>NC_080832.1:150624628-150945096 GCF_030435755.1 Ochotona princeps | reverse complement strand
ATCAAGCAAAAATGTTTTGCTTTCAATGAGGAGAGCAATTGTAAATGGACATGTAGGGCCCAGTGCGGTAACCTAGTGGTTAAATCCTTGGCTTGAAAGCGCCGGGATCCCATATGGGCACTGGTTAGTGTCCCAGCTACTCCACTTCTCATCCAGCTTCCTGCTTATGGCCTGGAAAAGCAGTCAAGGATGATCCAAAGCCTTGGAACCCTGCACCAATGTGGGAGACCTGAAGGAAACTCCTGGCTCTTGGTTTTTGATTGACTCAGCTCCGGCCATTGGGACCACTTGATGAGTGAATCAGTGGATGGAAAATCTTTCTCTCTGTCACTTCTCTCATATATCTACCTTTCCAATAATAAATAAATAAATAAATAATAAATAAATAAATAAATAAAAATAGTAACAGTAAATGGAGTTGTAGGGGGATGGGGAACTGGAGAAGTGGTGACAGGCTCCCATGGGTGGTGACAGGCTCCCATAGGTGGGGCTAGCTCTGGTGGCCAAGTCGTGTGGGGTGGTTGTGTTGAGCTGTCCACCCACCATCTGTATGTAGAGAAAGGGTTATTTTCAGGGTCTTCTCTATACTTCTGGCTCACCTTGATTTTGCCTTTGAGTGGCACAGAAGTAGCTTATGACTTTTGTGTGTATCTGTCTTCAGTCTCACATGGCTAAAACATATCCTCTCCTCTTTAAAAAAAAAAAAACCAAAAAACAAAACACCTAAAGCTGCTGCTTTTAGTATAAGGCAAAACCTTAGTAACAGCATCTAGGCCAAAAGTACCCTTCTGGGCAAAAGCTAAACAACCAGAGTTTTCTCCTTCTAAGATTTATTTAATTTTATTGGAAATGCACGTCAGATTTTACAGAGAAGTGGAGAAACAGAACGATATTCTGTCTGATGGCTCAGGCCCCAAGTGGCCACAGTGGCTGGAGTTGAGCCGATCCAAAGTCAGAAGCCTGGAGCTTCTTCCAGGTCTCCAGTGTGAATGCAGGTCTCGAGGCTTCGGGTCATCCTCCACTGCTTTTCAGGCCCCAGGCAGAGAGCTGGATGGGAGGAAAGTGGAGCATGTGGAACATGAACCAGCGCTCATATGGGATCCCTGTGCTGGGAAGGTCAAGTTTTAGCCATGGAGCCATCACTCTGGGCCTCAGGATTTTCTAACATCTAAATGTTTCTATTTTCTCAGGCTCTGAGCCCATTGCCAGGATTCCCTGTGGTCTAGGTGGAGATGTTGACGTCATGTCAGGGCTATCCCAAGCTTGCCTTTGAGTTCCAGCTACCTGATTTAGAGAAATAGAAAGGTCCTGCACTCCCGTGGGCTTCTGGCATGAATTTCTTCTGTTACACTGGCACATTTGCTGTGAAAGTGAAGAAAATACAGGATCCGTTAATTATCTAGCTTCTGAAATTGTCTCCCCTGGAGGCACCCAGCTCTTAGTTGGGCCACTCATCCTTGAAAGGCTCACCCTGCTGGGGTATGGCAGGAAGTGGTGATTCTCTTGTTGCTTCTTCTGGCTCAGTGACATACAAATGTGCAAATAACTTCTGGAACTCCCAAGTATTCCTCAGTTGTCACCCTCTCAGTCAGAGGAAGGGAGTCTGCTAGTGGCCTGAGCCTCTTTCTCGTGGCAAAGAATAGTTAACATGATACCGAACCCTTATGCAGCATCATGATGTTACTGGATGTAGTTGGGCAGGGGCCCATACTGACCTGTATGTGCTGGTCAGGGTAGTATTTTTAATGAAAACATTTGACTTGTTTTGTAGGATAGTCGCTGTTTTCTCAATCTCCTGAATGACAGACTTGGTGACCAAAAGAGGTAAGACAGCTTCTTCAGCATGGTTCCCTTGCTTCTCGGTGTCCTGGCGATGTCGGCTGTGTTTACAGCTTGTCTGGGATCTGTGAGTGTCTTTCAAAATGAGCTCTGTTGGTCTTTAGCACACTTGTTTGGTTTGGGACATTTCTGATACAGTACTCTCCAGCAAGTCCGGAGATTTTTAAGAGGAGTGGTTGTTACACACATGAGCTCATCAGAGATAAGTGTGTTATGAACAGTTGAGTTTCTTCTTCTTTTTTTTTAAAGATTTATTTTATTTTTATTACAAAGTCAGATATACTGAGAGGAGGAGAGATAGAGAGGAAGTGGAGCTGCCGTGATTAGAACCAGCGGCCATATGGGACCAAGGCGAGGACCTTAGCCACTAGGCCACAGTGCCAAGCCCAACAGTTGAGTTTCTGGTGTGAACATATTTGCCAATTTCTTTCTTTGGGAATTCTGCCAAGTGCTTTGGTGGAGGTATAGAGAATCACTAAATGTAATTCAGAGTCTACCAGGTGGGCATTTAAAAACTGTTTATGCATCCCATTTGTACATTTGAACTCCCCCACACTGTACCAAGAAACTCAACAGCATATCCTAGTTATAAATATTCTTGTGTCTGTGGGTTGTGGCTGGGATAATCCAAGTTTCACATTGTAACTGTGATGGTCTCTTCCAGGGTTTATTCATTTCCATGTATTGCCGCATTCGCCGATGGACGTGAGGTAGGTTTGTCCTGCCTGGGGGTTGGGAGGGTGCTGGATGGTGAAACCCAGTTATGTTCAATTTTGCTGTCATTCTCAAGAGACTTTTTGAAAATAATACTAACATCTCCAAGTAGCTTCAACTCTGAGACCATGCTTGAGGGCTCCATGGTTACTCCTGACAAAAAGGGGGACTTGGGGGTGCATAATGTACCCATGAGGCCAACTGCTTGTTTCATTTTACCCTCCTCAAGGGAAAGATTATACAGGAAGCAAGAGGTGGTACCCTCGCCTCTTTCCTTCCAGTTGAACTTTCCTCTTCTTTCTCCAACAACAGGGGCCACACTCTTTCCTTTCTCTCTGTCTTCATAGAGTACAGGCTGTGCAAGTACAGACACCTGACAAAGGATGTGCCAGGACAGCTCAGGATGTTATGGGCACACGGACAGCACTTTCATCCTTCCTTTGTAAGATCAGATTCTTTTCACCCTCCTCTTTGGTTTCTAGACAAACACAGGGTCCTTCCTGTCACAGTGCTCACAGTGCTCAGTGTCAGGATGAGACCTGAGAGTTTGGTCCCTTGGCGCAGCCTTCAGGGTGTTCGCATGCACCGTGTCCTTGGTTTGGGTCCAGCATGCCTTCCTGGGACTGTAGACCCAGGCTTGCTGGCACATTCCTTCTGTCTAGAGCAGATTCTTGGAGTCTCAGTCCTGCACCCAAAGTCTGTCTATTTTATTTCCCCTTAGGTTACTGTGAGAATTCTGCTCTTTGTGGATTTTCTTTGCAATTTTCCAACAGCTTCTATCAGGGCCCTTGAACTTCACCTTATCCTAACTTCTAGAACATGTATGGTGGGCTAATACCTTCGTCTAACTCTGTGGCTATTAAAAACTAGGCGCCCATGGTGGTGCCCATGTCCAAGAAGTACTATCTTCTGGGAAAGTAGTGAGTCTGTAGTCTGTGTCCCATAGGTGGGCACAAAAGCTGTACATTGTCAGCCCTCTCTGTCTGCAGGCTGGCAGCCACGGGTTCAGCCCACTGCAGATGGAGTGTTATAGGTTGTTGCTGATATGTCCTATATAGTTAGACATTGCAATGATGGTTGCATCTAGGTTGAGTGTGTACTGATTTTTGCCTCATCATTATTTTCTTAAAAATACAGTATTTACTTAGTGTTTACATTGTCATAGGAACTATAAATAATCTAGAGATGGCTTAAAGTATGATAGAAGGTTATATAACTAAATAGTTATATAGTTTATATATATTATAGATATAGTTTGTTTATTTTAAAGCTGCATTGAGAAATGGAGAGACTGAGATAGATCTTCGTCAGCAGATTCACTTCCCAAATGGCCTCAGGGGCCTCAGTGGCTAGAGTTGGGCAAGGCTGAAGTCAGGGGAGGAGAGAGCTCTCCCATTTGGATGGGTCACCTGCTGCTACTTTCCCCATACCATTAAAAGGGAGCTGGGTCAGAAGTGGAGTAGCCGGGACAAACCGATGCCCATGTGGATGGCAGCATCACAGACGGTAGCTTTGCCCACTGTGCCACAATGACAATTCCAAGTGCCGTTTTATTTAAGGAACTTCAATGTCCGCAGATTTCAGGTTCTGAAGGGACATCAGAACCAATCCCTGGGGGCTATCGAAGGGCAGCTGTTAAATGCTTCTTGAGGTTTGTCTGGGAGGCAGTAGAGACACTGTGTTAGTGCTGGGTATGGAGAAGTACCGCGGGACCTTGGGAGGCAGAGGCCGAGATGGTGACTGTTTCTATATCATCGTAATCTCTGAATCATCATCAGAACCAAGTGGTGGGCATGCAGGCAGCATGGCTCAGCTAAAGTTCCTGAGCCTCAGGAGTGAGGTTGTAAAGATGGATGGAAACCTGATGTACTGAATACATCTGCTCTTCGGCAAAATCTGCAAAAAGCCAAATCCTACCTCAAGTGAAAATAATTGCCAGACCAGCAGTAGATCCTCTTCTAGGCGTAAAGTGATGTGCTGCAGGCTGCTGTCCACGTCTTCTTTTTGAAAGGAAGTTTCCTATATTTGAAAGGCACAGAGAGGGGACACCTGCTGTCCCCTTCCACCCCACACACATACTCTCTGTGTCTCATCTGCTGATTCACTTCCCAAATGGCCACAACAGCCAGGGCTGGGTCAGGCTACAGTCAGAAGTTGGCAATTCTATCCTGGTCTCCCATGTAGTTAACAGGGGCCCAGGCCCTAGGTTTTTGTCTGCTTTCAACAGCAGGAAGCTGAATTGGAAGTGGAGCAGTCAAGCACTGTGATTGGGATGCTTGGGTCCCAATCAGAGATTTACCTTGTTTTTACACAAGTTTTTACACAAGTTTTTCCAAGTGCATGACAGAGTCCAGGATGGGGTCCTAGGGACCCCATTTGTTATCACCTTCATGGCAAGACCCGAAAGCACCAGTAAACTGCCACATGTTGTTGTGGGTGCCTGAGGCAGAGCCCTGGAACTCATGGAGGAGACATGGAGATACTGTCAGTTGACAAAGAATCCACAGCAGAAAGAGGAGCAAAAGACATCAGCTGCTGTGACTCGAAAGGGAATGTCCACCTGGCCGCAGAGACACCCCTTAGGGGAGAGGGCAACTAGGAGAGCCCCTGAGAGCCCCAGCAATCCTAGCTAGGGGAGGGATCTGCAGTCACACAGACACCAAGTCCTGCCAGCAGAGCCACATGGGACCTCTGCCCTAGAGGAGGAACTGCATCTCCCTCTGCTCTTGGGACACATTTTCATATTATCTTGTAGAAAGGCATCACTAACAGAGTTCTTGCCACTCTAGGAGGATAAAGGCCCTGGCAAATCCTTGAGCCTGGGCTGCACAGACATCCCAGTAAAATAGCACAAACGGTGATCCCCTAGACTCCAGCCCCCCAAGTGTGCTGTGCGACCAGGGACATGTGTCTAAGAACAACAGGGGGATGAACTCCCAAGACTTTAGAGGTAAGACCACCTGCCCAAGCAGAACGGGGGCCCATTCCACCTCCACACTCTCCTTCTCCCTGCGGTGGCACATGGCACTGTGGGGAAGTCTGCTTTTCCATTGAACTTGGGGCACGTACTACTGTGACTGTTCTCTACCCTCCAGCGCTTTGATTGGTACAAAGAGCCATACAGTCCTTGAGGACTCTTGGCCAACCCTCCTGCAACCCCAGGCCACCACTGGGGCCTACCTACCTGCTGGAACTGACGTGAGAACCCCATAGCCCTGTAGCCATTGATGACAGTGGAAGGAGTTAGGGGAATCCATACCTCAGCATCCAGCTGGAACTGAAAAGTCAATCAACTGGTACCCAATGATGCATCTGCAGGAAGCAGATTACCTTTAGTAATCAAAGAGACAGGCAAGATGGCAGAATAGGGTAAGGACATGTTTAAACAGATGGAAAATCAGTAGCCAGGGTAAAGAAGATAGGCCACAATCCCGGGTAATAGGAGAGGACAGGCCAATGGCAGAGAGGCACCTGGAGATCCATGGACATGGAGAAGCAGCAGAGACGATGGAGCAGTGGTTGGCACCAGTGATTGAAGCTCCACTGGTGGCCAGTTGGAAGGCAAGTTCACCAGGAACTCAAGAGAACTCAGGCATAAAACTATCCATCCTGCTGATTTGCTTGATCCGACCACAAGCAGAAGCAGAGTGACAGAGCCCAGGCAAGAAGGTACAGGAACAGGGTCGCTTTCATGGCTCAGACAGGTACCAGAGCCACATGGAGTATGATTTTGTGTTCTGAGGAAAAGGCTGTGGGGTGGAGGAACAGCAGCTGTGCAGTTGCTGAGCCAGGAGGGAATTCACTCTGCACTCAACACATTGCACTGGTCCCTCAGGGAAATGGTACCAACTTGGCATCCTACAGGTTCTACTCAAGATAAGTCAAGGTGGCCTCCAGGCCCAATAGCCAGGAGGCCCAGAGCTCTCATCAGGCGCCATTTTGTGTACTAAGGTAAAGGTTGTGGGGCAGAAGGAACTGTAGTGAGCTGCACAGGCACACAGCCGGGAAAGAACTCACTTCTGGCTCAGTGCATTGCGCTGGTATCACAGAGAAAATTGCACCAAATTTGCATCTTACAGGTTCCAACCAAAATAGGTCCAGGTGGCCCTCAGACCAACAGCTTCCAGCAAGACTAGCATCCAGTGATGTAGGACAGCTGGTGTCTCCCTAATGCCAGGCATTGCTTGAGCCAGGAGTGGGAGAAAGATTATACAGGATATGGCAAATGGTGCAGCCACAGCACAGGATCACATGGGGTTGAAAGTGGTGAGCCAGGAGTTGGGGCCATGGAGACCATGGTAAAAGCCTAAAACAAGAGTCCAGGACCGATACTTGCTGTAGAGAGTGGCACAAGTGACTGCAAACAAAGAACCAAATACCAAACTCAATTAGTAAACTCCATCTGTAGTTCAGTGGGCTACACAGTTTAGAAACGGGCCCTAAGGAGAGGAATCTTCCATCCAGAATAGCAATGACCAAGAGCGAAAGAGGAGACAGACACAGTGAATATTACTGCTGCTTCCCCTGCAAAGGAGCAAAAGCCTTTGTTGATCTCAGAGTTAACTGAGGAATACATCAAAAAAATGGGGGATAAAGAATTTTAAAAACTTGTTATGAAGCTTCTTAATGAGAAGCACATACAGGAGTTGAATGAATTTAAGAACTATAAGTCACACAGGAAATAGCAATACTGAGACAAAGTCAAGCCGAATTATTTGAAATGAACACGATGGAGCAAGTTAGAAATTCAGTGGAAAGCCTCAGTGATAGAATGAACAAGGCAGAAGAAAGAATCTCGGATTTGGAAGACGTTTCCTCCAAAATAGGGAAAAACTTGAAAAGCTGGAAGAGGAGCTGAGTCAAGCTAAGGAAAGTATTCAAGAATTAGGTGGCACTATTAAATGACCGAATATAAGACATGGGAGTTCCAGAAGGCATAGAAAGAGAGGCTGCATTTAAAAATATATTCAATAAAATAAGGGAAAAATTCCGTAATTTGGAGAAAGAATTGGGAAACAACATTCAGAAGAAGAACAGAATTCCCAGGGGGTTGACAAAAAGCAATCTTTGCCATGACACATGATAATCAAGGTTTCTTCAGTTGAACACAGGGAAAAGATACTTAAATATGCATGTGAAAAAGATAGTAACATTAAAAGAATCCCCAATCAGACTTCCTGCTGACCTCTCAAACTCTACTGGCCAGAAGAGAGTGAAGTGACATATTCCAGATTTTAAAGGGGATAAATTATCAACCCAGAATAACTTATCCAGCAAAGTTTTCCTTTGTCTTTGAAATCAAGTTAAATTCTTCCACAGTAAAGAAAAGCTCCAAGAATTTGCCTGTTTCAGACCTGCCCTACAAATGATGCTTAAAGATGTTCTCTTTATAGAGAAAAGGAATAACACCTACCAAAACCAAAGGCAAATGTGAAGAACATCCCAGTAAAATAACAACAGAAGAGTAAATCAAATAATGAACAACCGTTGCTGAAATGACAGGATTGAGTTACCACCCATTCATATTAACTCTGCATGTAAATGGCTTAAACCCAACAATCAAATGTCATAGATTGGTAGACTGGATTAAAAAAACAAAATCCATCTATTTGTTCCCTACAGGAGAAACATCTCACTAAAAAAGGCAGAAACAAAGTGAAAGAAAAAGATATTCCAGGTAACGGAAAAAAGAGTTGATGTAGCAATTTTTCTTCATTTTTTTAAAAGATTTATTTTCACTGGAAAGGCATATTTACAGAGAGAAGAAGAGACAGAAAGATCTTCCATCTGCTGATTCACTCTCCAAGTGGCCACAATGGTCAGAGCTGCACCAATCTGAAGCCAGGAACCAGGAGCTTCTTCCAGGTCTCCCAATAGTGTACAGGCTCCCCAGGCTTTGGGCCGTCCTCAACTACTTCCTCAGGCCACAAGCAGGGAGCTTGATGGGAAGTGGGGCTGCCTGGATGTGAACCAGTGCCATTATGGGATCCCAGTATGTGCAAGGTGAGGACGTTAGACACTGGACTACCATGCCAGGCCCTGCTGTAGGCATCCTTATGTTAGATACGATAAGCTTTGACATGAAAAAAATAACCAAAGAGATGAGAAAGGACACCACATAGTGATAAGAGATTGTGTTTTCAGCAGGAAGAGATCACCTTACTTGTTTCTTAGCATGTTTTTACTTTCAACTCTAATTTGACTTGGTTTTTCTCTCTTACTTTTCTTTGCTAGTCTGGCTTAGAATTTGTTTTGCTCATCTTCTTAAAAAGTGAGTCTTTCTTGTTGCTATTTGTAGTTTTTTAGTTTTAATTCCATTATTTTTGCTGTGATTATCATTTCATGCTTTTCACTTTTTCTCATTAAGTCCTTGAGATGCATTATTAGATCATTTATTTGAGATGCTTCTGTTTTTTTGTAAGCACCTGATGTTATATGTATCTTAGTACTGTTTTTGCTACATCTCATGGGTTTTGATTTTTTTGTTTTCATTTCTTCAAGTTTTTTTTTCCTTAGTAATTTTCTCAGTGACACATAGGGCATACAGTAGCATTATTTGCTTCAAAAGGTTTTTGATTTTTGTTTCTTCAGTGACACATTGGACATTCAGTATCACGTTATTTAACTCCATGTTGTAAATTTTCTGTTTTTCTTCCTGTTGATTTTGTTTTGTGGCATTGCATTTAAGGGGATGTACAGTAACTGTGTAATGGAGGTTATGATACGTAGATGTGAAGATACAATGCAGTGTGCATCTCTACTTCCAAACCAAAGACGGACTTCCATTGAAATTGTATTATATACATATATATGAAACTGATATATATGTATATATATATGCAATAGGATGCTGGACTCTTTGTCATTGCTCATACCTACAATGTCGGGATATGCTTAAATGGTGGAATGATGGACTTATGACTGTTTATGAAGGACTGTTCTATTGTAATAATATAAGGGAAATCAATGGGGCCAAAGGGCTTTAAGGAGAGGGAACATGAAATTTCAGAGTCTGTGGAACTGCATCATAAAATAATCATTTAAAAAATATGAAAAAAGCCAAAGAGACACTGGATTCATCAGATATGCAAGTATCAACAGAGGGGTGAAGGAGAGAATGATGCGTCCGCTGGCGCATGGTAATGTTCTAGTAGTGTCAGACGCCAAAGAAAAGGAGGTTGAGGGAATAAATATTTGATTCAAAACTTTCAGGAGAGTGACTATAGGGATAGTCAGAGGTTCAAGAGGTACAGAGAGTTTACTGAAATGAGGCGGACAATGCAGGGTACGAATGAGATTTCACAAAAAGATGTTTGAAAAGGAACCAGACTAAAATCTGGGACATAGAGATCTCAATAAAGTAATGAAAGCCTGAACAACAGACTGGATCAAGCAGAGGAAGAATGTCAAAGGTCTTATTTCAGACAAAATGACTTTAGTAAGACAAAACTGTGATTAAGAACTGATTTAGTAGTGGTATATGAGAATGGCTAAAAAATGTAAAACAATTGCAGCAGTTGCTTCATTATTCTTCCTGATCAGCAGACAGAAAAACATGGCAGAAACCTACAAGGTTGTGCTTTGGTGGAAAAATTACATTTGGCAATAGCCTCATTTGGTAAACTTGTCCATCTGGACATGTTTCTTGTTTGGAGAAAGTAACTGAGGGGCCTGGCATTGTGGTGCAGCATCAAGCCGCTGAGTAACCCTAACCCTGCAGCACTGTCCTTTTGTGGCAGTGCCGGTGTGCGTTCTGGCTGTCCTGGTTCTGTCCAGCTCCCTGTGGATGTGTCTGGGAAAGCAGCGGGAGGTAGCCTGAGTATGTGGCCCTTGCCATCCTTGTAGAAGGCTCAGAAGGAGTTCTAGGCTCTTGGCTTGGCTTCTGCTTGCTTTCGCCCTGAACATGGTAGTCATTTAACCAGCAGATGGAAAATCGTTCAAAGAAATAGAAATAAAGTCTTTAAAAAATTTATTTACATCTGTATTTGAATCATTTCCTGGAGTTGTACAGTATTTTTGGTTTAGTCTTTTTTAACACTGTTGTGGTTACATGTATTTTCATAAATCAGGCACACATTAAATTGACTTAATAATACCTCAGACTGTTTATAAAAGAATTTAAGGATTACAGCAATCTCAAGTTTTTTTTTTTATTATTATTTACTACAAAGTGTATCTCACTGGTTTAGCTGTTCTTTGGCCTTGGAACTTACAGTAAAGATATATTTAAAATAATGAAAAAATATGAAATAGGCTTCTAATTAGATAACCTTTGCTAAAAACTACTGTCAGCAAAACTATAATGATAACTATTGTGTTTATTCAGACAATAAATTATGTAAACCAGTGTTTCATTATAGATAAAATTACAAGATGGAGTCTTTCGGCACACTTAAATGTCCATGAGATATGTTAAGATAGCAATTTTTCTTGGAACTAGGTACAGAAAATTGTTATCTTTCCATTTTGCATAAATGAGTTAAGTAATTAAGGCAAGTTGCATAATGTTAGGATAGTATTATTTTAGGAAAAGTTCAGATTCTTTAATGGGTTAGATTTTACATGACCATTTAGTGTGGATATTCTGTTCAATTCATGCTGAAATTCTCTTTCAGATGAGAAAGTCTGCAGATGAAAAAATAGAGAAATTTTGGATTGATTTCAACCTCGGAAGTCAGAGTGTGACATTATATATAAACAATGTGGAGGTAATGATGTTCATTTCCCTGTGAGATCCGAATGCTTCTGGATTGTTCTCTGTATGTGTCATGTGCTTGTGAATTTCACAAATTTATTTTCCTTCTAAGAATACTCTGTGGGATCCAGTAAGATTGCTCAAGGAAGCAGTGGTCCATTTCTGCGTAACAGGTAAGATGATAATTGTTCATGCCACATCTACTTTTCTTTATGTTTTCTTTGTGCAGTTCTGTCAGTAAAAAGCTGGGTTAGTTCTAAAGAAGATTGTGTGCGTGCCTTGAGAAAGAGGCAAGGTGCCTAGTACGGTGGTGGGGATTATAGATGTGTGGACCACCTTTTGGGGCTTCCCTTCTATTTCATTGGTCTATGTGTCAGTTGTGTGTCTTCAAGTATGGTGTTGTGATGCCTCTGGGTTGGTTTTTATTGTTTAACATTTCTTTAATTGTTTGGGATCTTTTGTGTTTTCATAGGAGTTTCTGGGCTACTGTATTGTTCCAGATCTGAGAAGAATGCCCTTTGCATTTTTACTGGAATCGCAAATTGTTTTGGGTGGTGTGAGCATTTTGATGATATTCTGACAAATCCCTAAACATGGGGAGGATTTTTCCATTTTTTGCATGTGTGTTTTTCTATTCCTTTCATTAACATTTAAAAATTTTTCATTATAGAGATCTTTTGTATCCTTGGTTAAATATATCCCAAGGTATTTGTTTATTTTATTTATTGTTTGGCAGCTCTTGGGAATGGGGCTGATCTTAAGAGTTCGTTCTCAACCATGGTTGGTGTGTAAGAATGGAATTAGTTTGGTTTGGTGTCCTGACACTTTGCCAAAGTCTCTTGAGTTGCAACAGTCTTAGAATCTTTGGTTCCCCTATATGAAGAACCATGTCACCTGCAAACAGGGATGATTCAGCTTCCTTCTCTCCAATTTGTATCCCTTTGATTTCTTTTTCTTGTCTAGTAGCTCTAGGTAGAGTTTCCAGGTTCGTGTGGAATAGCAATGGGGAGCGTGGGCGACCATGTCTGGTTCTGGATCCTAGTGGGAATGCTTCTACTTTTCTCCATTCAATATAATACTGGCTGTGAGATTTGCCTATGTTGCCTTCATTGTTTATAAGTGTGTTCCTTCTATATACAATATTTTGGGGGAATTTTTCATCATGAAAGTATGTTTTATTTTTCATTCATTTACTTAAAAGGGTTAGAGAGAGAAAGAAAGAGAACTTCCATCTGTTGATTTACTCCCTAACTGGGAACAGAGATTGAGGCTGGGCCAGTCTGAAACCAAGAGCCAGGAGTTTTCTCTATGTGTCCCTTGTGGATGCAGGGGTTCAGAGATTCCACTGTTTTTCCAAACGCATAACCAGGAAGCTGGATCAGAAGTGGAACAGCCAGAAGCCTCTACAGGATGCTGGTGCTGCAGGCAGCGGCTAAACCCACTACGCCACAGTCCTGTCCCCAAAAGGATGTTATACTTTTCCAAATGCTTTCTCTCTATTCATTTAAATAATCATGTGGCTTTTTATCATTTTGTTGGTGTGATATGTCATTTTCATTGATTTGCATATGTTGGAAACTTTCCCTGCATCTTTGGGATAAATGCTGCTTGGTCTGAATGGATGATTTTTAAAATTTAATTTACGGAGAATCAAGATGGCCGAATAGGGTAAGGACATGTTTAAACAGACGGAGAACTGTTAGCCAGTGTGGAGTAGAGAGGGCACATTACAGGACATAGGAGAGAACAGAACAATAGCAGAGGGGTACCTGGAGACTGACAGACACAAGGAAAGCAGCAGACACAATGGTGTGGTGTTGCAGTGACTGATACCCCAATGGCAATCAGCCAGCAGCAGTCTTAACTCCACTGGTAGCTGGAACTCTGCCAGCAACAGGTGGGAAGGGGCATTCACCCAGAGCTCAGGAGATGAACCCAGACAAAGAACTGCCTATCCTGCTGCTCTGTTTCTTTTGACCAGGAGCAGAGACAGAGCAGCAGGTCCCAGATGGGCAGTGTGGGAAAAGGGTAGATTTCCATAGCCCAGTCTGCCACCTAGAGCCAAATCAGGTGCCATTTTGTATAGGGAGGCAAAGGTTATGATAGGACAGCACTGCGCATGTATGGGTTTGGGAGTGAACTCATTTCTGGTTCAGTGAACTGCCTCCTGGCACCTTGTCATGGAACATGGTGATTCTAGCTGTGCCCTAGCCATGCCTACGCAGGCATCATTAGCGGTGTGCAGGTGTCACTGGTGGTGTGCAGCCAGCAGCTACCTGTTCTTTCTCCTCACTGTGCCAAGGAGTCTGTTCATTCTACTTTCCACCAAGAATTTCTTTCAAGCAGTCCACTGGGACCATCATTCTTTCTTTGTTTTGTGGTATCTAGTAGATTCTGCCTCTTTGTCTTGTATCTCCAAGTATTCATGTCAAATAAAAACTGTTGTTGATTTGTTTAACCAGTTCCAGCCAAAATATCGTATATCAAAATGATTGAGATGGTGTGCCCTTTCTGGTCCCAATTAATCCGTCTGCTGTCTGAGTTACTCTTGCTGCATCCCCACCTTACTGGTTGCGTTTTGGTCTTCCACTGCGATGGACAGGGTCGATCTAGACCTGTATGCTTCTGTTGGCTTCCTCTCCAGTTTCCTCAATTTGTGGCTGTGCAGGCTCTCTGCTGCACTTCACTCGCTTCTTTCTTGTGGGCCACCTCTAATGTGCGCTCACTGCAGTTCAGCAAAGAGCTGTCATTTAATTCAGAGGCTGAAGTCTAACAGCAGGCTTCTCTCAACTCTGGCTCCATTCTTTTCTGTAAGAGGAACCTAAGAGTAGGCGTTTGTCTTGGTGGTTAGGAAATCCATGTCCTGCACTGGCGTGCTCGGGTGCCCAGCCCAACTGGTTCGTGCTGATGCGGAGCCTGGAGCACAGTGGTGGTAGTTCGTGTGCTGGTTCCTGGCTTCTGCCCTTGGCCTCAAGTCAGGGCTGTGATGAGTTTTTGGAGAGAGAAACAATGATTGGGAGCAATGTTTCTGTGTCTTTCTGTGACTCTGCCTCTTAAATAATTTTCTTAAAAGAAAAGAGTGTGTTGAAATGGAGGTGAATTATTACTGTTTGGATATTGGGAAAGCTGAATTTCAATGTGAATTTTAGCAGCAACTAAGATTTCAAAGAGATATTGAATGGATATTGTGTTTAGTGGATTCGAAAGTAAAATGCTTGTTGCAGATGATCCCCCTATAAAAACAAAGAGCTCCTTAAAGAGTTGATTGGCTTGCAGAAGGCAGAACCTGCCTCCATTTCCTTGTTGCTGCACTATGCTGGTTCATGGTTTTCCAAGGTCAGCCCCACAAACGTGTATGACAAGTGTGTGCATAAATATACATGCGTATTTAGTAAAGCAGTATCAGAAACCTGTTATAATATGATTTATTTTCATCTTATTTTCATGGAAAGATCTGGTTTACAAATACCCCCCCCCCCGAGGTCATTTAAAACGATGACATTTGAAAATAAAACCTGTCTCTGTGTTGACACGCATTATTGCCCCTTTTCATTGCCAGAAACGGAGATGATGAAGATACTCCTCATCCGCCTGCAGCAGCCTATTGTCATCAGCAGGGAAGAGGTGATGAAGGTAGAAATCCACTTTGATGTACAGCTTACCATCGCACAGGCAGCCACTCGAGCACTGGGACCGGACAAACAGGACCAGGATTAATTCTCGCTGATGATTCGAAACTCTTTTCCCAGCTCTTTCATTTCCTCATTGGCATTGGAGGATGTGAATGTTGGCTGAAAAAGCCATGGTCTCCTGAGTGTCCCTTGAAGAGTCAAGTGTCCTAATCCCATTTCTCCCTTTTTGTGTGTCAGTGTCTCCATGGTGTGGAACACTGACCCTCTCTGTGTGCCTCCAAATAATCTACTCCATTTACTGTGCACCATGGGAAACTTGACTGGGATGACATCACCTCTTGACCATTTCTTCCTGGGGTCCCAAGGACATTCCTGGTGGGCTTCTGGCACTGTTCTCTCTCTCTCTCTCTCTCTCTCTCTCTCTCTCTCTCTCTCTCTCTCTCTCTCTCTATCTATCTATCTATCTATCTCTCCCTCTCTCCCTCCCTCCCTCCCTCTCTTCCCTCCTCTTTCTCTCTCACCTTCCTGTTCACAGAGTGAATTGGGAAGATTCTGATTTCTTACACTTGCAAAGGTCTGGTCCCCCCTCACTGGACTTGGAGGACGGCAGAATTGGAACCAGTTCAGTGAACCAGCTCGCTGAAAACCCTTTAAGACACTAACCTCTTCTCCAGGAGCACAGAGCTGTATCCCAAGCTATGCATTTTCCTGGATGCTTTTTCAAAGGCTGCTACTCTAAAACTTGTTACTTATTTGTATTTATTTGAAGGAGAGCAAAAGAGACCTTCACTCACTGCAATACCCAAAGTTGGGCTGTCCTGAAGCCTGTTGTCTGGAAGTCAATTCAGGTCCCATGCATGGTGGCAAGGGCCTACATAGTTGAGCTGTGTGACTGTTTTCCTAGAGAGTGCATTGGCAGGATGCTGGATTGGAAATGGAGCACCAGGGCAGGCTTCTGCTTTTAAAGTCACATGGCTTCTGGCTTATGTTTCAGGTGTTGCCTGATCAGATGCAAACTTCCTGGGAACTTTCTACTAACTTTGAGAAGGAAGTCACCATGGCTATGATTCCTAATAGCCATGAGAGAGAGAGGTATTTTTGAAAAATGGCAAAATTCTGGCTCTGAAAAGTGATGACAAAAATCAAACTTGGAAGAAGTCCCAGAAAACCTAGCATCATGTGAGATTGTTTGAGTATGAGTGTATCACTGGAGAAGGAAGAGTTGGTCAGAGCCTGGAATTACTATTCAGTTCAGAGTTGCTTGTCCCGCAAAAATGGCAAAGCAGTGCAGATGCTGGGATGGCAGGGAGCAGGAGATGGGAGCATTTGGTCAGTCTTGTCTTCCCTTGAGGCCAGTGCAGCAATAGACTAGACCAGATACATTTTTTAAAAGCTTATTTATTTATTTATTTTAAAAGATTTTATTATTATTGGAAAGCCAGATATACACAGAGGAGGAGAGACAGAGAGGAAGATCTTCCATCCAATGTTTCACTCCCCAAGTGAGCCGCAACGGGCCGGTACACGCCAATCCGAAGCCGGGACCAGGAACCTCTTCCGATCTCCCACGCGGGTGCAGGGTCCCAATGCATTGGGCCGTCCTCTCCTGCTTTCCCAGGCCATAAGCAGGGAGCTGGAAGGGAAGTGGAGCTGCTGGGATTAGAACCGGCGCCCATATGGGATCTTGGGGCTTTCAAGGCGAGGACTTTAGCCACTAGGCCACGCCGCTGGGCCCAAAAGCTTATTTATTTTTAAATTCAATGGCAGATTTTACGCAGATAGAGAAATATCTTCCATCTGCTGGTCCATTCTCCAGATGGCCATGATGGCTGTAGCTGAGCCCTTCAGCAGCCAGGAGCTTCTTCCGGGTCTCTCATGTGGTTGCAGGCTCCCAAAGACTTGGGTCATCCTCTGCTGCTTTTCCAGGCCACAAGCAGGGAACTGGATGGGAAATGGAGCAGGCAGGACACGAACTGGCATCATTTGGGATGCTGGGCCTGCAAAATGGATGATTAGCCAATTGAGCTATCGTGTTGGCCCCTATGTGACTTTTAAAAAATATGTTTATTTCTTTTGGAAGAATTATGGAAAGGGTGAGATAGAGATCGTCCATCTGCTGGTTTGCTTCGCCGTTGGCCACAAGGGAATGATGGACCAGACTAAAGCCAGGACCTTCATGTGGGTCTCCCTTGTGGGTAGCCAGGACTCAAGCACTGGGGCTATCTCCCACTGCTTTCCCCAGGCCATTAGCAGGGAACTGATTTAGCAGTGCAGCAGTCAGGACAGGAACCAGCACCCACGTGGGATGCCAGTAGTGTAGTCTGAGGCTTACTCACTGTGCCACAAACCTGGCCCTGTTTTTTTCTTAATGTGTACAGAACAGACAGAAGAATCCACCAACCTGGTGCAAGTCATGAGCCCGGAAGATGACCAGTGCCTAACAGTTCTCATCAGTGATCATTCCCAGCTTCCTGTGAGTATGGGGGCCCTGGGAGCCAGGCTGGGACCCGGGTCTACTGGGACATTGGCAGGAGGAAGTTCTGCAAACAGTATTTTTCTGTCCAAACTAGAAATGCTTTGAGCCTGCCTTTCTTTAGATAACTTCACCAGCTTTGTTGACACCCCTCCCCCTTTCTTTCAGTGCAGTTTCCCGACTAAGGTGTGGTGTGACTGTCCTCTGCCTCGGTGCCCAGTTTGGATCAGAATACTGATGCTTGGGAACTCATGTAGGGAAAGAAGGGATACAATGACAGGCTTTTCTTTTGAACACGTACGATCTCACAGAAATGGGCATCTTCGAAGTCCTCCGGAATCTGTACACTTCAGCAGCAACGATCCGGTGGGAGACTCTCCCTTGGTCTTTGTGACACTCCATGATTTCCGAGGATGGCAGAAAATTCTTTCCTGAGAGTGGTTAGGAATGTTTTGAAGTATCCTACAGACATTTGGAGCCACTGGTTTCATTTTCAGTAAACGATTTGTTTGCAAGTCAGAGTTGCAGAGAGGCGGGAAGAAGATCTTTTCAGCTGTTGGTTCACTCTCCAGATGGCTGTGATGGCTCTGGGCCAGGCCAAAGCCAGGAGCCCCGAATGCCACCTGTGGGCGGCAGGGACCCAGGTACTGGGCCAGGCCGACGCCAGGAGCCCTGAATGCCTCCTGTGGGCAGCAGGGACCCAGGCTCTCTGGCTGTCTTCTAGTATTTCTCCAGGAGCATCAGTATGGAGCTGAATCAGAAATGGAGCAGCTAGGACTGAACTGAACTGGTGCTCATCTGGGGTCTTGGCATTGCAGGTGGTAGCTTAACATGCTATGGCACTGAGCTGCCTGAAGTAAATCCATTTATTAGTAAATCCAAAGCCTAGTGTTTAATTAATCATTGCGTGTGTTTTTAAAGAGATGTATTTGTTTTTATTGGAAAATCAAATTTTACAGAGAGAAGGAGAGACAGGGAAAGATCTTCCACTGCTGGTTCATTCCCCAAGTGCCAGAGCTGGGCCAATCCAGAAGCTTCTTTTGTGTGTCCCATGTGAAAGCAGGGTCCCAAGGCTTTGGGCTGTCCTCTCCTGGTTTTCTCAGACCACAAGCAGGAAGCTGGAGGGGAAGTGAAATAACTGGGCTACAAACTGGTGCTCATGTGGGATCCTGGTATATGCAAAGTGAGGGCTTTAGCCACTAGGCCACTGCGCCAGGCCCATAAGTGTGGTTTGCTGATAAGCTAGACAGCAGCTGCAAAAGAGTTTAAAACACAGAGGTTTCAAAGGTATCATCAGAATTTTGTTTTTTTGACAGCAAACCGAAACAGCTAAACATTTACCTGAAAAGCTGAAGCCAGATGTGATAAAGAAAGGTGAGACTGTTTCTTTTATGTATAAATTTATCATATATTAAAAATACATACCATAAATATACATGATATATAGACATAGATATATCATAGATAAGACTTGAGTCTCTGGTTGTAAGTACTACTTAGAGATTTAGCATTATTTTTCATTTTGGTCACTAGAAGTCACGTTGGTGCATGCGTATTCTTCAGACTTACCGGAATCACCTGTGAAAATTGAGAGTCCTGAGCTGAGTGGCCAGGCCAGGTGAGTGGCTCTCCCAGCTCCTATCCCACGCTGTGCACTGGGAGTGTGGGAGTGCAGGTTCTCAGCCGGAGCTGTCTCCCACTGCTACCTTTGGCGACCCCCTGCTCAGGAGACAGTGCTGTGTGGAATTAAAAGAATTATTTTGTTGTTGTTGTTTTTAAAGTTTAAGATTATTTCTTTGCAAGGCAGAGTGACAGGAGAGAGGGGTGAGGAGAGAGATCTTCCCGCCACCCCCCGTCTTTTTTTTAAAGGTTTGTTTTTATTGGATGGCAGACTTACAGGGAGAAAGAGACACAGAGGAAGATGTTCCACGCACTGGCTCACTCTCCAAGTGGCTGCAACAGCTGGAGCTGAGCCCATTTGAAGCCAGGAGCTTCTGCTGGCTCTCCCACATGGGTGCAGGGTCCCAAGGCTTTGGGCCATCCTCTACTGCTTTCTCAGGCCACAAGCAGGGAGCCTAATAGGAAGGGAGGCTGCTGCCGGGATAAGAACTGACACCCATATAGGATTTAGCCACTGAACCATAACTCTGGGCTTAAGACAGAGATTTTTCATGCACTGGTTTACTGCGTGAACAGACACAAGTGTTAGGTCTGGGCCAGGCTGGCAGGAGGAGCTGGGAAAACCATCCAGGTCTCCCACAGGAGCTCAAGTACTTGGGCCATCTTCCGCTGCTTTCCCAGGCATGTAAGCAGGGACCTGGATCAGATTAAAAGGAGCTGGATCAGATTAAAAGTAGGGCAATTAGCCAACCGGAGCTTCCGCAGGGGATGGAAGAACTCCAAACACTACCGTGCAGAAACCAACGTCATCGGAAAGACAACCAAAAACCCTGAGCGGTTGGCAGAAACAGAAGAACAATAAATGTCCTTCGGAACCAGGGAGGAGAGCTTTCTCTGGTCCGAGCCTGGCTCCACCTCTGGACCCCCACACTCCCTCACAATGACCATCGGGATCGCTTCGAAAACTCCTTACAGCAAACAAACAATCATACAAACTAAAAAAAAAACTAAATAAATAGACCAACAACAGAAAGTAGAGCTTGAAATCTGACAGGAAAGAGCTGGTGTGGATTGGCTCATGCCTCGCTGGGTGGGACACAAAGATTAGTTACTCCTTACCATGGTGTTGGGGATTTTCCTGCACCCCCCCAAAATGTTCTGCACCTTAAATGTCAACAAATATCTTGTTAGAGTTACAAACCAGTCTAGATTATCCTAAAATCTGCCAAGATCAGCAAAATTATACTTCAACACAACAAATGGCTAAATACTAAAATGAAATAGACACAAGACAGCTGAATGGTACCTTATAGCCATTTTAAGGTATACAGCAGCCGGTCCTGTATATAAACTAAAATTGAAATGTCAATGAGCTAATCATAGGTTGTGGTTAGGGCTTGCTTTTTTTTTTTTTTTTAACATACTGGTTACTCAAAACCATGTCAATTCCATAATATTGCAAATTGTTGTTGATGTTATATTGGGACTCTTAATTGACTGTGATGATATTCTACCAGCTCTAACTTCAGACCTGAAATGGTCTCCCCAAGAAACTGTTCAACCCATCTGGACAATAAGTAGCTGGACTCTATGCTTGGTATATGTTTGCAAGGAAAGAATCTTGATTGAATTTGAACTGTAATACTGCATCAAGGTGGAGGAATCCACCAGGAGGGAGGGGAGGGGAGGGATGGGGGGATTCCCAGAGCCTATGAAACTGTCACATAATGCAAAATAATTAATAAAAAATACTAAAAAAAGTAGGGCAATTAGGACTTGAAGCAGCACTACAGTGTGGGATTCTGGCATCACAAATCATGGCTTAGACCTCTGCCACAGCGTCCCTGGAGAACACCTGGGGGAAGTGTGGGCTGTTACCCTGCTCCTCGGGCCCCTTCCCCATGCCTCCAGGGTTATCTCAGGCAGTGTACTTTTTTTTTTTTTGTCAGCAAAATACTGGATTTAAGACCAAAGGACACAGATCAATATACAAACATCAGTTTCCTTTCTGAATGCTACTAACAATTAGAATAATTTACAACCAATACCATTTGCAGTCAAGTTAATGGCAGATTAATTTCAGAGCTCCATAAGATCACATGCATACATTGGGATCTCTGATGTTGCTGAGGGTCCTTAAGTATAAACAGAGATAGGGCCCGGCGGCGTGGCCTAGTGCTTAAAGTCCTCGCCTTGAAAGCCCCAAGATCCCATATGGGCGCCGGTTCTAATCCCGGCAGCTCCACTTCCCATCCAGCTCCCTGCTTATGGCCTGGGAAAGCAGTTGAGGATGGCCCAATGCATTGGGACCCTGCACCCGCGTGGGAGACCCGGAAGAGGTTCCTGGTTCCCGTCATCGGATTGGCGCTCACCGGCCCGTTGCGGCTCACTTGGGGAGTGAATCATCGGATGGGAGATCTTCCTCTCTGTCTCTCCTCCTCTGTGTATATCTGGCTGTAATAAAATGAATAAATCTTTAAAAAAACAGTATAAACAGAGATAGATGAGCTCTTGCCATGGAAGACTCAGGAGGAAGATTCCAGGACCTCTGAAATTGACCAATAGATTCAAAAATATAACCTCTGATTCAAATCATTGAAGGTTGGCCCAACGCAATAGCGTAACGGTTAAAGTCCTCACCTTGCACGCTCCGGGATCCCATATGGATGCTGGTTCTAATCCCGGCAGCCCAGCTTCCCATGCAGCTCCCTGCTTGTGGCCTGGGAAAGCAGTGGAGGACAGCCCAGATAAGTATATTGCAACTTTACTGATATCATTAGTTACTGAGGAAATCTAGGTTAAAACTGTAATGAGAGGCACTACACACCCACTAGACTGGCTGAAATTAGATTGTGCCAAGCACTGGTAAAAATGTAGAGCAGTTTAGATACTTCTAGCAGTTTCTTAAAATGTTAGATTTTTAGCAACCCTTTGACTCGTTGAGCTGTTCTCATCCTAGGTGTTTTCCCAAGAGAAATATCAGTGTGTCCTTACAAAGGCATGAATGTTTATGGCAACTTTATTTGTAATAGCTCCGAACTGAAACAAACCTAAATGTCCATCAATAGATGACATACTGACGCACTCTGACATATCCACACATTGGAATGCCACATAGCAATGGAAAGGAATGGGCCCACCATTGAGGCATAGCTGGGCATGGTGCCACCTGTGATGATGCCAGCATCCAACATGGCACATGTTAGTCCTGGCTGCTCCACTACCGATCCAGATCCCTGCTGGTGGCCTTGGGAGAGTAGGTACAGGGTGGCCCATGTGTTTGGGTCCCTGCTTCATATGGGAGACCCTGATGAAGCTCCTGACTTCTGCCTGTGGTTGGGTCTAGTCTGCCTGTTGCAGCTAGCTGGGCTGTGAAGTAGTGGATGAACATCAGTTCAAATCCTCTCTCTCCATCTCTCTCCCTCTCTCTCCCCCTCTCTCCCTCTCTCTCCCTCTTCCCTTCTCTGCCCAGCTTTCCTTGTCTCCCCGCCATTGCCTGTCCCCCTCTCTGTCTCCCCTCCCCTCTCTCTCTTCTGTCTTCGCTCGCTCTCTCTCTCTAATTCCACCTTTAAAATAAATAAATGTTTGAGGCAAAAAGTAATGAATTTGGATATATGTATCTTTAATTCATCTCAGAGTAATTATGCTTAGTAAAAGAAGCTGGGCCACAAGAGTACATATAATGATTCTATTGTATGAAATGCTAGAAAATGCAGACATAAGTTAGGTCAGTGGCTGCCTAGAAATGGTGGTGTATTTGCCACAGCTGCCTGGTTTCCCATTGCTCCACCCTTCCCTTCCCTTCCCTCTGAACCTGACAGACAAGGGACTCACAGGATGTGTGGTTTCTATTCTCTGTTCTTACCTGCCAGAGAATCTGCAGCCATAGACTGCATGATAGCAAGTTTGTAGAATGGGGCACTACCGGGCACCAGGTTTGTGACTGGGCAAAGGACACAGGAGGGAAACAGAAGTTGGGGGCAGTGAGAGAGGGGAAGGTAGAGGGTGCTGGTTGTACCTGTCCCATTCACCAGGCACATTTTACTTCAGGCGCGATTCTGCTTTCAACAGTGACAGAAAACAAACAAGGAGAAGGATGCTGGTAATGTAGTAACTTTTATCCTTTTAAGGCAATGTGCCCTACACTTCAGTTGCTTGCCCATCACTGTCAGTGTGCTGTGGCTCTCTTTGTTATCTATGCCTTTTTCTTAATGAAAATTATCTTAAATTTATTCAAGCATTTTAAAAATAAATATTTTATTTCATTTTTAACTGGAAATGAACATTACTCATTACAAGTAGCAGTAAGCCTCCAAATAAAGTGAAAATAATTCCTGTATGCTATTACTTGATCTATGCATTGCATGAAATGGGCTTAATGATTGGCAAACTATGAAAGGGTCAATCTACCATACTCAGGTCTGTCCAGTTAGATGGACAGGTGGGTCAGCCCCATTGATAGTCTTAGAAGGAATTATCATTTCATGTTCTCATTTGATGGCAGATAGGTCGTGGAAAATGGAAAAAGTCCTTTATTCAGTCTTATGTGACTAGAGCAAGTTCTTACGCCGTCCAGAATTCGCTCACCTTGGATGACAGCTGATGGGCAGGCATAGTGGTCCCTTCTTTCTCATGAGAAATGGAAGCCTGAATCCAGAGATTCTACGAAACCCCTAAATGCTGTTTTCTCCTGATCATGATAGCCACATTCAAGTGGAACTTACACAGTAGACATGATGAGAGGCGAACAGTAATAGCTGGCAGTAACATCAAGCGATGAAAGTTTTGTGAATGTGGTATCTTCTCTTGGAATACCTTACTATTCCAATGTTGTTCTCATGATGGGACACGACACAGTGTGACGTCTCTGTCATTCTGCTTTTCAAATACATCTTTCAGGAAAGAAAAAAAATCATGCAATAAGACATTCCCAGTTTCTTTGTTCCTCTATCAAAAAATGCTGAAAGTTGTTTGCAAAAGCATGCATATTTAGAACAACAGTTCATAAATTTGGCTACACACCAGGATCACAAGAGGGGGGCTTGAAGAGAAATTCATTACTCAGACACTGTTGCAGAAAGGAAGTTAGGCAGCTTCAATCTGCTGTTCCAGCCCATCAAATGACCATGAAAAGTTGGGCTTAAAGTCAGGAGCCAAGAATTCAATCCCAGGCTGTGTCTTGGGGACAGAGACACACTACTTCAGTCCTCACCACTGCCTGCCAGGCTAGAGCTGGAATCTGATGGGGCATGTGGGCATGTCAACTGTTGTCTTAACCACTAGATCAAATCTCTACTCTTCAATCATTTTTTAAAAAAACTTATTTGATTTTATTTTAATTGGAAAGGCAGGTATACAAAGAGGAGAAACAGAGAGAAAGATCAGCTGTGCACTGGTTCACTCCCCAAGTAGCCACAACAGCTGGAGCTGAGCCTATCTGAAGATAGGAGCCAGGAGCCTCCACCAGGTCTCCCATATGGGTGCCAGGTCCCAAGGCTTTGGGTCATCCTCTGCTGCTTTCCCAGACAACAGGCAGGAGCTGGATGGGAAGTAGAGCAGCTGGGACATGAACTGGCACCTATATGTGATCATGGTAGATGCAGGGCAAGGATTGAGCCACTAGGCTATCACGCTGGGCCCTTGTTTTCAATTCTTTAAGCAGATCCTTCTGTTCAGGAAATGCCTAAGGGTTAGTGTTGAGGCATAAAAATGTAGGCTGCTGCCTGCAGCACCAGCATCCCACATTGGACTCTGAATGCTCCACTTCCAGTCCTGCTGCCTGCTGGGCTGTGTGGGAAAGCAACAGAGAACACTCAAGTGCTTAGACTCATTTCCCAGCTTCTGCCTGGTCCAGCTCTGACTATTGCAGCCACTGGAAAGTGAACTAGCCCATGGACGATTCCTGTCTCTCCCTCTGTCTCTCTATAACTCTGCCATTCAAATAAATAAATAAATAAAATTTTTAGTATTTTAAAGTTGGCAACTCTTACATCTTAGTTGTAAATGCCTAATTAGAATTTTGTCATCCTTGAGACCGCATCTTGGTTGATAACTGACTCATGAGAAATTATTTTTCTCCTCGCCATTACTTCTGAATCACATTTGTATAAGAGCCCAGTCTTCAATAGTCACTTCTCTTCTGTGTAACTTTGTAGTAATAGATTGCTCATACATAAATGGTGCCGACACCCCTTCGATGGTTTCATTGATCATTTCATTTGTGTTTGTAATAGGTTAATTACAGGAAACATCTCTTTTCTGAGAGCAATTAGGCTTCCAGTAGCAGTGCCAGTGAGCAGTCTTGGACTGGTGACCAGAAGAAGAAAATGCTAATAGCATATTGTAATAGAAGAAGGAAGACGAAAGTCCGAAAATGTGGCAGCGGTAAGTTTGGCATTTGGCTTCTGAGGCATCTCTGAAATCAACCAGCAGGGATTAACTTCTCAGCGTGCTAAATGAAAGGATGCCCGAGAACTGGGCGCCCAGTGCACCCTCCTTCCCCGTCTCTGTGTCTCACGGACATTGAGCAGATGTGGAATGAACAGTTCTCAGACAGAGAGCTGAGAATGGACCAAGCACTGTTCACTATGAGTTACAGCTGTTTGCAGTAAGTTCAGGGCGGGACATGTGGCAAGGCTCCGAAGATGGGGGAGTGGGACTGAAGCAAAGTGGGATTTGAAGGGCAGAGAGGATGGGGCAGCAAGCCTGTGACACCAGGAGGACACAGTGAGGGCGTGCTGGTGGTGCTCAGAGACAAAGCCTGGGTGGTGAGGAAAGAGGTGAACAGTGAAGGGGTCTGTAGGTGGCAGGTGGGAGGTTGCCGTCGTTCCTGGCATGGCCCTGCATATCTGGGAGCTGAGTTTCTGTCTCTTCAGGAAATATAGCCATGGTATAATTGGCTTCTTTTTCTTCCAGTTCTGCCACTTTTTTTTTCTCAGCAGTGCTAGCCACAATGAGAAAGATCAGGTAAATAAATCCACTTTGTACCACTTTGTACTGCTTCTGCGTGTTATGGCTATGATGAGCCTATTTCTTTCTAAGGCTTTCAGGAATATGAGAAAAACAAACCAGTGGTCTAATGGTTTGGAAATCACTCCAGCAGCAATGGCAAGGACAACTTAGCATTTCCTATGAATTGATGATTTTCCATAAATACTGCTGGTCAAAGTATGATTGACTTGGAGCAAAGATTAGGGGAAATGTTTCTGTCCTGCTACATAGGATAAGTCTTAATATGCTTCCATTGAACTTCAGAGGCAGAGCTGGCAGTGGTGGTGACGGGTGTACAGGGAAACAGGGAGAAAGAGGCACTTCTACTTCATGTCCCACATGCCTGCAGCCAGAGCTAGGCCAGGCTGAGGCCAGAGCCTGGAACTCTATCCAGGACCTCTGTCTGGGTGGCAGGGCACCAAGCACTTGAGGCAGCATCCTCTGCCTGCTGTGCTGGCACAGCGGGAAGGGGAAGTGGAGGGCCTGGGGGGCTTGCCAGCTCTGTGATGCGGGGTGCAGGCCAAAAGGCAACTTCACCTGCTGACACCCATTTGTTTCACTTGAAAGCAAAGCAGCAGAAAGAGAAGAGACAGAGAAAATGGTAAAACAAAACAAAACAAAACAAATTTAGGCTCTGCAAACTTTGCAGCTTTTTTGGCAACACATCATCTCTGGACTTGTAACCCCAAAGCAATCATAATGTGAAAATGTGCTCTGTGTTACAATAAAACTTTATTTACAAGAGTCAGCAGTGGGTTGGACTGAGCCCCGGTTTAGAACACAGGTTCTCAAACTTCAGCGACTGTCAGAATGAGCAGGATGGTTTGTTAAACAGGGATTGCTGGGGCCAGTGGACTGGCATATCAGGCTACGCCATTTGGCACTGGCATCTCAAATGGGCACTGATTCACATCCCAGCTGCTCCACTTCAAATCCAGCTCTCTGCTGTTGTACCTGGGAAAACAACAGAGCAGGACCCAGGTCCTTGGTTCCCTGCACCCATGTGGGCGATACGGAAGATGCTCTTGACTCCCAGATTGAGACAGGTGCAGCTCCAGCCATGGCAGCCAGCTGGGGGATAAATCAGAAAACATAAGAGTTCTCTGTCTTCGCCTCTCTCACTCTGTAACTCTGAATTTCAAATAAATAAATTAAAAATAAATCATAGTTTTTAAAAGATTGTGAATTTGCATTTCTATCAAGCTGTAAGGTGTTGCATCGTCATACTTTGAGAACTGCTGGTTAACAGTGATCAACTGAAACTTAAACACCGATTTTTAAATGCTTAAGCATCCAATAATTCCACTTCTTCAGTGTCTTAGAGGATTTGTTTTTTTATGATGTTTTGAATGTGTCTGGATTGGCTGAACTTCTCACACCAGTACAGGACACGTCCAGGCAGAGGAAGGCCACACGCCCAGAGATCGCTGAACCAGAGTTGCCGGGGAGTCCTGCCACCTTAATTCCTGAAGATTTCTCCCAGAAACCAGGTTTGTGACTTCCTGTTGACATATTTTCCAGTAAAGACACTCTGTGGTAAATAAAGCAACTTTCTTTTGCTATCTATTGAGGAATGTGTGAAGATGTGATTATCTCCACAAAAACGATGTGGAGGTTTTGTGTTTTAATATACCTTCTGAAATTCTGGAACATCCCTCCCCCACCGTGTTAATGCGGTGTTGATACAGTGTAGATTCGTGTTTAACAATCTACTAATGCTTCCCTTCTCTTTCTCCCTTGCTCCCTTCCTTTCTTCATTCTCCAGATAACATCTTTTCAGTTTACATTGTGAGCAAAGGCTCAATGGTCCACTAAACAAGGAACTCAAGTGGAAACACGAGTTCAGTGGGAATTCAGGCAAGGGTTAGGAACAACAATCAAAAAAAGTTACCCGTTTCACTTATATATATAATAAAATCTTAAAATATTCACAGATTATTCAAGTAGTAGTAATATGTCATCCTTGACCATTGATTTGACAGACATATAAAATGGAATTTGATGTGCCTTGCATGATGGCTTAGCTGGATAGATCCTCACCTTGTAAGCCCCAGAATCCCGTAATGGGCTGGTTCATGTACCAGCTGTCCCTGCTTTCCTTCTAGCTCCCTGCCTGTGGTCTGGGAGAGCAGTAGAGGATGGCCAAAGGCCTTGGGACCCTGCACCCATGTGGGAGACCTGGGAGGAGCTCCTGGCTCCTGGCTTTAGATTGGCTCAGCTCCAACCATTGCAGCCACTTGGGAAGTAAGCCAGCAGGTGGAAGATCTTTCTCTGTTTCTCCTTCTCTCTATAAATTTAATCTGCCTTTACAAAGAAAAATAAATACAAGATTTGACAAGATTCAAAATAACTTGAAGTATTTGACAAGATTCAAAATAACTTTGTGATGTAAACCCTCAACAAATTAGGTATTTATGGATTGTACTTCAACACAATGAAAACTAATAGCATCAGGTCCACAGCTAACAACATAGTCAGAGGTGAGAAGTTGAAAACTGTTCTTCTAAGATCAGGAGCAAGACAGTGTTGTCCTCTCCCCTTTGTAACAGTAGTAGAAGTCCCAGACAGAGCAAGCAAGCAGGGAAGGAAAACTTCCAAATCAAAAAGAAAGAAGTGAAGTTTCCACTGTTTGGGTGAGATGATCAATATATGGGAAACAGACTCCCCTGACTCTGTGAGAACTAATCACATCAACTCAGTAAAGTTTCAGGGTGGAAAATCAAAGTGCAAAAACCTGTGCTTCTACATGATTTAAAAGTGAACCATCTGAAAAATCAAGAAAACCATCCCATTAAAATAGAAGCGAGGGCGCAGCACAATAGCCTAGTGCCTGAATTCTCGCCCTGTGTGCACTGAGATCTCATATGGGCACCGGTTTGTATACTGGCTGCTCCACTTCCCATCCAGCTCCCTGCTTGTGGCCTGGGAAAGCAGTTGAGGACGGCCCAAAGCCTTGGGACCTTGCACTCGCGTGGGAGACCCAGAGAAAGACGTTCCAGGCTCTTGGCTTCAGATCAGCTCAGCTCTAGCCATCGTGACCACTTGTGGAATGAACCAGCAAACTTTCTGAAAGATCTTTCTCTCTGTCTCACCTTCTCTATAAATCTGCCTTTCCAATGAATCTAAATATATCTTTTAAAAATCGAATCCAAAAGAATTAAAAGTAGCAATAAATCCAAAGAGAGGAGAGAGCTAGATACCAAAACCATGGGATAGTAATGAAATAAGTTGAATAAGGAATTAATATTGTTAATGTTGTAAAGATGGCCATGCCTCCCAAAAATTAAAAATAGGACAATATGACAGTCTCCCTTCTGAGTTCCATCCAAGGGAAATGGTATATCAGAAAGATATCTGCATTCCCATTTGATAAAATGTCTGTCAGTTTTCACAGAGTTAAAAAAAAATCAATCCTTCAATGCGTGTAGGACCTCAAATCCCCCAGTAACCAAAGCAGTCTTGACAGAGAAGGGCAAAGCTGCTTGGCTTCCGGCTGTATTGGAAAGCTATGGTGATGGAACAGAGGTGCATCAGACCCCTGGAACAGCCTGACACCTCAGAAAGCAAAGTATAGTGCCCACCAGGGTGGTGTTGCAGGCTAAGCTTCCACGTGTGGCACCCGCAGACCCTGTGGGTGCCAGTTCTAGTCCTAGCTGCTCAATTTCTGATCCAGCTCCCTGCTAATGACCTGAGAAGGTGAGGAGGATGGCTCAAGTGCTTGAGTTTCTGTACCCATGCGGGAGATTGGGAAGAAGCTCCTGGCCCCGAACTTTAGACCAGCCCGGCTCTGGCTGTTGCAGTCATTTGGGAAGTAAACTAGTGGATGGGTGATCTCAGTCTCTTCTGTGTAATTTTGACTTCAAGTAAAAGAAAGAAATCTTAAAAAAAAAAAAAAAGAAACCACATACAGCATGATCCAACTGATTGTTGAAAAGTGTTAATAATATACAATGAGGGGTCCAGTACAATAGCCTAGCGACTGAGGTCCTCACCTTGGACGTGTCGGGATCCCATGTATGTGCTGGCTGTGGTTCCAGTGGTCCCACCTCCCATCCAGCTCCTTGATTGTGGCCTGGGGGCACAGCCAAGGATGGCCCAAAGCGTTGGGACCCTGCTCTCATGTGGGAGACCCAGAGGAGCTCCTGGCTCCTGGCTTCAGACTGGCTCAGCTCTGGCCATTGCAGCCACTTGGGAACTGAATCATCGGACAGAGAATCTTCCTCTCTTTCTCTCCTCCTCTCTGTATATCTGACTTTCCAGTAAAAATGAATAAATCTTAAAAAGATATATACAATGGGGGAAAAAGTTTCTTTATGAGATGGTGTTGAGAGAACATGATATTCACATGTATGTTAAAAAATGAAATTGGGGACATGTTACGCTTTATGTGCAAACAGACTCAAAATGGACTAAAAATATAAATGTAAGATTAGGACCGGTATGTCTGGTGCGGTGGCCTAGTGGCTAAAGTCCTCGCCTTGAATGCGCCGGGATCCCATATGGGTGCCGGTTCTAGTCCCAGCAGCTCCACTTCTCATCCAGCTCCCTGCTTGTGACCTGGGAAAGCAGTGGAGGACAGCCCAAAGCCTTGGGACCTTGGGAGGCCTAGAGTAAGTTCCTGGTTCCTGGCTTCGGATCAGCGCAGCACCGGCCATTGCGGTCACTTGTTGAGTGAATCAATGGATGGAAGATCTTCTCTGTGTCTCTTCCTACCTGTATATCTGACTTTGTAATAAAAATAAATAAATCTTTTTTTAAAAAAAAGATTAGGACCCATAAAGATTCCAATAAAAAATGTGTAAATAGGTCCTTGATATTCTCTGTTTTTTTTTTTTTTTCCCCACTGTTCTGGTACTTAGTATTCTTGGTAGTGTTTTGTTTTGCTTTGTTTTGAATATAACACCAAAACCACAGGCAACAGAGTAAAAATGAACCGGTACTGCAAGCTGAACAGTCTTCACATAGCAAAGGAAACCATCAACAAAATCAAAAGGCAGCCTACAGAATAGGAAAATATTTTCTTCTTCTGAAGATGAATTTATTTATTGGAATGGCAGTGTTAGAAAGGAGATTGAGGGCAAGACCTTCCATTTGCTGGTTTATTCCCCACATGACCACAACAGCTGGGACTGTGCCGTGCTGATGCGGGAGCCTGGGACTTTCTCCAGGTCTCCTGTATGAACACAGAGGCCAAGCACTCAAGCCATTTGCTGCTGCTTTCCCAGGCATGTTAGCAGGAAACTGTATGGGAAATGGAACAGTAAGGACTTGAACTGGTGCCCATACAGGGTGGTGGCACTGTAAGTGACTGCTTAGCCCTCTCACAGTGGTGATCCTAGGGAAAATATTTTTACATCATATATCTGAGGTATATGATAAGTATATAAGGATAGTATATAAGATATAGTGTTAAAAATACACAACTCATACAACTCAACAGCAAAAAAGTCCAAGTAACCTAATTTACACAAAATAGTCAAAGGATTTGAATAGACAGTTGACTAAGGAAAGCATACAGACGGCTTACAGGAATGTGAAAAGGCACTCAACACCAGGGAATGAAATTAGAAGCACAATGAGCCATAACTTCACGTCTGCTTGGTGATTAGTGCGGAAGGACGAGCAGAAGTGTTGAATGGGATGGTGTCTGTCGGTGGGATACACATCAGTGCAGCCAACAGAGGGAAAAGTTACTGGAGTTTCTCAAAAAATTAAAAATGGGACAATATGACAGTCTCCCTTGTGAGATTCCATCCAAGGGAAATGGTATATCAGAAAGATGTCTACGTTTCTATGGGCATTGTCACATTCTTAACAGGATGTGAGAAGCAACTACACACCCCTCGCCGAGTGAGCAGGTGGAGAGGGAACAAGTGGTAGGGATATGAGACACAGCGTGGATGTTGACCTCGGTGTTAATATGACAACTCTCACACAGCACACATGTGTCAAATCATGTCTCACACACATGAGTCAGAGGAAATACGGAGGGGGTCCTTGGGGAGAAAAGAGAAGACTCATGGGGTGACCTTACCCAGATGGATAGCTACCAACGTTGTTGAGTTAGTGCATCAAGGTGATTGGCTGTTTTGTCTACAGAACTACGAATCTAAGAAACAAACATCTTGAAAATGCAACATTGGGATTTTATTTAGCACTATGTCCAGTTTTAAGGAATTGGGTTTACTATGGAGAGCAGTAGTGTGATGTGACTGCCTCATTGCTGGTGTGTTTGTTCACTGGAACCTCCTCTTCCTCACATGCAGAATATGCAAGTCCCCGGCTGCTGAGTGGGTTCTCTTCCAGGGAGTGCTCAGAGCTGAAGAAAACGCCTCCAAGGTACCTTTACAAAAATGTCATGTGTTTGAAAAGTGGAGAGTGAGCGAGCTCACAGTGAGAGTGATTCACTCTCCCATATTTCACAATGGCCAGGGCAAAGCCAGGAAGCTAGACCTCCATCCTGGCTTCCCAGTTGGGTAGCAGGAACTGAAGTACTTAACCCATCATCTGCTGCCTCCCAAAACGCATATTACTGGAAACTGGATCAGAAGTGGAGTGGCAAGAACCCCAACCAGGCACTGTAATATAGCATGTGGGCGTCTCAGGTGGCAGCCTCACCCAAGACCCCACAATCACACTTCTAAGATGCTACTTTGTGGTTGGCTATTCATCTGTTCTTTCTCCAGAATTAATGTATTCACATAACATGAGCTTGTTATGTTTAAGGGACTACTACATTTGTTACACACATATGTATACATACACACATGCATAACTACATATATATGTGTATGTGTGTAATTATATAACATTTACATATCGGTTACAAAAGTATGTTCATGTATTTCTCAGTCAACTGTGTTTTATTTGTCTTTAAGGTTGGGAACCGAGAGTCACTAGTGGACAATACGAGTGTCAAACATAAGCTGCAGAACCTGGAAGACAGAGGTGAGAGAATACACTGTTTCTCCCAGAATGAAGTGAAATTCATCCAGACTGGTACTCAGATCACAGCAGACACAAACGCTTTGCAGGGGCACTGCTGCCAGGCCTCAAGGTGAGCAGGGCAAGTTACCTTGCCAGCTCCAAAGGGTCCATGAAGTCAAAGGGAGAAACTGGGGCTCTGGCCCGCAGCCAGCCCCATAGGGGCCACGGAAGGGACAGCCTGGGACCTGGCTCCCATCCAGCCCTCTCCTGCCCAGCCACTCCTGGTGACCTGCTGCCAGAGGGGGTTCTCATCCCCACATCTGCAGGTCACTTGCAGTTTGTAAGAAATATCCTAGGCAGTTTTTCTTATTTTCTCATAGTTACAGTGGTAGGCAAGTTTCCAGGTAACATCATACAGCCACCTTTATATGATAACATCTAGCTATAATGTTAACATATTAATGTAATGAACGAGTATAACACCTAGGCATTCCTTTGTGTGTGTGTGTTTAAGATTTGTTTATTTGAAAGGCTTGGTTAGAGGGAGCCATCTTCCATCTGTTATCTTAAATGTCTTTAAAAGTTTTTTAAACTTTTAACTAATACATAAAATTAGATGTGTATATATATATATAATAACAAAAATTACACATATGTGTGAAATACTGTATGATGTCTCATTCCCCGCAGATAGTTCGAGTTCTAATCTGGGGAGTATCTGGCCTGGTTTCCGCCGATGGCTGTGCTGACTCACACTCCCAACCATAAACCCGAGGTTTCCTTTTCTCCGCCTTCTCACCTGTCCTCGCTGCCTTTTCTCTGTTCGATGTTGGCCATGCTAACTGGATGCAGTGACATGCCATGGTGTCTGCATTTCCCTGGTTATTAACAGTGTTGAGAGTATTGTCGGTATACCCGTTGGCATTTGAATGTCTTTCTTTGAAAAATGTCTTTTTAGATTTGTTTCCTTTTTAAAAAGATTAACTTACTTAGTTATTTGCTGTGTTGAAAGAGTTACAGGGAGATGGGGAGAGTCAGAGAAAAAGCATCTTTCTATTTTCTGGGTCACTCATCAAATGACCACACCGGCCAGGACCAGGCCAGGCTGAAGCCAGGAACCTCACCCAGCACTCGAACATGGGAGCAGGGGCCCAAGCATTGGAGCCACTCTTCTGCCTTCCCATGCACAGTAACAGGAAATATTTATCTTACTTTTCTCTTCTTTTGAAAAAAGACTTATTTATTTTTATTAGAAAGTCAGATTTACAGAGAGAAGGAAAGACAGAAGAATCTTCCAACTGGCGGTACACTTCCCAAGTGGCTGTAATGGCTGGAGCTGAGCTGATCTGCAGCCAGGAGCCAGGAGCCAGGAGCTTCTTCCAGGTCCCCCACGCGGGTGCAGGGTCCCAAAGCTTTGGGCCATCCTCGACTGCTTTCCCAGACCACAAGCAGGGAGCTGGATGGGAAGTGGAGCAGCTGGGACATGAACTAGTGCCCATATAGGATCCTGATGCTTAGAAGGAGAGGAGTTAGCCACTAGGCTGCCATGCCAACTAGGCTGCTGTGCCAAGCCCCCATTATTTTTAAGAGTGTAATGGTTCAGTAGCTTCTAACTATTTTTTAAATCAGTTTGCATTGATTTTTTTTCAGTGAAAGAGGCTCATTTAAATTTTTGCACACAAATATCTAGTTATATGAGTTTCATTTGCCCACAGTCTCTTAGTAACGTTGCCAATAAAAAAAAGACTCTGGTGAGTTTTCTTTTTTTTAATTTTAAATTTCCTTTTTACTATTGTTTATACAGTTGAAAGGGATGCCCAAGTGGGCCTCTGATTAGGGTGGGAGGGTTCAGGTATGGAGGAGGGTGAGTGGGACATATCTTTTAATGTTTTTTTTTTTTTCTTCCTGTGTCAGCAGGGGAGGAGGGGGGAAGTACCATTCCTTGCTGTCAAACTCCATCAGCACCCAGGAATTGCAGACGGTTCTTTGATGATCCAGGGTCAGACGTGGCCTGTCTCGTGCACAAGCCAACACACATGCTAGTGAATGCATCTACCTGGTCAGTGCTACACAGCCCCATCTCTCATGCAAACGGACACATGCTACAGCCTAACCCAGCCCAGCTAAGCCTGCCACAGGCCCAGTCTCCTGTGCACCAGCAGGTGCCATGGCCTAGTTGGGGCAACCTCCAAAAACCTCACCAGGCCTGTATCCAATCCCGGTTTTTGTGTGTTGCTGGCTTGTGCTGCAGCCTAGCCTGGTCTGTCCTGCATCCCGTCTGGCTCTTGAGCACACTCATGGGTGCTACATGTTAGCTCAGCCCGATTCACCCCAGACCTAGCCCGCACACATGCCAGTGGGTGCTACCACCTTGCCCAGATTGGTCTTCCAACAGCCCTGCCATTGTCCTCACCAGTGAGAGCTGCAGCCTAGCAGAGGAGTACCCACAGTTTCCCTGCCAGATCCACTCCCAGACACAGATCTTGTACTTGCCAGTGGTTACTACAATCGAGCCTGTTATGGCTTGCGCCCAGTCCCAGCACTTGTCAGTGGGGTGGCAGCCTAGTTCAGCCTGGCCTGGCCCACTCCCAACCTGCATATGAACTGGGGGGTGTTATGCTTCAACCCGGCTGCGCCTGAGCCCCCTTTTGACTCTCGTTTGTGCCAGTATATGTCGTGGACTGGCCCAGTCTGGCCTGCCCCTAGCTCTGGCTTTCACACTAACTACTAGGAGTTGCACCGTAGCAGAGGAGTTCTTCAATTCCCATCAGACCTATTTTTGTATCCCCAGATCTTAATCTCACATGTGTGGGGGCTGCTGCGGCCCCACTTGATAGAGCTGGCTCCTGGTCCCGGCACTGAATAGTGGGTATTGTAGCCTAGCATGGCCCATCCCACAGCCATTCAGGTTCTTGCAAGTGCCAGTGGATGCTGGAGCATAGCCCAGTCTGCTCTGCCTCCAAACTTAGCCCACATGCATGCCAAAGCATGCTGCAGGCTTGCTCAGCCCAATCCAACCCCCAGCTCTGGCTCTTGTCACTCCCCAGTGGTAGCTACAGCCCAACAAAGGAGTCCCCAAAGTTCTCCTACCAGAACCTTTCTTAGCCCTGGATCTTGTACATGCTGGCAGGTGCTTCAACCCAACCTAGTGTGGCCTACCTGCAGTCTCAGCTCTTGTTGGTGGGTGTTGCAGTCTAGCCCAACTGGGTACATTCCACACCCTGCCCTGGCTGAGCTAGTCTGAAGAGTCTTCCAGGTCTCCCACGCGGGTGCAGGGTCCCAAGGCTTTGGGCCGACCTTGACTGCTTTCCCAGGCCATGAACAGGGAGCTGGATGGGAAGCGGGGTTGCTGGGACATGAACCAGAGAGCCCACATGGAATCCCACCACGTGCAAGGCAAGGACTTTAGCCGCTAGGATACCGTGCAGACCCTAGTTTTGCTCTTGTTGCCCATGCTTTCAAGGGGTCTTATCCAAGGAATCATTGTCTAGCCAAATATTTGTGTATTTCACCTACATTTTTTTTCCTAATGCTTTCATAGTTCAGGGCTTAGATTTAGGACTTTGGTTTTAGTACATGAAGAGAGGTAGAACTCTCATTCTGCGTTCCTTGTGTTAGCACCATTTATTGGAAAGACCACCATTTCTGTAATGTATGTTCTTGGCACTTTGTCAGCAGTCAGTGGACTACATATATGTGAGTTTATTTCTGAGTTCCCTTTTTGGTTGACTTATGTGTTTGTATGTCAGTACCATACTGATTTAATTACTGTAGCTTTGTAGTGCTGTTTGAAATAGGGTGTTATGATACACCTGCTTGATTTGTGGAGGAGGAAAGAGAGGGGGATGCTTTGTATTTGTTTGGTTATTTTGGGATATTTCAATTTCATATGAATTCTAGAATTGTGTTTTTCTAATTCTGTATAGAATGTCCTTGGTATATTGATAGGGACTTGCTGAATCTAGATTTCTTTGAGTTGTATGGATACTCTAATGACATTGATTCTTCCAATACACATTTGTGTGTGTGTGTGTGTGTGTGTGTGTGTGTGTGTGTGTGTGTTGGTTATTTCTTCCATCATTGTTTTATAATTTCCATTGTAGAGATCTTTCACATTTTGGGGTGAAGTTACTCCTGGGACTGTCATTGTGGCATAGCTGATTAAGTCACTGCCTGTGACTCCAGGATTCTATGTGGGCACCAGTTCAAGTTGCAGCTGCTTTACTTCTGACCCAGCTCCCTGGGAATAGCCTGGGAAGGCAACAGAAGATGGCCCAAGTCCTTGGGACCCTGCACCCACGTGATGTAGAAGAAGTACTTGGCTTCAGCTTGGCCCAGCCTTGGCCTCTGTAGCCATGTGAGAAGTGAGCCTGTGGATGGAAGATTAATCTGTCTGTCTGTCTGTCTGTCTGTCTCTCTTTGTAACTCTACCTTTCAGGTAAATAAATAAATATTTTTAAGATTTATTTATTTTTTATTGGAAAGTCAGATACACATAGAGGAGGAGAGACAGGAAGATCCTCCATCCGATGGTTCACTCCCCAAGTGACCGCAACGGCCAGTGCTGCGCCAATCCGAAGCCAGGAGCCTAGAACCTCCTCCAGGTCTCCCATGTGGGTGCAGGGTCCCAAGACTTTGGGCCATCCTCGACTGCTTTCCCAGGCCACAAGCAGGGAGCTGGATGGGAAGCGGAGCTGCTGGGATTAGAACCAGCGGCCATATGGGATCCTGATGTGGTCAGGGTGAGGACTTTAGCCGCTAGGCCATGCCGCTGGGCCCAATAAATAAATCTTTAAAAACATGTACTCCTAGGTATTTAAAGTTTTTAGTTATTGTGAATGGGATTGTTTCATGATTTTTCCTAAAATCACTGTTGGTATATTAAAACACTATTGTTTTTGCATGTTGATTTTCTAACTTATGAATCAACTGAATGGGTGGATCAACTAACTTGTCATGGAGTGTTTAGGCTCTTCTGTATGCAAGTCATGTCATCTATAAACACTATTTCTTCCTTTCCAATTTCAATGTTCTTTTTCTGTTTTTCTTCCCTAGTTGCTTTAACTCTTGCAGCATTATTAGAGTGTGGAAAATGGACATCCTGTTTTTCTCAATTTGAAGGGAAATGTTTTTGAGTTTTGTCCCATTCAATGTAATTTTGGCTGTGTGTGTGTCATATACCATCTTTGTTATAGTTTTGAAGGTTGTTTCTTTACCTAATTTTTTAGTGAGTTTTTATCACAAAGAGACACTGAATTGCAAGAGTTTTTCTGCTCTGTTGAGGTCTCATGGCTTTTGTTGATTTGATTGATGTGATTATTACCTGATGTGTAAATATTGAGCCACACTGGGATAAATTCCACTCGGTTACGATGTATGATCTTAATGCAGTGTTGGGTGTCTGGTGTCACTGTTGGCTTGAGCAGGCTCATCAAGGATCCTGGTGTGCAGTCTCCTGTTGGTGTTGTAGCTTTGTTTGAGTTTGGCATCAGAGTAACTTGGCCCTCATGAAAGGAGTTTGAGAGTTCTGAACTTCTCAGCATTTTGGAATAGTTGGAGGAGTGTTAGAGATAATGCTGTTTTAACTAGTTTGTAGAATTCTGTTATGAAACCTTCAGGCCCTGGAACTCTGAAATTTCTCACTGTCACTTGTGGTGGGTCTTTCTGGATACTCTACATATTGATTTATTTTGCATAGGTTTTGTTTATCCAGGAATTCTTCCATTCCCTCCAGGTTTTCCAATTGATGAGCATGTTGTTCACAACCGTTTCTTAGGATCCTTGTGGATGTGTGGTATCCATGGTAGCGGTGCCTTTCTCATCTCCAGTTGCTTTTCTCCTACAGCTTGTTTTTGCTTTTCTCACCCCTGCATCATTAGTTTAACCTCTTTCCAGTTATTTTGTGTGTTTACTGTGATAAACTTCCTGCTTCCAAGGAATTTTTGTTCACTTCTCAATTTATTGGATGGCCCATTGGTCGCGCAGGTGCATGCTGTCCCATTTCTCAGTTTTCCATGTTTCTTGATGTTGATTTCTAGTGTTATTCCTCTGTCACCTGAGAAGATACATGGTATGATTTCAGTTTCTCAAAATGTGCTGAGACTCTGTGGCCTGTCCCAGCCTAGAAAACATTTGTCCCCCTACGTGTACTGAAGGAAAACGGTGTCTTCCACCTGCCAGAAGAAAAGCTCTCTGAGTGGCTAGAAGGTCAGTTTGCTTTAAACCTTGTATCAATGCCTAGGGATCTGTGCAGGGCATTGAGTCTTTTTTTATTTTTAATTTTATTTGATTTTTAAAATGATTTGGTCTACCTGTATGTTTCAACTGGGAAACTGAACCCATTACATTCAAGGTTAATGCTGGTAGACAAAAACAAATCCCTGCTGTTTTGGTGGCTGATTTAAATGTTCTTTTCTGCTTCTCCTGTCCTTCACCCTTGCACTCTGGGAGCTTTCTGTGTGCGAAGCCTGGGCTCTCTCCCACTTTTGTTTGGTGCATCTGTTCTGTTAGGGAATTTGGTACCAGCCTGTGTTTTCATGGTGGCTATATTTTTATTTTTAAAGATTTATTTTTTATTGGAAAGGCAGATTTACAGGGAGGATGAGAGACAGAACAATCTTTCACCCTCTGGACAGTAGGACAAAAGGACAGTCCTCACTCAGATAATGTGTGCAGGCAATCTCAAAAGGGACAATTTTCCCACCTGGCTGGGGTTACATTTTCCTTCTAGCATAAGGAGTGTAGCTATAGTATGTGTGGTGAGCCCCTTATGGTGGTTAAGGACACCTGGTACCTGATGCAAAGTGAGGCTTAGCTGCAGGATGCAGAGCAGGTGTGCTGAGGCTTTGGCCATGTGGAAACAGCCTGGAGGAGATGGAAGTGCGGATGGCTAGGGTGTTGGCAGTATTCAGCTTCCTGTCCCTCACTGCCTGCCTGCTTTGCCCATGTCAAGTATGTCTAATTGACTAAATCTATTGACTTGGTAATACTTTGTGTATAAAATTTCATTTCCAGAAGTTCTAGTAGATCATTTTCAAGTCCATGTCTTTTGCTTCTGCTTCTAAATCTGCTTGTATTTTATTGCTTTAAAGACAATGTTGATCACATTTCCCATGGTTACTGTTTCTCAATGTGCAATTCGTGGATCTAGTTTTGCTTTTTCTCACTCTTGATATCCTATTTCCTGGTGTACCTAATCTTTCATACAGATTATTTTGCAAGTTTGTATATAGCAATAAATGTGGAGGTCTCAGAAAACTAACCTCTCTGGAGAGGATTTACCTCTTCCCTACCCACCTGCGACCCCCTCATTGATGCTCAGGACTTGAAATTAATTCCATTAAACTATGATCCTACGGACCCAGCACAGTGGCCTAGTGGCTAAATCCTTGCCTGGCAGTCACCAGGATCCCATATGGGTGCCACTGCGTGTCTGCTGCTCCACTGCCCATCCAGCTCCCTGCTTGCAGCCTGGGAAAGCACTATAGGATGGCCCAAAGCCTGGGGACACAGAAAAAGCTCCTAACTCCTGGCTTCGCATCAACTCTGCTCCGGCAATTGAGGAGGAGAGACAGGGAGGAAGATCTTCCATCCAATGATTCACTCCCCAAGTGAGCCGCAATGGCCGGTGCACGCCAATCCGAAGCCGGGAACCAGGAACCTCTTCCAGGTCTCCCATGCGGGTGCAGGGTCCCAAAGCATTGGGCCATCCTCAACTGATTTCCCGGGCCACAAGCAGGGAACTGGATGGGAAGTGGAGCTGCTGGGATTAGAACTGGCGCCCATATGGGATCCCGGGGCTTTCAAGGCGAGGACTTTAGCCGCTAGGCCACACCACCGGGCCCTTTATCCTTAATTTGTCTTTGTTATTGCCATGAGAAAAGTTTTGGCTGAGTCATAAACAGTACCTACTCGTGCAATAAAGGAACTGATCAAACTTGCAGCGATAGTTTGTACATAAGGAGACTGCTGATCTTTGGCTTCATGGTAATAGAGCTATGGTGAGTCACTGGCTTAGAGAAGCCTTCGGACAAGGCCAGCAGTCATGCATCACAGCATGTGGCCGGATATGGGGGAGAGAGTTGGAGAAGGATTTTTTAAGTAATTGTCTACTATTTGAGCAGTTTAGGTCCATAAAGAGTGACTCGTCCAGTCTGGGATGCCTAGATTTAAATTAGAGAAAAATAAAGAGGAGCATGTTGAGAAATGCCGGCTCTGTTACCCTCTTGTTGTGTCACTTTGCTGGCAAGGACAAAAGGAACTATTCAGCTATTTTCCCATAACAATGTTAACATTGTATAAAGAATATATATGGAAAGGAAATATTTGTGAACCTGTACTTTTCATACTGTCTATATGAGCACTTGATGCTGTTTGAGGATTTGATTAGTCATTTCTGAGCCTGGGTTATGAGTATGTCTTTTTGTATAATATTACATATTGATATGTACATTCTATCTGTGTAGGTCAAACCAGCAGCATAGCGGTCCCTAAACTAAGGGACCTACAGATAAGCCATCCTATTCTTAGATTTCAAATTTGAGAAATATTCACTTAATATGTAGGGAATCCAATTTCTGATTAATACTTTGCAAGTGGATCCACAGATGGCAACAACAATGCTGCATTCTGCATGCCAAGTGTTACACCAAGCACACTATCACTGACTTTCAGAAGGTAGGAATCAGTGATCCTATTCAACAGATGAGAAACAAAGGCACAGAGAAGTTTCTTGACAAATACATGAAGTGCTCATAACTCATTTTGGCTCATGGAAAAGCTGTAACTCGAATCCTACTTCACATAGCAGAAACACCAAAACTAGGGAACCTAAGGTAAAGCGCCAGGGTAGGGGAGGTCGTGGGGAGGGATGTTGGGTGGCAAAGTCCAGGCTTCACATTTTGTTTTCCTACTTGCTAAAGGCATGTGATTAAGTTAGTTCCTGCTACTATTATGGTTAAACTGTTTAAAATATCATCCCTAGGCAAATGTTGGCAGAGATTAAGATGATGCTGGAAGACTCCTGTAGCCCATATCATGGGGTCTGGATTCCAATGCTGCTTCAACTGCGGGCTCTAAACTTCATCTTTTTTTGCTTTTGTTTTGTTTTTGTTTTTGTTTTTATTAAATTTATCCATTAATCACATTGTGTTGTAATTTCATAGGAACTGGGATTCTCCCCACACTTCCCCACACCCTCCCCCCATGGTGGGTTCCTCCACGTTGTTGCGTAACCATAGTTCAAGTTCAGTTGAGATTCCCTCTTAGCAAGCATATGCCAAGTATACTAACTTCATCTTAATGAACCCTGGAAGTAACCAAGTGATAATCTAAACAGCTAGGTTCCTGCCATCCGCATACACCTGGGGATGGATATCTGACAGCTGCCTTTGGTCTGACCTAGCCCATGCTGTGGCAGGCATTTTGAGATTAAATCGGTTAATAGAAAATCTTTCTCTATTCTCTTACTCTACTCTCTTTTTTGTAAAGTTTTATTTAACTGGAATACATTCCTTGTATTTTACTTAAAGTTAAGAGCATAATGAGATTTCCCAACCTGTCTAGCCTTCTGCCACACTCTCGCCCTTTCTCCTCCTTCCTTTATAATTTTTGTTTAACTTTTCACTGCAGCATACTTTGAGTTTATAACCACAAGTTTAATCCTCCATTAAAGAATTCCACAAGTAGTAAGTAGAAAAACCACTATTTCTCAAGAGTACAGATGAGGGTTATAAACATTAATCAAATCTCAAGGTGTCAGTTTCAGTCATATTCCACTTCTGTACTCTGTATTAGCTAACAAACAGGAAGGAAACCATTTGTCTTTGGGGGACTGGTTTATTTCAGTAAGTATAAGAGGCAAGTGTCTACTTGCCTCCATTCTTTCAAATAAATAATAAAATTTAAAACAGCCATCCTTCTTGATCAGTCATCCCTTCCCATGGGAGAAATATACTAAGACTTCTTGTGTGTGTGTGTGAGGGAGAGAGAGAGAGAGAGAAGATCCTCTTAAAATATCTATTTCCATCTCATCAGAAACCAGGGAGTTGGAGTAAATAAGGCACTTGGAATGCTGACGGAAAGGTACTGAGGGGAGCTAAGTAACTTGGGAGTGATGTATAGGAGGAAAGCATTTGCCAGCATCCTCTCCAACGTCTTACAGGACTGAAAATTATTCAATAGCGTAAAACTATCAATAAGTGCTGACTATAAATTTTGGTTTGTGGAAAGAGCCAGAGACTGAAATCACATTGTCTAACCTCAAAGAACTCCAAAAACATGACTGTAATTCTCAGTTGCAGTCTACTGAGAGTTGGGTAGGAGAAGCGAGGCCAGTTCCCTGAAGCCTTGGAAAGATTGACTGTGTGATGCCATGTTTTCTATTGCAGAAAACAATGCACAAGTCCCCTACCAATGCCAAGCGGACATCAACAAATCATATATTCTGAATGTATGTTTTTGCTTAGTTCCCTGGTAATCTTACCATAAGAACAAGGTCTACTGCAGTCACTGGGCAGCTTTTTCTTTTTTTCAGTCAAGCAAAATGAAGGAATTGTTGGAATATCATGCTTTGCTGCCAGAAACTCTCAATAAGATGAACAGTTCCAGTGAAATACATTGCCAGAGGGATTGTGTCTGCTATCATTTGAACAACTGTTGAACTAATTACCTGCAGATGTGCAGGAAATCATGTGCAAAACCATGCTGTACTCACTTGCTACTATTTTACATGTAAACACATTCTATGGCTTGTCAGGATCTTTAACTGTAAACATTTGAGTGACAAATCTCCAACTGGACCCGGAGCAGTAGCCTATTGACTAAAGTCGACACATTTGCAAGTGCCAGGATCCCACAGGGCTGCTCGCTTACTTGTATCCCGGCTGCTCCACTTCCCATCCAGCTTCTTGCTTGTGACCTGGGGAAGCAGTCAAGGCCAGCCCAAAGCCTTGCGACCCTGTACTGGCATGGGAGACCTAGAAGCTCCTGGCTCAGCTCCAACTGTTGCAATCACTTGGAGTGGCTCAGCAAATGAAAGATTTTTGTGTCTCCTCATCCTCTCTGTAAATCTGACTTTACAGTAAGAATATTTTTTTAAAGATTTATTTATTTATTGGGGGAAGCCAGACATGTAGAAAGGAGAGAGGACAATCTTCTGTCCAATGATTCCCTCCGCAAAGTTTTCCATCATTTAGGGACCAAGTGATTTCTAGAAAAGCCATAATGTTGAGAGTACTTCCGAAGTTATTTACTGTTACGGCATGGTAGAGAAACTGACACGTGCGTTGGACTAGACTAGACGTTAATTTGTCAGCATTGACCAGCAACATTCCTCGTGTAGACAAACGTGGGAGTAATGCTCAAACGCTCAATACCGAGATAGGAGAAGATCAGACAAGGATGAATGTCTGGTGCTTCTTTGCCTCGTGGAGGTGTTTGAGGAAGTAGGAAGTGGGATGCTTCACAAAGTCCGTAAAAATGGAGTCAAAAGAGAAGTTTCCATGCAGACTTGAAATCCATACGTTGGCTTTCATGATCATTCTCCACAAACATTTTAAAGACTGGTTGAAAGAGACAGTGTATGTGAGTTCTATAGCTCACCAATGTTAGGAAAAGTACAGCTGTTAGTGGTTAAGTACCCAACTTGTGAGAATTCCATAATTTTTAGCTTGTATTTTCTGCCTTCTGGCTAGATGTGTTTTGGATTTTTATTCTTTGGACAGCTGTGGGTAAAAAGTGGGAAATTGATCAAATTAGACAATGGACCTACTTATTAGCTCTAGAGGAAGTCTAACTACAATGAAAATTAGACTTGTGGATTATTTGAGTTACAATTCCCTCACTTCTTTTTATGAAGTACGTTGCATTACGTGACAGTTTCATAGGTTCTGGGATTCCCCCAACCCCTCCCCATGCCATCCCCCCATGGTGGATTGTTCCACCTTGTTGCAGTATTACAGTTCAAATTAAGTCAAGATTCTTTCGTAGCAACCATGTAGTTTGCATAGTGTCCAGCATCTTATTGTCCAGATAAACTCCAGGTTTCTTGGGGAGATCATCTCTGGTCTGAAAATAGAGCTGGCAGAATATCATCCCAATCAATTAAAAGCCACAACAAAACATCAGCAACAATTTACAACATGATGGAGTTAATTGACATGGTATTGAGTAATCAGTACGTTAAAATGCAAGTTCTTAACCACATCCTGTGAGTACTTCATTGGCATTTCAATTTTAGTTTATGCACGGAACCGGCTTCTATAAACCTTAAAATGGCTATAGGGTACTATTCAGTTGCTCGCGTCTATTTTCATTGGAGTATTTAGCAGTTTATAGTGTTAAAACATAATGTTGCTGAACTTGGCAGATTTTAGGATAGTCTAAACTGGCTTATAACTCTGACAAGGCATTTGTCAACAGTTGAGGTGCAGACCAGTTTTAGGAGGGATGTGCAGAGAAATCTTCAATGCCTTAGTGAGGAGTAACCAATCTTTGTGTCCTCCCTAGTAAGGTATGTGTGAGTCCACGCCGACCATTTCCTCCTGGTTCTAAGCTTTCCTTGTTGTTCTCTATCCTAATTTTTTTTATGGGGGGTCTCTGCAGCGACCCTGATGGTCCTTGCAGGAGAGGGTGGGGATCCAAAGTTGGAACTAAGTAAGGATCAGAGAAAGCTCCTCTCCCTAGTCCCAAAGGAAGTTTACTGTTCTTCTGTTTCTGCAGACCGCTCAGGGCTCCTGGCTGTTGTTCCGATGACCTTGGATCCTGTCAGGAAGGATTTGGGCTTCTTCCATCCCATGTGGGAGATCCAGATGGGGGTGTATGACCTCAGAATTCTCAGGCTCCGAAGGCACTCCAATTCCCTATGTTCTTCTTGGCGGTTGGGATGTAGTCCTTGGTGCCCGTAGTGATAGTCCTTGTTTAGGATCCTGGAGTCTACAGGGTTGGGATACAAGCCTCCTCCTGCCACCTGCTGCACTCTGGGGTGCCCCCCTGCTCTGTGTGTACGACCTGTTAAGAGATTGTCAGGATCGCTCTTGATTCCCCCTATATGTCTTTGTAGTTTGAGTTACTTGTTCCATTCCTGACAGGTTATACTTCACGTCTTCCTCACATTCTAAGCAGATAGAAGATTTCTCTGCTCTCCCACCCCATTTCCAAGTAGCATAGGGTCTTAAAAGTATATCAGGTCTTACAATTCTTTGATGTAGATCATAAGCAGTTTGACTCACATTGATTGTTGGTTCCTTGGTTACATCACAATATCTTATTGCATGAGCTACAGACTGTTTGGGCTTGGAATAATACTACAATTTACAGGTACTGTTTTTCGAACTGGCATCATTTCATCTTACATTAAGGCAAATATGTGGTATCTAACCTTTTGGGATTGGCTCAGTTCCCTTAGCATTATGGTTTCCAGTTGGGCCTATTTGGCCACAAAGAACTGCATTTTGGTTTTGTTAATAGCTGAGTAGTATTTCATGGAGTAGATGAACCATAGCTTTCTTACCCAGTCTTCTGCTGATGGGCATTTTGGTTGCTTCCATGTTTTAGCAATTACTGATTGTGCTGCTATGATCATAGGGGTACATGTTGGTTTCTCATGAAACAGATGTTTTGGATGTATTGCTAGGAGTGCTATTGCTGGATCATACGGTATGTTGATTTTGAGTTGTGTGAATGTTCTCCATACTGAGAGTGCAATGGCCCGTGCTGCACCGATCGGAAGCCAGGTGCCTGCAGCTGCTTCCAGGTGTCCCATGTGGGTGCAGGGTTCCAAGGCTTTGGGCTGTCTTTGACTGCTTTCCCAAGCCAAAAGAGGGGAGCTGGATGGAAAGTGGAGCTGCTGGGATTAGAAACAGCACCCATGCAGGATCCTGGAGCGTTCAAGGCAAAGACCTTAGCTGCTAGGCCACGCCGCTGGGCCCAGCTCTCTAATTTCATTTCAATGTTTTGTTTCTAGGTTAGTCTATAAGTTTGCTGATTTTATTTCTTTTTGAAATAACCTTTGTTTCACTGATCTTTCATGTTTTTCTCTTCATTTGCTGGTTTGATCTTTATTTCTTTGCTAACTTTGAGATTTATTTTATTCTGCCTTCTCTAGATACCCAAAATGCACCTAACCTGTTTGAAACCTTTCCATTTTTTTATGTAGGCATTTAATGCTTCAACCTTTACTTAGTATTTCTTTAGATGTCTTATGTAAGTTTTGAAATGCTGTATTTTCATTTCATTCAATTTTTAAGTTTTCTTTTGGATTTCTTCCACATTTCTTCTTTGGATTTCAGGATCATAATATTTAATCTGCAAATGGTTTTGTTTTCAAGATTTATTAGAAAGGCAGATGTTACAAAGAGAAGATTTTCTGTCTACTGGTTCACTCTCCAAATGGCTGCAATGGCCGGAGCTGAACCAATCCCAAGCCAAGAGCCAGGAGCTTCTTTGAGGTCTTCCACACGGGTGCAGGGTCCAAGCACGAGAACTATCCTCCACTGCTTTTGCAGGCCATAAGCTGAGGGCTAGATGGGAAGTGAGGCCGCCGGAACATGAACCAGTGCCCACATGGATGCCGGTGTGCAAGGTGGAAGATTAGCCTCTTGAGCCACAGGGCTGGCCCCTCAATCTATGGCTTCATATTACCAAATTTATCTGGATTTATATTTTTGTGATTAGAAAAGATATGATGTACTTTTTGTTGTGGTTTAATATGTGGTCTTAGAGGAAGTTTAGTGTATTCAAGTACATATTCTAAAGCTATTGCAATGAATGCTGTGTCAGTGTCTGTATACCCTAGAACTGTGGTTTTTCTTTTTGTTTTTTGTTTTTGTTTTTTTTTTTTTTTTTTTTTTTTTTTTTTTTTTTTTGCTTGACTGACATGTTTGTTGATTCCTTAACTTCACTTTTCTTGATCTGGAGCTTGACTCTCCCTTTAGATATGTATGTGTTTTTTTAAAAGATTTATTTTGTTACAAAATCAGATATACAGAGAGGAGGAGAGATGGAGGAAGATCTTCCGTCTGATGTTTACTCCCCAAGTGAGCACAATGGCCAGTGCTGCGCCGATCCAACCAGGAACCTCCTCCAGGTCCCCCACGCAGGTGCAGGGTCCCAAGGCATTGGGCTGTCCTTGACTGTTTTCCCAGAGCACAAGCAGGGAGCTGGATGGAAAGTGGAGCTGCTGGGATTAGAGCTGGCATCCATATGGGATCCCGGGGCATTCAAGGCGAGGACTTTAACACTAGGCCACACTGCCGGGCCCTCCCTTTAGATATAATAAGGCTTTTTAAGAAAATGACATGCTGTGGCATTGGATATATAGTACCCAATCTGTCCCATCTTATTGTTGAATTAATTCCTTGATCACTATCTGATTATCTTTGTATCTTTTTATAGCTTTTGGCTGAAGTGTATTTTGTCTAATGCACTACTCCTGCTTGCTTTAGGTTTCCACTTAGGTAGAACATTCTTTTCCATCTTTTCACCAGTGTGTGTCTTTACTAATGAGTTTCTTAAGGTACATATCCTTGGTTATTTTTTAATCCATTAAGCCAAACTCTATCTTACCTGGGAGTGTGGTCCATTGACTTTCAAAGCTGTTGCTAATAAGTAGTAACAGTAAGTAGCTGTTATTAGTAAGTAATCTATCCACTTAAAAATTAGTTGGTTTCTTCTGAGTATTCTTCATCCAGTTATGGGTGAGCTTCAAAGTTTTCCATTTTGGGCCCAGCACAATTGCGTAGTGGTTAAAGTCCTCACCTTTCACATGCCAAGATCCCATATGGGCACTGTTTCTAATCCCGGCGGCTCTGCTTCCCATCCAGCTCCCTGCTTGTGGCCTGGGAAAGCAGTCAAGGATGACCCACATCCTTGGGACCCTGCACCCACATGGGGGGCCCGCGCTCCTGGCTTCGGACTGACTGAGCTCCAGCCATTGCGGCCACTTGGAGTGAGCTATCGGACGGAAGATCTTCCTCTCTGTCTCTCTTCTCTGTATATCTGACTTTGTAATGAGAATAAATAGAAGTTTTGCATGTTCTCATGATGCTAGCCTGCTACCTTTTATTTGCTTCTGTCTGTACATTTTCCTCAAACAAGTTTTAGGAGGCCAGTTGATTCTGATGACTTTCCTGACTTTCACTCATTTTGGAGAATATTTAAGTTATAAAGGATAGTTCTACTCAGCCAAGTATTTTTGGCTGATAGGCTTACTTTTTCTTCACAACTTGAAATAAACCATTCAATTCCCTCTTGGCCTATAAAATTTCTGTTTGACAATGTTGTTCGTTTAGTGGAGGTCCCCTTGAAAACGACAGTGCTTTCCTTTTGAGAATGAACAATTGTTTGTACTTAAAAGAGCTGGACCACAGTAGGTCAAGGGAACGTGGATCTTTTCTGATCCTGTCAATTGACATCCTATGGGCCTTCTGTACTTGGAGGTGTACTTATTAAGATCAGGGAAGTTATGAGCTGTTTCATTGAATATGCGGCATACTCTCTTCCTCTCAGGAATTCCAAGAAAGTGTTCATTTCAGTAAGGTCTCAAAGCTCTCGGGCTGCTTTCATTCCCTTTCTCACATTTTTTTAAAAGCTGGCTAGAAAATATTGAACCTGTCTTCAAGTTCAAATATTTTTTAATTCTGTTGATCCTCATTTATCTTGACTTTCAACTATTTTCATTTTTAATTTTTCTTTAAGAAATACTTGATTTGCAAGGTAGATAAAGAGGGAGAGACAGATCCTCCATCTCAATGGCTGACATCAAGGCCTGGGCCACTGGATAGCCAGGAGCCTGGAACTCTGTCCCTCTTGTAGATGACAGGGACCCAAGTACCTCTGCCCTCTTCTGCTGCCTCTGCAGACATATTAGCAGACATCTGGATCCAAGGTAGAATGGCCAAGACTTGAATCGGAGCTCATAGGAGATCAGTACACAGGCAGTAGCTCAGCATGCTGCTCACAAGAGCCAGTCCACAGTTGATTTTGTAACATCTGTTCAATTCCTCAAGGTCAGTCCTTGCCAAATTTCGCATATCATGCATTGATTTTCTAATTTCATTTTCTGTTGAAGTGTCTTATGTCTTTTTGAGTGTTCCACATCATTCTTTTTGGATTCTTTATTTTATTGGAAATGCAGGTTTACAGAGAGAAGCAGAGACACAGAAATATCTTCCATCCACTGGTTTATTCACCCAGTGTCCAGAATGGCCAGAGCTGAGCCAATCCAAAGCCAGGGGCTTCTTCCAGATCTCCCTCATGGGTGCACAGTCCCAAGGCTTTAGGCTATCCTCTACTGATTTCCCAGGCCACAAGCAGGGAGCTGGACGGGAAGCAAAACATCTGGTATTAGAACCAGTGTCCAAATGGGATCCCGGCATGGTGGAAGTGAGGACTTTAGCTACTAGGCTACTGTACCAGACCCCTTAACTGCCAAGCTATTGCGCCAGACCTCTCCCATGTAAATTCTGAAATTTACTAGCATTCCTATGTATGCACCCTTAATTCTAATGTCGGTGTACACTAGGTATTAATGTTAAACACTTCAACAATGTGGTAGTAGTATCTTATAGTATAAACAATTCTATATGTAAAACTTGCAAGGTTCATTTCTCAACATGCTTAAGCCTTTAGTATTTTGTCCGAGCTTTTCCATTCTACGATAGCCATACTTCTGTAGGACAATATTCTACAAGCAATTCTCTTCCTTAATAACCTGCTTATTTGCTCGATTTACATTTTGAAACAATCATGTAAGACTCCAAATTAAGACATTCTATAAATAAAAACATACCACATTTTAAATACTATTGCTTTCAGCAAGTCTTACCCATTTCTCCCAATTTGTAGAAACATGTTTTAACACAAACCTGCCTCAAAACCGGGAATGAGAAATTTTTCCAATAACCTTCTCGCTGATGAGGGAATTTTCCCTTCTCAAATGGCAGGTGAGAATCACAATGAGGACCTGAAGGAGCCCAAGGTCCTGAATTCGTTCCAAAGGGCAGACTTCAAGCATGCGCCTCCATTTTGCATGGCTGGTAAGTCTAGAGCTGCTTCTTGGCTTCTGTTTTATTTTAATACTTTTTTAAAGATTTATTTATTTTTATTTCAAAGTCAGATATACAGAGAGGAGGAGAGACAGGGAGGAAGATCTTACATCCAATGATTCACTCCCCAATTGAGCCGCAACGGCTGGTGCGCGCCAATCTGAAGCTGGGAACCAGGAACCTCCTCTGGGTCTCTCACGCGGGTGCAGGGTCCCAAAGCTTTGGGCCATCCTCGACTGCTTTCCCAGGCCACAAGTAGAGAGCTGGATGGAAAGTGGAGCTGCTGGGATTAGAACTGGCATCCATATGGGATCCCGGGGCGTTCAAGGCGAGGATTTTAGCCGCTAGGCCACGCCGCCGGGTCCGCTTCTGTTTTATTGAATTCAAGAGAACCAAAAAATTTCAATTTGGCTGTTGTCTTAACTAATACATTCCTAGATAGTCTCTTATCTATAAGATGAAAATAACTTAAAAGGAGATGTTAAAACACTGTTGTTCTTCACAAGGAATCAGACTTCAATTCCATTGTCTTACAGGAAAATTCAGAAATTATACACATCATAACCCATTTCACTATCTAATTTCAAACTGTTTTTCCTGTAAGGCAAAATCTCGCTTCTTTCTAAATAAGAACAAATAATTTAAAATCTGGACCAATTTCATGATTAGGAAACATTTTGACCAGTGGACATAAATACTCATTTACTTTATGCTAAATTTGATGCCTCATATGCTATTTTATAATATTGTGAGATTACAATCAAATTATTTTAAATGACAAATATATTATCCAAGTTCTGTCTCAATCTTTGAAGGTTCTAGGGATCCTACTAGAACTTTCAAAGTCAGGAGACTTGGTTTCAAACTCTGAAGAATTGAGGTGTAAATTAAAGTACACTTAACATGTAACTGAATATGTGAATGGATACTGAATTTTAGACCTGATCAGTGCCAGGAAAACACTGTAAGCTGAAGATTAAGCAGCAAGAAAACGGTATAGGAGCCTTAGCCCAGCAGAGGTGGGGAGTCGGGTCTGACCAAGTCCTGTTAGATGAGTTAGACCTCTCTCAAATTACGTACCAGGAGAGAGAAAGGGGGCCAGTCGTGGTCCGTCCCATCTTGTCTGTCAGTCATACACAGACCCAATTCTGAACAAGAACAACTAAATTCACGACACAGATAGAAGTCTTGTCTGGACAGAAGTAATAGGACTCTAACTGACTAAACAAACATGCACAATCACTACACACATCAGAACAGACATAAAATTCAACCTTTTGTGACTTCCAACCTCTTCTTTGACATACTTCAACCTGGAAATGTTTCGTAAAGCAAGCACATACGTTCATCTCGTGCTTAGCGTTAATTTAACCATGGATTTGGTCCACTGGTTACTTTTATGTATAACTGCTAGATGTCTTACCCTGTCCCTCCCAGCTAGGGGTTAGGGCTATGAGGTAGAGCTAGAGAAATTCAGGCCCTAAGGGTGGCCTGGATGAGGTCAAGAGAAAGTGGAAAAGCAGATAAGGGCAAAGTTGAAAGTGGCTACAATGGAGAGGAAATCTGTGTGCTACCCAGTGAGGAGAGCAAATGGAGACCTTCAGACAGGGGGATGGGCCCGCGCTCGCAGCAAGACCAGGATCATGGGGTGATGGGATTATCATCCAGCCTTACATATGCCTGAGCCAATTCTAGGAGCAAATATACACCATAAAGGCTGTCGGAGATCTCGCAAAAAGAATCCTTTCATCTAAAGTTTTGCTAAAACTACAGCAAATAGTTCCTTCTACTGTGCTGATCGTTGACATGGCTCAGAATAGGTTACATAGACAAGATTGGACAGAAAAATGTCTGCTGCAGCCCCTCTTTCTTCCTCATGGTTTGTTGGTAAAAGGGCAGGATTTTCCCAATCCAAGCGATTGAAAGAGGTGACCCACTTCTATGGCCCATAATGGCAGTCAATGGTGCTGAGGTAACCTTGAAGGGAGGCTGCCAGCCTGTTGCTGTTTCTTGGAACCCATTCAAAATCATTCATTCGGGCCCGGTGGTGTGGCCTAGCGGCTAAAGTCCTTGCCTTTAACGTGCCGGGATCCCATATGGACGCTGGTTCTAATCCCGGCAGCTCCACTTCCCATCCAGCTCTCTACTTGTGGCCTGAGAAAGCAGTCGAGGATGGCCCAAAGCTTTGGGACCCTGCACCCGCGTGGGAGACCTGGAAGAGGTTCCTGGCTCCCGGCATCGGATTGGCACGCACCAGCCCGTTATGGGTCAGTTGGGGAGTGAATCATTGGATGTAAGATCTTCCTCTCTGTCTCTCCTCTATGTATATCCGGCTTTCCAATAATAATAAAATCTTTAAAAAAAAATCACTCATTCAAGAAGGGACAACAAGCTTTGCTGGTTCAGTCTTCACACCTAAAGGCTAGCTCTCTGAACCTGATATCTTGGCAGATCTAATTCAGAAGGTAAGTATAAGCTCTGGGCACCCCTCCAACAGACAAATGCACCCACTGGAGGGGACTGCCCTCCTGGACAAGGGCAGCCATAAGCATGAAAGAATTTGAAAATGTTCACACTTGAAACAATTTCTTAGGGCAATAATGAGCAAGTAGCCTTGGCCCAGGGAGAGTTAGGCTCGCTCCTGGCATGGCTTTAAGTCCTGCATTCCAGGAATCACACTCCGCTGGGCAGTTCCCTTCAGGGATAACCCTAATGGGAAAGGCCTGGAGTACCTCATGCTGCCCAAACAGAATGCTTGCAACTGGCGCTGTGCTCTGACTCCCCTTGAGCTGGGGGTGGTTTCCTGCCCTCTGAGCTGCCCAGAAGCTCTGGTTGGGGCTGCTGAGGTGGGCCAGGGCCAATGTCCTGAGCATCAGTTTTGCTCTTCCCTTGCCAAGCATTGTGGAAAAATAAATTAAGCAATGTTACCGACGGGTGCCAATCCGACCAGGGTCCCTCAGACCTTGAGTGCCTGAGCACCTAGGATTTCTAACCCTCGAAACTTCAGCATGTAATTTAGCGCCTTAAGTGCAGGATGATCAGGTTCCTCACCAATACTACCCATGTTTAAGGACAGTAGAGGAGAGTGGACCTCGGATACCCAGTCGGGTTGTCCGGCCAAGGAGATTGTGTGCAGAGTTTTGGGTAACGCCCAAGTGTCACATTGGACAGAAACCGCCAGTCCTCACACAAGTTCACCCCAGAGCCATGCATCCAAGGCCATCTCTCAAAGCAGGAGATGAGAGGTTAGGTGCAGCATTGTCTTTTTCCCTATCACCTACCTTAACTTCAAGCTGTCAGGGGATTCGACTGGAGATAAGCTGGGAATGGGTGGGGGTGTGTGTGACCACCTTTGTGCAGAGCTGTGGGGTGCCAAGGGTCACTTACGCAGAGTACACTACAGCTCGACAGGAGGATTACAGCACTAAAGGTGAGTCCCAAGAGAAGAAGGCGACCTGAAGAACCACAAATTGTGTGAGGATGTGCTTCACTCAGGAGAAGCGAGGAGGGGGCAGGGATAGAGGGGAGGAGCAGAATCGGGGGCCCCTGTGGCTGGAGGGGAGGAGCAGAGTGGGGAGCTGCCGCGGGTGGAGGGCAGGGGAGCAAAGTGGGAGGGGCCTCGGATGGAGGGGAGGGGAGCCAGGGAGCAGAGCAGAGTGGGGCCCCTCGGCGGGAGGGGAGGGGAGGGGAGCCTGGGAGCAGATCTGAGCAGATTGAGGGGGCCCCGCAAGAGGGGAGCTGCAGTTTGGAGGGGAGGTCACTGAGCTGAGCTGAGTGGGGGGCATCCCGCAAGGAGGGGGCTCGGGTCTCGCAGCAGACCAGAGCAGCAGAGCAGCAGAGTCCCTTCCAAGCGAGGCGCCACCCCGCCCCCGAGGAGGTGGCCAGGGTCCAGGAGCAGAGCGACTGCAAGGGAGGGGATGGGAGCCAGGGAGCAGAGCAGAGTGGGGTCCCGAGCCTGGAGGGGAGGGGAGCCTCAGAGCGGATCTGAGCAGACTAGGTGGTGGCCCGTGCGGGAAGGGAGCCCTGGAGGGGAGCCCCGGAACAGAGCAGAGAGGGGGGTCCCATGAGTGAAGGGGAGCAGAGCCCCGGAATTGAGCGGAGGGGGTGGTCATGGAGTGGAGCAGAGTCAGGGGGGATGTCAAAAGGAGGGGGCTGGTGTTGCACAGCTGAGCAGCAGAGCAACAGAGCAGCAGAGCCACATTGGAGCAGGGCAGCGTGGGGAGGAGGTGGCCAGGGTTGTGGAGCTCACTGGAGCGGAGCAGGAGAACAGAAGAGCAGAATAGCAGCAGAGCCCCTTCGGAGCGGGGCAGAGCCGCAAGGAGTGGGCCAGGGTCCTCCAGCAGAGCCCCTTCTGAGCCGGGAGGCCCTGCAAGGAGGGGGTGGGGTCGCTGAGCAGAGCAGCAGAGCAGCAGAGCAGCAGAGCAGCAGAGCAGCAGAGGGCCTTCTGAGCAGGGAAGCCCTGCTAAGCCCCACCAAGGAATGCTTCACCCTCCTCCAGGGGCATCCTGCGTTCAAGACTCTTTTTCCTGCAGGTCACCTGTGACCATCAGCTGCCACTGATGTGCCACCTGAACCAAGAAACCCCAACAGCTGACGTGTCTTTTCCACAGAGGCTTTCTCACCAGGAGAGGTAGAGTAGCAGCATGCCTGGATGCCTTGTTGGTGCCCGCTGCTCTCTCAGCACGGAACAGCCAAAGTTATGCCAGCAAAGGGGACAGGTACTTTCACCGGCCTATTGAAGGAGCTACTGAAGAAACTGGTAAGGGATGTTGTCGGGTGGTGCGGGTTTTGGTGGTTGGGGAGGGGTCCTAAAGTGTCAAGCCTCAGCCTGCGAGGCTTGTGTGCAGTTCAGCTGTATGGGTGCTGCTTCAAGATCTGACAGCATCCTCTGCAGTCCAGCTCCGTGCCGATGGTGCTGGGAGAGCAACAGAGGATGGCGCAGTGGCTTGTGCCCTTGTGGCCCTGTGCCCCTGTGGGACATGTGGAGGAAGCTTCTGGTTCCCGGGCTTGTCCTGGCTCAGCCACATCTAGCTCTGGTGGTGGTGCCTGGGGAAGAGAGGCAGCAGATGCAAGAAAGATTGCTCTCTCTCCCTCTCTGTTCCTGTATGCTCCAAGCAAACAGGACAGATTCAGACAGGCAGGCAAGAAGGCAGGAAGAGAGAGATTGCTATTGGCCTCCTGGCAGGCAGTGTGTTGTGTGCTGTGTGCTGTGCTGTGACTGAAGACTGCTTTTGTCTGCCAATGCAGACCCCAAGGGTGTGCGTAGGGCTTCTGTCCTGGGACTCCTGTGCAAGATCTCCAAAGTGTGTTCCTGAGAGTGAATGTCTCTCAGGCCGGGTTTGTTTCTCTTGTGCAGGAGAGCCTGGAGGAGCGTCCTGCAGTGAGTCCTGCTGTCCACGAGAGGGCGCATAAGCTGCCCTTTCCACCCCCTGGTTAGGCTCATTCCTTTTGAACACTAGACAGCCAAGCCCCAGCCATCCTAGTGTCAGGTGGGGGTCCTGGAGAGTGTTCCTGAATACTTTTCCCTTGAAGATTGGGGTAAGGCTGAAAAGCCTGCAAACGCAGGTCCAGGAGGGGGTTGAGGATGATTGTGGTCTTGCATCAGCCTGGACCTCTGTGCTAGGAAGTGGCTGTGTGCCTTCACCAGCAAGGTACCACATAGGACAGGGGAGAGTGCTGGGAGCTGGAGTTCAACATTAGGGCACCCAGAGGCCCTGTGGTAGATGGAGTCCCATGTCAGCGTGCCCACAGTCCCTATGGGAGCTGGAGACTCACATTAGCATGCTCATGGGCCTCTGAGATCAGGAGACCCATGTCAGTGTGTACATGGGCCTCTGGGACAGAGTCCTAGTTCAGCGTGCCCATGTGTACTGTTGGGAATTGGGGTCTCATGTCACTGTGCCCATGGGTCTTGTAGGAGCTTGATACAAACGTCAGTGTGCCCAAAGGCACTCTGGGAGTTGGAGTCCCACGTCAGTGTGCAGAAGGACCCTCTGATTCCTGGAGTTACTCACTGACTGGCTAGCATTGATCTTTCGCAGATGAGCTCACCGGAAACCTTGCCACTACACCCCTTTCATCACAAAGCACCCTTGGGGACAGGGCCTGGGCTTTCGTTAGCAAGTGCAACTGCTCCCCGATGGGCTGCAGAGAGGCCTTCATGTATTATTGCATGTGTGGGGTGGCAGTTAGGGTGATACAGCACTCGGCCTTCCTCTGTCTAGCTGGGTGGTGTCTGGGCTTATGGGATCCAAAGGATGGAACAGTGGAAAATGGAATAGGAAGTCCCAGGCGTTAGCTTCTGCGAGAGCACCCTGGGACATGCAGTCCCACTTTCCAGCAGGTAGGACGGTGGCCTGGGAGGAACCAAGGCCTCCACAAAATAGGCCCTCCCATGCCATGGGCAGGCATGGGCTCACGAGGATCATTTTGCCTTCTTCAGGGCATCCTAGGAAACACTTCTGGGAGGGGGGTCAGGCATCTCCATCGTGTGCATTGGAGGCAGGAATTTACCCCACAACCCCCTACCAAATGCCATTGGCCTTTCGTTCACTAGGGAATGCTTCACCCTCCTCCAGGGGCATCCTGGATTCAAGACTCTTTCTCTTGCAGGCCACCTGGGGACCATCAGATGCCACTGATGTGCCACCTGCCACAAGACACCTCAAAAGCTGATGTGTACTCTCCACAGCGGTCCATCTCATTAGACAGGTAGAGTAGCAGCATGCCTGGATGCCCTGTTGGTGTCATCTGCTTTCTCATCACGCAACAGCAAAAGTTATGCAAGGCTATAGGACAAGTACATTCACGGGCCTGGTGAAGGAGCTGCTGAAGAATGCTGCTAGGGGTGGAATCAGTGGAGCGGGTTTGGGTGGTGCTGCGTGGTGTCCGAGGGCCTCAAGCCTCAGCCTGCCAGGCAGATGGCCTGTATGGGTGCTGCTTCAAGTCCTGACTGCTTCCCCTGCAGTCCAGCTCCCTGCCTATGCTCCTGGGAGAGCAGGGGAGGATGACACAGGGGCTTGTGCCCCTGTTTGATCCTGTGCCCCTGTGGGACATGTGGAGGAAGCTGCTGGTGTCCGGGCTTGTCCTGGCCCAGCCACATCTGGCTCTGGTGGTGGTCCTTGGGAAGTGAGCCAGCAGATGCAAGAAAGATTGCTCTCTCTCTCACTCTCTGTTTCTTTGTGCTTCAAACAAAACAGGACAGATCCAGACAGGCATGCAGGAGGGAAGGAAGTGAAAGAAAGCTGCTGTCCTGGGTGGCAGGGAGTGTGCTGTGACTGAAGACTGCTTTTGTCTGCCAATGCAGAAACCAAGGGTGTGAGTAAGGCTTCTGTCCTGGGACTTCTGTGCAACCGCTCCAAAGAGTGTCCTTGAGAGTGAATTTCTCTTAGGCTGGGTTTGTTTCCCTTGTTTGTGCAGGAGAGCCTGGAGGAGCGTCCTGCACTGAGTCCTGCTGGCCATGAGAGGACGCATAAGCTGCCCTTTCTTCCCCTGGTTGGCTGAAGATTTTGAGCACTAGAAGGTCCAGCACCAGCCATCCTAGTGTCAGATGGGAATCCTGGACAGAATTCCTTTATATGTGTTCCTTGAAGGTTGGGCTCCAAGGCCGAACAGCCCGCATATGAAGAATCAGGAGGGGGTGGAGGACGCTTGTGGCCTTGCAAAAGGCCAGGTCTCTGTGCTAGTAAGTGGCTGTCTGTCTTCACCAGCAAGGTACAACCTAGGGCACAAGGAGAACTAGAAGCTGAAGTTCCACGTCACGGTCCCCAGAGGCCCAGTGGAGTCCCAGTCAGTAAGCCCACAAGCCCTATGGGAGCTGGAATCCCATGTGAGTGTGCACACGGACCCTCTGGGAGCTGGAGTCCCACATCAGTGTGCCCATGGGGCCCGTGAGACCTGGGGTCCCATGTCTGTGTACCCACGAGCCCTCTTGGACCTCAATCCTAATTCAGCATTCCAAAATCCCTGTGGAACCTGGGGTCCCACGTCAGCGTGTCCATGGACCCTCTGAGACTGGAATTACACACCAGCTGACTAGCAATGATGGTTCGCAGATGAGGTACCCGGAAAACTTTCCGGAATCTGGAATCATAGGAACCTACTCCCTGCTGGGGTTCAGCAGCAGAGGACCATCCTGTCTGCTGGGGAACGGCAGCAGAGGAACCTCCACCCTGCTTGGGTGCGGCAGCAGAGGACCCTAATCCCTGCAAGGTCCGACAACAGAGGACCCTCATCCCTGCTGCTGGACACCAGCAGAGAGGAAGCATCAGAGGTCCTTCCTCTCTGCGGTGGTCCAGCACCAAAGGACCATCCTCTCTGCTGGACCGCAGCAGAGAGGAAGCAGCACTGGACCCTCCTCTCTGCTTCTGGGGTCCAGCAGCCACAGAGGACCCTCCTCTGCAGCTGGTGTCTGGAACCACAGACCTACTCTGCTTCTGGGGTCACGTAGAAGAAGACCCTCCTTGCTGCTGGGTTCTGGCACCAGAGGACCCTCCTCTGCTGTTGGGGTCCATCAGCAGAGGACCATCCTATGCTGCTTCAGTATGGAACGGAAGACCCTCCTCTGCTGTTGGAGTCTGGCAACAATGGAGCCTCCTCAGCTGCTGTGGTCAATCAGCAGACGACCCTTTTGTCTGCTTTTGTCTAGCACGACAGGACACTCGTCTCTGCTAGTTTCCAGCAGAGAGGAAGCAATAGAGGACCCTCCCCTCTGCGGGAGTCTGGCAGCAGAGGACCCTCCTCTCCTTCTGGATTTCAGCAGCACAGGACTTTCGTCTGCTGATGGACCCCAGCAGAGAGGAAGCAGCAGAGGACCCTCCTCTCCTACTGGACACCAAAGAGAGAAAGCCGCAGAGGAACCTCCTGTTCTGCTGGGGTCTGGCAGCAGAGGACCCTCCTCTCTGCTGGGGTCCAGTTGCCGAAGACCCTGCAACCTGTTGTTATTTGGCAGCAGAGGAACTTCCCCAGTGTTGGGGTGGAGTAAAGAGGAAGTAGCATAGATACCTCCTCCATGCTGTGGTCCAAGCACAGAGGACCGTCCTCTGCAGCTGGACCTCAGCAGAGAGGAAGATGCAGAGGATCCACATCTCCTGCTGGACCCCAAAGAGAGGATGAAGCAGAGAACCCTGCTCTCTGCTGGGGTCCAGCAGCAGAGGACCCTCCTCCCTGCTGGGATCCGACAGCAGAAGACCCTCCTCTCTACTGGGTTCCGGCAACAGAGGACCCTCTTCCATGCTGGGGTCTGGAAGCAGAGGACACTCCTCTGCTGCTGGGGTCCGGTAAAAGTGGACCCCCATCAGATGCTGGGTTCTGGTAGCAAAGAATCCTCCTCTCTGCTGGGTTCCGGCAGCAGAGGAACCTCCTCCATGCTGGGGACTGGAAGCAGAGGACACTCCTCTGCTCCTGGGATCTGGCACCAGAGGATCCTCCTCAGCTGCAGAGGTCCGGCAGCAGAGGATTCTCCTCCCTGCTGGGGTATGGCAGCCGGGGAAACTCCTGCCTTCTGGGGTCCAACAGCAGATAGCCCTCCTCTTCTGCAGGACCCCTGCAAAGAAGTGCTTCCCTGCTACTAGACCACAGCAGAGAAGAAGTTGCAGAGGACCCTCCCCTCATGCTGCATCCCAGGGAGAGGACGCAGGAGAATACACTCCTCTTCTGCTGTGGTCCGGCACCAGTGGACTCTCTTCTCTGCTGTACCCCAGCAGAGAGGAAGCTGCAGATTACACTCCACTCATGCTGGGCATCAAAGAGAGGAAGCAGTAGAGGACACTCCTTTTCTGCTGTGGTCTGGCAGCAGAGGTCCCTAATGAGTGTTAGCGTCAGGGAGCATAGGAGCCTCCTCTCCTAATGGGGTCTAGCACCAGAGGACACTCTTCCCTGATAGACTTGGGTCTAGCAGCAGGGTCCCTCTGGTCTGCTGGAGTCTGGCAGCAAATGACCCTCTTCTCTGCTGGGGTACAGCAGCAGAGGACCCTACTCTCTGCTGATGTTCGGCAGCAGAGCACCCTCTTCTTTGCTGAGGTCTGGGAGCAAAGGACCCTCCTCTCTACTGGGGTCTGGCAGTGGTGGACCCTCCTCTCTTCTGTGGTCCTGCACCAGAGGATCCTCTTCCACTCCTGGGTTTCCACACCAGAAGACCCACCTCCCTGCTGCTGGGGTCCGGGCTCATAGGACACTCCTCTACTGCTGGGTTCTGGCACCAGAGGACCTTCCTCTGTTGATGGGGTCTGGCAGCAGCGGATCCTCCGACCGGCTAGTGTCCCGTAGCAGAGGATCTCAACTGCTGCTGGGGACGGCACCAGAGGACCTTCCTCTCTGCTGGGATCTGGTACCAGAGGACCCCCCTCCTCTGCTGGCATCCAGTACTGTAGGAACCCCCTCTGCTGCTGTTGTCCGGAACCAGAGTACACCTCTCTGCTGCTGGGGTATGGCAGCAGAGGACCTCTCTCCCTTCTGAGGTCCTGCACCAGAAGACCCTACTATTCTGCTAGGGTCGGGCACCAGAGGACCCAACTCTGCTGCTGGGGTCCGGCACCAGAAAACCCTCCTCCCTGCTGTGTTCCCGAGACAACAGGGCCCTTCTCCCATGTGGGGTCTAGTGACAGATGACCACCCTCTCTGCTGGGTACAGCAGCAGAGCATCCACCACTGCTGCTGTTGTCTGAAACCAGATGACAACCCTCTCTGCTGGGGTCTAGCACTAGAGGACCCTCCTCTGCTGCTGGCGTCCGGCACCAGAAGATCCCCCTCTGCTGATGGGGTCCAGCACCAGAGGACCTCCGTATGCTCCTGGGGTCTGGCAGCAGAGAACACTCCTTCTGCTGGGTTCCTGCAGCAGAGAACTCCCCTCTGCTGCTAGGGTCTGGCACCAGAGGAAAACCTTGTTATGCTGTGGTGCAGTACCCAGGTACTCTCCTCTCCTACTGGGGTCCAGTGGCAGAGGACACTCCACTCTGCTGGCGTCCAGCACCAGATTACCGCCTTCTGCTGCTGGTGTGTGGCAGCAGAGGACCCACCTCTGCTACTGGACCCCAGTGGAGAGGTAGCAGCAAACGACCCTCCTCTCCTGCTGGACCCCTGCAGCAGAGGACTCACCTCTGCTGCTGGAGCACAGCAAAGGGGAAGTTGCAGAGGAACCTTGTTCGCTACTGGACCCCAAAGAAAGGACACACAGAGGATCCTACTCTTCTACTGGCGTCCTGCAGCAGAGGACCCTCCTGTCTCCTGATGTCCGGCAGCAGAGGAAGTCCTCCTCTCCTGATGTCCGGCAACAGAGAGCCCCTTGTGCTGCTGGATTCCGGCACCAGAGAACTCCCTTATGCTGTTTGGGTCTGGCAGCAAAGAACCCCCCTCTGCTGCTGAATTTTGGTTCCAGAGGACCCCCTTGTCCTACTGGGGTTTGGTAGCAAATGACACTCCTTATGCTGGGTTCTGGTAGCAGACAACACCCATGTTCTGCTGGGGACCAGCAGCAGAGTTCCTCCCTCTGCTGTTGGTGTCTGGAAGCACAGGACACCCCTCTGATGCTAGGGAACGGCACCAGAGGACCCCCTCTGCTACTGGGGTCTGGCAGCAGAACACCCTCCTCCTGCTGGGTTCCTGCAGCTGAGGACCCTCCTCCCTGCCTTGGTACAGCAGCAGAGTCCCTCCTCTCTGCTGGGGTCTGGCACAACAACACCCTACACTCTGCTGGGGTTCAGCAACAGAGAACCCTCCTCTGTTGCTGGGGTCCATCAACAGAGGACACCGTTCTCTGCTGGGGTCCAGCACCAGAGGACCCTCCTCTCAGCTTGCTCAAGCAGCAGAGGACCTTCATCTCTGCTGGGGCCCGGCACCAGAGTTCAATCCTCTACTGCTCAGGTCAGACAGCAGAGGACACTCCTCCCTGCTGTGATCCGGCAGCAGAGGACTCTCCTCTGCTTTTGGGGTCTGGCACCAGAGGACCTCCCTCTCTGCTGGGGTCCAGCAACAGAGGATCTTTCTCTGTGCTGGGGTGTTTCACCAGATGACACCCCTCTCTGCTGGGGTCCAGCACAGGATGACCCTCCTATGTGCTGGAGTCCCCCAGCAGAGCACCCTCCTCTCCTGGGGTCTAGCATGAGAGGACCCTCCTTCTCTTCTGGGGTCCTGCAGTGCAGGATCCTGCTCTCTGCTGGGGTCCGGCAGCAGAGTACCCTACTCTCTGCTGTTGTCCCGCACCAGAGACCCCCCCCCTTGCTGGTGTCCGGCACCAGAAGACCCTCCTCTGCTGCTGGGACTGGCAGCAGAGAACCATTCTCCCTGCTGGTTTACAGCAGAAGAGGATGCTCTACTGCTGCTGGGGTCTGGTAGCAGAGGACCCTTCACTCTGTAGGACAACAGCAGAGAGGCGAGTCCTCTGCTGCTTCCTCTATGCTGGGGTCCGACAGCACCAGAGGACCCTCCACTGCTGCTGGGGTCTAGCCTCAGAGTACCCCCCTCTGTAGCTTGGTTCCAGCACCAGAGGACCCACCTCTGCTGATGGTGCCGGCAGCAGAGGACCCTACTCCCTGCTGTTTTCCAGCACCAGAGCACCCTGCTCTGCTGCTGGGGTGTGGAAACAGTAGATCCTCCACTCTGTTGGACCCCAGCAGAGAGGTAGCAGCAAAGGAGCTGCCTCTCTGATGGTTTCCGGCAGCAGAGGACCCTCCTCTGTACTGGGGTCCGGCAGCAGAGGACCATCGTCCCTGCTGAGGTCCAGAAGAATGAACCCTCCTCCCTGCTGTGGTCCGACACCGGAGGACCACCCTCTGCTGTTCTGGTGCGGCACCAGAGGACCCCCTCTCTGCATGGGTCTAGCACAAGAAGACCCTCTTCTCTGCTGGGGTCCAACACCAAAGGAAGCAGCACAGGATCCTCCACTCTGCTGGGGTGCTGCAGCAGATGACACACCACTTCTGCTGGGTTTAAGCAGCAGAGTTCCTACTCTCCTGCGGGACACCTGCAGCATAGGACCCTCCTATGCTGCTGGACCCGAGCAGAGAGGAAGTACAGAGGACACTCAACTCCTGTTCGACCCCAAAGAGAGGATGCGGCAGAGGAACCTCCTCTTCTGCTGGGGTCCGGCAGCAGAGGACCATGATCTCTGCTGAGGTCTCGCAGCAGAGAACACTCCCCTCTGCTGGGGTCTGGCAACAGAGGACCCTACTCCCTGCTGGGGCCTGGCAGCCGAGGACACACCTCCCTGCTGGGGTTCAGCAGTGGAGGACCCTCCTCTGCTGCTGGGGTCCGGCAACAGAGGAACCTCGTTCCTGCTGTGTTCCGGCAGCAGAGGATTCTCCTTCCTGCTGGATTCGGACAGCACAGGAACCTACTCTGCTGAAGGAACATAGCGGAGAGAAAGCATCAGATGACCCTTTTCTCTTCTGGGGTCCAGCATCAGAGACCCTCCTTTCTGCTGGACCCCAGCACAGAGGAAGTCTCAGAGGACAATCCTCTCTGCTGAGGTACAACAATAGAGTACCCTCCTCTCTGCTGGGGTCCGGCAACAGAAGATCCTCATCTGCTGCTGATGTCCAACAGCAGATGCCCATCCTCTGCTTTTGGTGTCCGGCAGCATAAGACACTCCTCTCCGTTGGACCCCATCAGAGAGGAATCAGCAGAGGACCATCCTCTCTACTGGGGTACAGCAGTAGAGGACCCTCCTCTCTGTTGAGGTCCATCACCAGAGGATCCGCCTCTCTGCTGGGGTCCAGCAGAGAAGAAGCAGCAGATGACCCTCCTCTATGCTGGAGTCCAGAGGAGGACCTCCATCTCTGCTGGCGTCCGGCAGCAGAGGATCATCCTCTTCTGCTGGGGTCCGGCAGCACCAGATCTTCCTCTCTGCTTCTGCCTGGCACCATAGGTTCCCCCTCACTGCTGTTTTCCTGCAGAGAGAAAGGAGCAGAGGACATTCCTCTTCTGTTGGACAATAAAGAAGGAAGCAGCATGGGACCCTCCTGTTCTGCTGGCTCTGGCAATAGGGGACCCTCCTTCCTTCTGTGGTCCAGCAGAAGATGACACTCGTCCCTGTGGGGTCCGGCAGCAGAGGACCATCCTCTCTGCTGGGTCCGGCAGCAGAAAACTTCCCTCTTCTGCAGGGATCCGGCACCAGAGAACACCTCTCTGCTGGGGTCGGGCAGCAGAGGGTCCTACTCTACTGCTGGGGTCTGGAAAAATAGGATACTCCTCTCCGTTGGACCCCAGTGGAGAGGAATCAGCAGAGGACCGTCCTCTCTGCTGGAGTCCAGCAGTAGAGTACTCTCCTTTCTGCTGGGGTCCAGAACCAGAGGACTCTCCTCACTGCCGGTGTCCAGCATAGATGAAGCAACAGAGGACCCTCCTCTCTGCTTGGGTCCAGCAGAAGAAGACCCTCTTCTTTACTGGGGTCCGGCAGCAGATAACACTCCTGTATTGCTGGGGTACCGCTGCAGAGGACCCACTTCCCTGCTGGGGTCTGGCAGCAGTGGACACTCCACTTTGCCTTGGTTGCAGCAGCTGAGGACCCTCCTCTCCTGCTGAACCCCTGCAGAAGATGACCCTCCTATGCTGCACGACCTCAGCAGAGAAGAAGTTCTATAGGACCCTCGTTTCCTCATGGACTTCAAAAAGAGGCCGCAGCAGAGGACCCTCCTCTTCTGTTGTGGTCGGGGAGCAGAGGACCCTCTTCTTCTGCTGGGGTCCGTCAACAGAGGACCCTTCGCTCAGCTGGGGTCCAGGAGCATAGGACCCACTCACTGCTGGGGTCCGGAAGCAGTGGACCTCCTCTGCTGGACCCCAGCAGGGAGGAAGCAGCAGAGGACCCTCCTCTCTTCTGTGATCCAGCAGCAGAGGACACTCCTCTCTGCTCTGCCAAAACAAAGAGGAAGCAGCAGAGGACCCACCTCTCTGCCTGGGTTTGACACCATATGACGTTCCTCTCTGCTGGGTCTAGCACGTGAGGACCCTCGTCTGTGCTAGGGTCCAGCGAGTAAAATGCAGCAGAGGACCCTTCTCTCTGCTGGAGTCCAGCAGCCAAGGACCCTCCTATCCTGCTGAACACCAAAGAGAGGAAGCAGGAGAGGACCTCTCTGCTGGGGTCAGGCTCCAGAAGACACTCATTCCTGCTGGGGACAGGCAGCTGAGGACCCTGGTCTCTGCTGGGGTACAGCAGAAGAAGACCCCCCTCCGCTGCAGGTGTTCAGCATCAGAGTACCCTCCCCTCTGCTGGGGTCCGGCTGCAGAGAACCCTGTTCTCTGCTGTGTTCCTGCAGCAAAGGACCCTCCTCTCTGCTGGGGTCCGACAGTAGTGGAATCTCTCTCTGCTGGGTTCCGGCACCAGAGGATCCTCCTCTGCTGCTGGGGTCCGGTACAACAGGACCATCCTCCCTGCTGTCGTCCGGCACCAGAGGACCATCCTCTGCTCCTAGGGTCCTGCATCAGAGTACTCTCCTCTGCTGCTTGTGTCCGGCACCAAAAGGCTCCTCTCTCTGCATGGGTCCTGCAGCACAGGACCCTCAACTGCTGCTGGGGCCCGGCACCAGAGGACACCACTCTCTAATTGTGTCCAGCAGCAGAGGACCCTCATAACTGCTGGGGTCCAGCAGCAGAGGACCCTCTCTCTGCTGGTGTCCAGCACCACAGGAACCACCTCCCTGCTGGTGTCTGGTACCAGATTACCCTCCCTGCTGCTGGGTTCTGGCACCAGAGTACTCCCTCTCTGATTGGGTCCAGCAGCAGAGGACCCTCCTCACTGCTGGGGTCCAGCAGCAGAGGACCTTCCTCTCTGCTGGGGTCTGGCAGCAGAGGACCCTCCTGTCTGCTGTTGTGCAACACCAGAGAAGCCTCGTCTTCTGCTGTGGTCCAGCAGCAGAGGAAACTCCTCTCAGCTGGTGTCCAGAAGCAGAGCACCCTCCTCTCTGCTGAGTTTCAGCACGAGAGGACCTTCTTTTCTGCTTGGATCCAGCACCAGAAGACCCTCCTCTCTGTTGGGTCCAACATCCGAGAATCCTCCTCTATGCTGGCGTCCGGCAGTAGAGGACCCTCTTTTCTGCTCAGGTCCTGCAGTAGAGGACCCTCTTCTCTTTTTGGTTCTGCCAGCAGAGGACGCTCCTTCTTGCTGGGGTCCTGCAGCAGAGGACCTTCATCCGTGTTGGAGAGCCTTGGATGAGCGTCCTGCACTGAGTGCTGGTGGCCACGAGAGAGCGCCCATAGCCGCCCTTTGTTCTTTCTTTTTTTCTTTTCTTTTTTTTTTTTTTACACATTTATTTATTTTATTCCAAGGTCAGATATACAGAGAGGAGGAGAGACAGAGAAGATCTTCCGTCTGATGGGTCACTCCCCAAGTGAGCCACAATGGCTGGTGCACGCCGATCCAAAGCCGGGAACCTGGAGCCTTTTCTAGATCTCCCATGTGGGTGCAAGTTTCCAAAGCTTTGGGCCATCTCTACTGCTTTCCCAGGCCACAATCAGGGATGTGGTTGGGAAGTGGAGCAGCTGGGATAAGAACCGGTGCCCATATGGGATCCTGGCTCGTTCAAGGCGAGGACTTTAGTTGCTAGGCTGCAGAGCCAGGCCCCAAGCTGCCCTTTCTACCCCTGGTGGGCTCAGGCCTTCTGAGCTCCAGACAGTCCAACCTGAGCCATCCTAGTGTGAGGTGGGGGTCCCTGACAGTATTCTGGTACACATGCTGTTGAAAGAAGAGGGCTCCAAGGCCGAACAGCCCACATACCAAAGCCCGGGAGGGAGGAGGACGTTTGGGGCGTAGCATCAGCCCAGGCCTCTGTGATAGGAAGTGTCAGGGTGCCTTTAACAGCAGTGCACTTAAAGAACCCTGGGAGATGGACTCCCACATCAGCATGCCCACAGACCCTCAGGGAGCTGGAGTCCCATGCCTGCATCCTCAGAGCCCTCTGAGAGCTGGTGTTAAACACCAGGCCACTGGGGTTGTACTTGGCCACATGAGGTCCCAGGAAACCTTACCGCCACCCACATTACTCGCAGAGGACCCTGAGATGCAGGCTCTGGGAATTCTTTGGCAAGTGGAGCAATTCCTTGATGGGCTGCCAAGAGGGCTTCATGGACCTTTTTTTTTTTATTACAAAGTCCGAGATACAGAGAGGAGGAGAGACAGAGAGGAAGATCTTCCGTCCAATGATTCACTCTCCAAGTGAGCCGCAATGGCTGGTGCACGCCAATCCGAAACTGGGAACTTGGAACCTCTTCCGGGTCTTCCATGTGGGTGCAGGGTCCCAAAGCTTTGGGCCGTCCTCGACTGCTTTGCCATGCCACAAGCAGGGAGCTGGGTGGGAAGTGGAGCAGCCGGGATTAGAATCGGTGCCCATATGGGATCCCGGGGCTTTCAAGGCAAAGATTTTGGCCACTAGGCCACGCTGATGGGCCCCGGCTTCATGTATTTTTGCATGTGTGGGGTGGTGGTTAAGGTGATACACTACTCGGCCTGCCTTGGCCTCGCTGATTGGTGTCTGGGCATGTGGGCTCCTAAGCCAGGAGCCAGGTGGATGGGCAAGTAGGCACCAGAGGTCACCAGCCATCTGCAATAGGAAGTCCCAGGCCCTAGCTGCTAAAGAAAGCACCCTGCAACAGGCAGCCCTGCTGCCCAGCACATATGATGATGGCCGGGGAGCCCCCAAGGCCCGCACAAGCGAAGGCTTTCAGGGCCTGTGCTTCCTGCACACAACAGGGTGCACAAAGCTGCCTTTCCTATCTCTAGCTAGCACTTGAGGGGTCAGCCATCCCTGTCATTTGCTTTGGAGGCAGGAATTTGGCCTCACAGCCTCCAGCCAGATGCTGCTGCCCTCTTGTTCACCAGGGAGTGCCTCACCCTCCTCCATGGATCCTTCTGGATTCAAGACTCTTCCTCCTGCTGGTTAGCTGTGGACTGTTGGCCGCCGCTGATGTGCCATCTTCCACAAGACATCCCAACAGCTGACATCTGTTCTTCACAGAGGTCCTTCTCCCCAGGACAGGTAGAGTAGCAACATGCCTGGATCCCTCGTCTGTACTGGCTGCTCTCACAGCACGGAACGGCATAAGTTGTGCAAGCCAGGGGGACAGGCACCTTCAGCAGCCTGGTGAAGGAGCTCCTTAAGGGTCCAGCAAGGATTGGTGTGGTGTGGTGTGTGTTGTGTGGTGTGGTGTGGTGCATGGTATTGTCCCAGTGGGTGAAGCCTCAGCCTGCCAGGTGGATGGCCTGTACAGGTGCTGCTTCAAATCCTGGCTGCTTCCACTGCAGTCCAGCTCCCTGCTGATCCTCCTGGGAGAGCAGCGGAGGATGCTGCAGGGGCTTGTGCCCCTGTGCCCGTGTGCCCCTGTGCCCCTTTGGGAGATCTGGAGGGAGCTCCTGGTTCCTGGGCTTGTCCTGACCCAGCCACAGCTGGCTCTGGTGGTGGTCCTTGGGGATGTGAGCCAGCAGATGCAAGAAAGATTCTGTCTCTCCCTCTCTGTTCCTCTGTGCTTCCAAGAAAAGAGGACAGAGGGAGGCAGGAGGGAGGAAGGAAAAGACAGAAAGCTGCTGGCCTCCTGCGAGGGAGCATGCTGTGTGCTGTGCTGTGACTCTAGACTGCTTTTAGCTGTCAATGCAGAACCCCAGGGCGTGCATATAGCTTCCGTCATGGGACTTGTGTGCAAGCTCTAAAAAGAGTGTCCTTGAGAGCAAATGCCTCTCTGAGCTGGGGTGTTTCCATTGATTTGGCAGGAGAGCCTTGGATGAGCATCCTGCAGTGAGTCCTGGTGGCCACGAGGGTGCCCCATGCTGCCCTACCTTTTTTTTAAAAAACAGATTTATGTATTTTATTCCAAAGTCAGATATACAGAAAGGAGAAGAGACAGAGAGAAAGATCTTCCGTCCGATGATTCACTATCCAAATGAGCCGCAAGAGCCGGTCCCCTGGGGACGCACTCTGCTGGGGCCTCAGTGAGAGGGACCCTTGGCCCCCCCTCCATCCCCTCCCTATCTGCTGGGGCATCTGCAAGATGGTCCATCTCGTGAGCCCCTCTGCCTGGGTCTCAGCGATATGGTCCTCGTCGGACCCCCCTCTCTCTCTACCTGGGCTTCAACTAGAGGGACCCCCGGCGACCCCTTCCTCGCTGCTGGGGCCTCAGCGTGAGGGACCCCCTGTGCCACCTACACTCTCTGCTGGGGCCACAGCGAGAGAGATCCTCAGAGCCCGAACCTCTCTCTGTTTTGGGGACTCAGCCAGAGGGTCCCCCTCAAGACCGCGTCTTCTGGGGCCTCAGTGAGAGGGACCCATGAGTCCCACTACCTCTCTGCTGGGTCCTCCGTGAGAAGGTCACCCTGGGAACCACCTCTCCTGGGGCCTCAGTGAGAGGGACCCCCTCGGGACGCCCTCTTTTGGGGACTCAGCAAGGGGGAACCCTGGAGACCCTGCCTCTCTGCTGGGGCCTCAGCGAGAGGGGCCCCCTTGGGACCCCCTCTGCTGGGGCCTCAGCGAGGGGGAACCCCGGCGACCCACTTTGCTTGGGCCTCAGTTAGAGGGACACCCGGAGCCATCTAACCTCTCTGCTGGGGCTGAGCGAGAAGGGACCACTCGGCACCCCCTCTGCTGGATCCTCATCGAGAGTGTCCACCTCGGGACCCCCTCAGTTGGGGCTTCAGTGAGGGGGAACCCTGGCGACCCTTGCTCTCTGATGGGGCCTCAGCGAGAGGGTCCCCCTTGGAACCCTCTCTGCTGGGGCCTCAGCGAGAAGGAACCTCGGTGACCCCCTTTGCTTGGGCCTCAGCTAGAGGGACACCCGGAGCCACCTAACCTCTCTGCTGGGGCCTAGGCGAGAGGGTACCACTCAGGATCCCCTTTGCTGGAGCCTCAGCGAGTTGGACCCCCAGAGCCACCTTCCCTCTCTGTTGATGCCTCAGCAGGAGGGTCTCACTCGGGACACCCTCTGCTGGAGCCTCAGTGAGAGTGTCCCCCTCGGACCCCTCTTCTGTCAATGCTGTGGCCTCAGTGAGAGGATTCCACTCGGGACCCGCTCTGCTGGGGCCTCAGCGAGATGGTTCCCCCAGACCACCATCTCTCTCTCTGCCTGGGACGCATCGAGAGAGATCATCAGAGGCCGACCCTCTCTCTGTTGTGGACTCAGCCAGAGAGTCCCCCTCAGGACCCCGTCTTCTGGGGCCTCAGTGAGAGGAACCCATGAGTCTCACTACCTCTCTGCTGGGTCCTCCATGAGAGGGTCCCCCTGGGCACCACCTCTCCTGGGGCCTCAGCGAGAGGGACCATCTCGGGACCCCCTCTGCTGGGGCATCAGCAAGAAGTTCCCGCTCGGCCCACCCTCCCTCTCTGCTGGGGCCTCATCAAGAGGGTCCTTCTTGGGACCCCCTCTGCTCTTGCCTCAGCGAGAGTAACCCTCGGACCTCCCCTCTCTCTGTGCTGTGTCCTCAGTGAGAGGGTCCCACTCAGGAAGCCCTCTGCTGGGTCCTCAGCCCGAGGGTCCCCCTCGGAATCCCTCTCCATCTCTGCTGGGGCCTATGTCAGAGGTTCCCCCTAACTCAGGTATATTAGGCCTTTATATATTATGTAAGTATGTTAGTATTTGTGAAGCACCCCTCTCTTTATCTTGTCTTTCTGCTATGAGCACCAGGTTCCTACATTTCCTGCCAGTTTCTATTTTAACCAGACTATCAGACTGTCTGGTGTGTGACCCCAGCTGTTGGGGGTCTGGCCCTCCCTTTATAAATAGCATAATCTCTGCCCGTGCTTCTGCTTATCATTCCCCTGTTATTACCACAGGGAAAATACCCACCTTCTCTACGTGGCAGCTTTGTGGGGTTTGGACATGACTGGCATGCACCCCGTTTTCCCTTCTTTAGGAATGCAATGATTCCTGTGGAATCTATTAGTTCCATCATTCCTCTGAACTTGAGGACTCGCTCACATGAGTGAACCTCAGCTCCTTGAATTTGAAGCTTGTGTCTGCCTGTATTATCCCCATGTTTCTCTCTCACATACAGAAAACACCTCTGAAGTGAATGACACCACGTTCCAGTGCACCCTGACAGCGTGCTGGAATGGCAATTGCAATTCTGCTGTTCTTCAGCCCCTGCCCTGAATCCTGCCTGTGTCTGTTGGGACTGACGGAGAGGCCTCTGTTGGCCTGATAAAGAATAAAAGAGACTGGCATAGTGGCGACCACCATAGCCAGTATATCAGCAGCTGCCACCACCAGTTACCTTGGTGACAATGAACAAGGTTGCGGTACGGACTGCCAGAGTTATGGAACAATAGGACTTTACTGATGTACATGAGCGGGTGGGCACCCTTGTGTTGTAACTGTGGGTTGATCTGTTGGCAGAGGAACAGCAGAGGCTGTGAGATTGGGTCTAGGCCTCTTGTACCCCATCGTATGCCTTTTTGTGTGCAACACCTATGCAAGTGCAAAATGCTTCCCAAGCCCGGGAACTGCTGTCTGCTCATTGCTACCGAGCTAAAGATACTCCTATGGTCAGGGCCTCTTGTTCCCCATCATATGCTTTATGTATGTTTCACCTGTGTAGTGCTATGTTTTCCCAAGCCCGGAAACTGTTGTCTGCTTATTGATACCAAGCTAAAAGCACTCCTAGCTATGGAACAGGGTTACCAGCCTCCCTGAATATGGTTTGTGCATCTGCAGCAGGCAATGCTTGAATGGCAGCCAGTGACAGGTAAGATGGACCAGGCACTGAACAACCTAATACAGGGGCTCTGTCATGTTACAGAGATTCCCGATAAAGGGTAAAGCTGATAACCTGAGAGTCTACAACCTAAGACCGGCACATTCAAGTCAGCTTTAAAGCAAAAAATGCGGTCCTGTTGTGGGCTAAGAAGATGATTAGCACTCGTTAAGCTGAGCACTAGGGGAAAGGGCTTGGGACTAAAAGCACCTGGTTTAATTGGACTCAGCCGCATGCAATGTTCTGTACATGAAGGTGTGGGGGAAAGAGCAAACAAGGAGAGGGGAAAGAGCAAAATGGGAAGACTTCAGAGACTTCCACCATCTCTGTTCTCCGTGTCGGTGACTCATGCACAGACTTTCGCCGTGTTCACGAGCTGCTTCTGTTGGACGGAACACATTTTCCCATCTTCAGGGCATCCTGAGAAACATTTGTGGGATGAGGGGCATCTTGGTCGTGTGTATTGGAGGCAGGAATTTGGCCCCACAGCCTCCTACCACCAGCCACTGCCCTCTTGTTCACCAAGGAATGCTTCACCCTATTCCAGGACCATCCTGGATTCAAGACTCTTTCTGCTGCAGACAACCTGTGAACCATCAGCTGCCACTGATGTGCCACCTGAACCAAGAAACCCCAACAGCTGACGTGTATTCTCCACAGAGGCTTTCTCACCAGGAGAGGTAGAGTAGCAGCATGCCTGGATGCCTTGTTGGTGCCCGCTGCTCTCTCAGCATGGAACAGGCAGAGTTGTGCCTTCAAGGGGGACAGGTACTTTCACCGGCCTGTTGAAGGAGGTGCTGAAGAAACTGGTAAGGGATGGAGTCGGGTGGTGCGGGTTTTGGTGGTTGGGGAGGGGTCCTAAAGTTCAAGCCTCAGCCTGCGAGGCTTGTGTGCAGTTCAGCTGTATGGGTGCTGCTTCAAGCCCTGACAGCATCCTCTGCAGTCCAGCTCCCTGCCAATGGTGCTGGGAGAGCAACAGAGGATGGCGCAGGGGCTTGTGCCCCTGTGGCCCTGTGCCCCTGAGGGACATGTGGAGGAAGCTCCTGGTTTCTGGGTTTGTCCTGGGCCAGCCACATCTGGCTCTGGTGGTAGTCCCTGCGGAAGAGAGGCAGCAGATGCAAGAAAGATTGCTCTCTCTCTCCCTCTCTGTTCCTGTGTGCTCCAAGCAAACAGGACAGATTCAGACAGGCAGGCAAGAAGGCAGGAAGAGAGAGATTGCTATTGGCCTCCTGGCAGGCAGGGAGTGTGCTGTGTGCTGTGCTGTGACTGAAGACTGCTTTTGTCTGCCAATGCAGACCGCAAGGGTGTGCGTAGGGCTTCTGTCCTGGGACTCCTGTGAAACATCTCCAAAGTGTGTTCTTGAGAGTGAATTTCTCTCAGGCCGAGTTTGTTTCTCTTGTGCAGGAGAGCCTGGAGGAGCGTCCTGCAGTGAGTCCTGCTGTCCATGAGAGGGCGCATAAGCTGCCCTTTCTCCCCTTGGTTGGGCTCATTCCTTTTGAACACTAGACAGCCAAGCCCCAGCCATCCTAGTGTCAGGTGGGGGTCCTGGAGAGTGTTCCTGAATACTTGTCCCTTGAAGATTGGGATAAGGCTGAAAAGCCTGCAAACGCAGGTCCAGGAGGGGGTTGAGGATGATTGTGGTCTTGCATCAGCCTGGACCTCTGTGCTAGGAAGTGGCTGTGTGCCTTCACCATTAAGGTAGCACATAGGACATGGGGAGAGTGCTGGGAGCTGGAGTTCCACATTAGGGCACCCAGAGGCCCTGTGGTAGATGGAGTCCCATGTCAGCGTGCCCACAGTCCCTATGGGAGCTGGAGACTCACATTAGCATGCTCATGGGCCTCTGAGATCAGGAGACCCATGTCAGTGTGCACATGGGCCCACTAGGACTGAATCCTAGTTCAGCGTGCCCATGTGTCCTGTTGGGAATTGGGGTCTCATGTCACTGTGCCCATGGGTCTTGTAGGAGCTTGATACAAACGTCAGTGTGCCCACAGGCACTCTGGGTGTTGGAGTCCCACGTCAGTGTGCAGAAGGACCCTCTGATACCTGGAGTTACTCACTGACTGGCTAGCATTGATCTTTCGCAGATGAGCTCACCGGAAACCTTGCCACTACACCCCTTTCATCACAAAGCACCCTTGGGGACAGGGCCTGGGCTTTCGTTAGCAAGTGCAACTACTCCCCGATGGGCTGCAGAGAGGCCTTCATGTATTATTGCATGTGTGGGGTGGCAGTTAGGGTGATACAGCACTCGGCCTTCCTCTGCCTAGCTGGGTGGTGTCTGGGCTTGTGGGATCCTAAGGATGGAACAGTGAAAGGACAAGTAAGCACCAAAGGACACCAGTCATCTGGAATAGGAAGTCCCAGGGGTTAGCTTCTGCGAGAGCACCCTGGGACATGCAGTCCCGCTTTCCAGCAGGTAGGACGGTGGCCTGGGAGCAACCAAGGCCTGCACAGAATAGGCCTTCCCATGCCATGGGCAGGCATGGGCTCACGAGGATCATTTTGCCTTCTTCAGGGCATCCTAGGAAACACCTGTGGGGGGGGGGTGATCAGGCATCTCCATCGTGTGAATTGGAGGCAGAAATTTGGCCCCACAACCCCCTACCAAATGCCATTGGCCTTTTATTCACTAGGGAATGCTTCACCCTCCTCCAGGGGCATCCTGGATTCAAGACTCTTTCTCTTGCAGGCCACCTGGGGACCATCAGCTGCCACTGATGTGCCACCTGCCACAAGACACCTCAAAAGCTGACGTGTACTCTCCACAGAGGTCCATCTCATTAGACAGGTAGAGTAGCAGCATGCATGGATGCCATGTTGGTGCCCTCTACTCTCTCAGCACACACAGCAAAAGTTATGCAAGGCTATAGGACAAGTACATTCACGGGCCTGGTGAAGGAGCTGCTGAAGAATGCTGCTAGGGATGGAATTGGTGGAGCGGGTTGGGGTGGTGCTACGTTTTGTCTGAGGGCCTCAAGCCTCAGCCTGCCAGGCAGATGGCCTGTATGGGTGCTGCTTCAAGACCTGACTGCTTCCCCTGCATTCTAGCTCCCTGCCTATGCTCCTGGGAGAGCAGTGGAGGATGACACAGGGGCTTGTGCCCCTGTTTGATCCTGTGCCCCTGTGGGACATGTGGAGGAAGCTGCTGGTGTCCGGGCTTGTCCTGGCCCAGCCACATCTGGCTCTGGTGGTGGTCCTTGGGAAGTGAGCCAGCAGATGCAAGAAAGATTGCTCTCTCTCCCTCTCTGTTTCTTTGTGCTTCAAACAAAACAGGACAGATCCAGACAGGCATGTAGGAGGGAAGGAAGCAAAAGAAAGCTGCTGTCCTGGGAGGTAGGGAGTGTGCTGTGACTGAAGACTGCTTTTGTCTGCCAATGCAGAAACCAAGGGTGTGAGTAAGGCTTCTGTCCTGGGACTTCTGTGCAACCGCTCCAAAGAGTGTCCTTGAGAGTGAATTTCTCTTAGGCTGGGATTGTTTCCCTTGTTTGTGCAGGAGAGCCTGGAGGAGCATCCTGCAGTGATTCCTGCTGGCCATGAGAGGGCGCATAAGCTGCCCTTTCTTCCCCTGGTTGGCTGAAGATTTTGAGCACTAGAAGGTCCAGCCCCAGCCATCTAGAGTCAGGTGGGAATTCTGGACAGAATTCCTTTATATGTGTTCCTTGAAGGTTGGGCTCCAAGGCCGAACAGCCCGCATATGAAGGACCAGGAGGGGGTGGAGGACGCTTGTGGCCTTGCAACAAGCCAGGCCTCTGTGCTAGTAAGTGGCTGTCTGTCTTCACCAGCAAGGTACAACCTAGGGCACAAGGAGAACTAGAAGCTGGACTTCCACGTCACGGATCCCAGAGGCCCAGAGGGACCTGGAGTCCCAGTCAGTAAGCCCACAAGCCCTATGGGAGCTGGAATCCCATGTGAGTGTGCACACGGACCCTCTGGGAGCTGGAGTCCCACATCAGTGTGCCCATGGGGCCCGTGAGACCTGGGGTCCCATGTCTGTGTACCCACGAGCCCTCTTGGACCTCAATCCTAATTCAGCATTCCAAAATCCCTGTGGAACCTGGGGTCCCACGTCAGCGTGTCCATGGACCCTCTGAGACTAGAATTACACACCAGCTGACTAGCACTGATGGTTCGCAGATGAGGTACCCAGAAAACTTTCCGGAATCCGGAAGCAGAGGAACCTCCTTCCTGCTGGGGTTCAGCAGCAGAGGACCATCCTGTCTGCTGGGGAACGGCAGCAGAGGAACCTCCACCCTGCTTGGGTGCGGCAGCAGAGGACCCTAATCCCTGCAGGGTCCAGCAACAGAAGACCTTCATCCCTGCTGCTGGACACCAGCCGAGAGGAAGCATCAGAGGTCCTTCCTCTCTGTTGCAGTCCCTCACCAGAGGACCCTCCTCTCTGCTGGACCGCAGCAGAGAGGAAGCCGCAGAGGACCGCCTTCTGCTTCTGGGGTCCAGAAACACAGGACCTACTCTGCTTCTGGTTTCCGGTAGAAGAAGACACTCCTTCCTGCTGGGTTCTGGCACCAGAGGACCCTCCTCTGCTGGTGGGGTCCAATCAGCAGAGGACCATCCTTTGCTGCTTTGGTGCGCAACAGAAGGACCCTCCTCTGCTGTTGGAGTCCGGCAACAATGGAGCCTCCTCAGCTGCTGTGGTTCATCAGCAGACGACCCTTTTTTTCTGCTGGGGTCTAGCACGACAGGACACTCGTCTCTGCTAGTTTCCAGCAGAGAGGAAGCAATAGAGGACCCTCCCCTCTGTGGGAGTCTGGCAGCAGAGGACCCTCCTCTCCTTCTGGATTTCAGCAGCACAGGACTTTCGTCTGCTGATGGACCCCAGCAGAGAGAAAGCAGCAGAGGACCCTCCTGTTCTGCTGGGGTCTGGCAGCAGAGGACCCTCCTCTCTGCTGGGGTCTGGAAGCAGAGGAACCTCCAACCTGTTGCTGTTTGGCAGCAGAGGAACTTCCCCAGTGTTGGGGTGGAGTAGAGAGGAAGTAGCATAGATACCTCCTCCATGCTGTGGTCCAGACACAGAGGACCGTCCTCTGCAGCTGGACCTCAGCAGAGAGGAAGATGCAGAGGATCCACGTCTCCTGCTGGACCCCAAAGAGAGGACGAAGTAGAGAACCCTGCTCTCTGCTGGGGTCCGGCAGGAGAGGACCCTAATCCCTGCTGGGGTCCGACAACAGAGGACCCTCTTCCCTGCTGGGATCTGACAGCAGAGGACCCTCCTTTCAACTGGGTTCCGGCAACAGAGGACCCTCCTCCATGCTGGGGTCTGGAAGCAGAGGACACTCCTCTGCTGCTGGGGTCCGGCACAAGTGAATCCCCCTCAGATGCTGGGTTCTGGTAGCAACGAATCCTCTCTGCTGTGTCAGGCAACAGAGGACCCTCCTCCATGCTGGGGTCTGGAAGCAGAGGACACTCCTCTGCTCTTGGGATCTGGCACCAGAGGATCCTCTTCTGCTGCTGAGGTCCAGCAGCAGAGGATTCTCCTCCGTGCTGGGTTCCGGCAGCCGAGAAACCTTCTGCTTTCCGGGGTCCAACAGCAGACGACCCTCCTGCCTTCTGTGGGACCCCTGCAAAGAGCTTCTCCCCTGCTACTAGACCACAGTAGAGAAGAAGTTGCAGAGGACCCTCCCCTCATGCTGCACCCCAGGGAGAGGACACAGGAGAATACACTCCTCTTCTGCTGGGGTCCGGCACCAGTGGACTGTCCTCTCTGCTGTACCCCAGCAGAGAGGAAGCTGCAGAGGACACTCCACTCATGCTGGGCATCAAAGAGAGGAAGCAGTAGAGGACACTCCTTTTCTGCTGGGGTCTGGCAGCAGAGGTCCCTAATGAGTGTTAGCGTCAGGGAGCATAGGAGCCTCCACTCCTACTAGGGTCCATCACCAGAGGACACTCTTCCCTGATGGACTTGGGTCCAGCAGCAGGGCCCCTCTGGTCTGCTGGCGTCTGGCAGCAAATGACCCTCTTCTCTGCTGGGGTAGAGCAGCAGAGGACCCTACTCTCTGCTGATGTTCGGCACCAGAGCACCCTCTTCTTTGCTGAGGTCTGGGAGCAAAGGACCCTCCTCTCTGCTGTGGTCCTGCACCAGAGGATCCTCTTCCGCTCCTGGGTTTCCACACCAGAGGACCCACCTCCCTGCTGCTGGGGTCCGGGCTCATAGGACACTCCTCTACTGCTGGGGTCTGGCACCAGATGACCTTCCTCTGTTGATGGGGTCTGGCAGCAGAGGATCCTCCGACCAGCTAGTGTCCCGCAGCAGAGGATCTCAACTGCTGCTGGGGACGGCACCAGAGGACCTTCCTCTCTGCTGGGATCTGGTACCAGAGGACTCCCCTCATCTGCTGGCATCCGGTACTGTAGGAATCCCCTGTGCTGCTGGGTCCAGAACCAGAGTACACCTCTCTGCTGCTGGGGTAGGGCAGCAGAGGACCTCTCTCCCTTCTGAGGTCCTGCACCAGAAGACCCTACTATTCTGCTAGGGTCGGGCACCAGATGACCCAACTCTGCTGCTGTGGTCCGGCCACAAAGGTCCTTCCTCCTTGCTATGGTACGGCACCAGAGGACCCTGCTCCCTGCTCGAGTATGGCAGAACAGGACCATCCTCTGCTGCTGGGGTCCGACACCAGAGGTCACCTCTCGCAGCTGAGGTCCGAAACCAGAGTACCCTAGTCTCTGTTGGGGTCGAGTAGCAGGTACCCTCCTTACTCCTGGGGTCCAGCAGCAGAGGACGCTGCTCTGCTGCTGGGTTCATACAGCAGAGGACCCTCCTGCCATCTGGGGTCCGACAGCAGAGGACCCTCGTTTGCTTCTATTCCGGCATCAGAGGAACCTCCTCTGCTGCTCGGGTCCGGCATCAGAAGACTCCTCTCTGCTGGGGTCCAGCAGCAGAGGCCCCTCCTCCCGGCTGGGGTCAGGTAGCAGAGGACCCTCCAGTGCTGTTGTGTCCGGTAGCAGAGCACCCTCCTCTGCTTTGGAATCCCAGCAGAAAGGAAGCAGCAAAGGACCCTCCTCTCTGCTTTGGTCCAGCAGCAGTGGACCCTCCTCTCTGCTGTGGCACAGCAGAGAGAAAGCAGAAGAGGAGCCTTTACTCAGCTGGGGCCCAGCAGCAGAGTTCTGTTGTGTTCCAGCAGCAGAGGATCCTCCTCTACTGCTGGACCCCTGCCTCCGAGGATCATCCTCTGCTGCTGGACCACAGCAGAGAGTAAGTTACAGAGGACACTCGTCTCCTGCTGGACCCCTAAGAGAAGACAAAGAGGAGGACCCTCCTCTCTGCTGGGTTCCGGCAGTAGAGAAAACTCCTCTGCTGTGGTCTGGCAGCATAGGACCCTCCTCTGCTAAGGGGTGCGGCAGCAGAGAACACCCACCTTCTGCTGGGGTCCGGCACCAGAAGACCCTCCTCAGCAACAGGGGTCCGGTAGCAGAGGTCCTCCTCTGTTGAACCCCAGCAGAGAGGAAGCAGCAGAGGACCCCCTTCTGCTACTGGGGTTTGGCAGCAGAAGAACCTCCTCCCTGCTGGACCCCTAAGAGAGGACGCAGCAGAGGACATTCCTCTTCTACTGGTGTCCAGAAGCAGAGTACCCACCTCTTCTGCTGGCTCCAGCAGCAGATGACCCTCCTGTCTGCAGTGGTCCGGCACCAGAGGACTATCCTCAGTGGAGAGGTAACAGCAAAGGACCCTCCTCTGCTGGACTCTTGCAGCAGAGGACCGTCCTCTGCTGCTGGACGACAGCAGAGGGGAAGTTTCAGAGGACCCTCTTTGCCCACAGGACCCCAGCAGAGAGGACACTACAGAGGACCCTGCTCTTCTACTGGGGTCCAGCACCAAAGGACCCTCATCTATATTAGACCCCAGCAGAGAGGAAGCAGCAGAGGACCCTCCTCTACTACTGAACTAATGCATCAGAGGACCCTCCTCTGCTGCTGGACCACAGCACAGAGGAAGTTGAACTGGACCCTCGTTCCTGACTGGGCCCCAAGAGAGGAAACAGCAGGTGACCCTCTTCTAATGGCGTTCAGCAGCAGAAGATCCTCGTCTGCTGCTAGCGTCCGGCAACAGAAGACGCCCCTCTGTTGCTGGACCCCAGCAACAGAGGACTCCCCTATGCTCCTGGTGTCCTACAGCAGAGAACCCTCCTTCTGCTGGGTTCCTGCAGCAGAGGACCCCCCTCTGCTGCTGGAGTCCGGAAGCAGAGGTCCTCCCTCGGCTGCTGTTTCTGGCACCAGAGGACCCCTCACTGCTTCTGGGTTCCGGCACCAGAGGAATCACTTGTGGTGCTGAGGTCCGGTAACGAGGACTCTCCTCTCCTGCTGGGGTCCAGCAGCAGAGCACCCTCCACTCTGCTGGGGTTCAGTACCAGAGGAGCGCCTTCTGCTGCTGGGGTGCGGCAGCAGAGAACCCCCTCTGCTCTTGGGGTCTGACACCAAAGGACCCGCCTCTGCTACTGGGTCTGGCAGCAGAGGACCCCCTCCTCTTCTGCTAGTGTCCGGGAGTGGAGGTCCTCCCTCTGCTGCTGTGGTCGGGCACCAAAGGACCCCCACTCAGCTGTTGGGGTCTGGCACCAGAGGACCCTCCTCCCTGCAGGGATACGGCAGCAGAGGACCCTCATCTGCTGCTCGGGTGTGGTACCAGATGACCTCCCGTGCTGCTCGGGTCCGGCAGCAGAGGACCATCGTCTCTGCTGAAGTCCGGAATGAGAGAACACTCCTCCCTGCTGTGGTCCGGCTGCAGAAGACCCTCCTCTGTTGGTAGGGTCCGGCACCAGAGGACACCCCTTTGCTGCTCTGGTCCGGCACTAGAGGACCCCCTGTCTTGCTGGTGTCCGGCACCAGAAGACCCTCCTCTGCTGCTGGGACTGGCAGTAGAGAACCATTCCCCTTGCTGGTTTACGGCAGAAGAGGTTGCTCTACTGCTGCTGGGGTCTGGTAGCAGAGGACCCTTCACTCTGTAGGACAACAGCAGAGAGGCGAGTCCTCTGCTGCTTCCTCTCTGCTGGGATCCGATAGCACCAGAGGACCCTCCACTGCTGCTGGGGTCAAGCATCAGAGTACCCCCCTCTGTAGCTTGGTTCCGGCACCAGAGGACCCACCTCTGCTGATGGTGCCGGCAGCAGAGGACCCTACTCCCTGCTGTTTTCCAGCACCAGAGCACCCTGCTCTGCTGCTGGGGTGTGGAAACAGTAGATCCTCCACTCTGTTGGACCCCAGCAGAGAGGTAGCAGCAAAGGAGCCGCCTCTCTGATGGTTTCTGGCAGCAGAGGACCCTCCTCTGTACTGGGGTCCAGCAGCAGAGGACCATTGTCCCTGCTGAGCTCCAGAAGAATGAACTCTGCTCCCTGCTGTGGTCCGGCTGCAGAGGACTACCCTCTGCTGTTCTGGTCCGGCACCAGAGGACCCCCTCTCTGCATGGGTCTAGCACAACAGGACCCTCTTTTCTGCAGGGGTCCAGCACCAGAGGAAGCAGCACAGGAACCTCCACTCTGCTGGGGTGCTGCAGCAGATGACACACCACTTCTGCTGGGTTTAAGCAGCAGAGTTCCTACTCTCCTGTGGGACACCTGCAGCATAGGACCCTCCTCTGCTGCTGGACCCCAGCAGAGAGGAAGTACAGAGGACACTCAACTCCTGTTCGACCCCAAAGAGAGGATGTGGCAGAGAAACCTCCACTTCTGCTGGGGTCTGGCAGCAGAGGACCATGCTCTCTACTGGGGTCTCACAGCAGAGAACACTCCTCTCTGCTGGGGTCTGGCAACAGAGGACCCTATTCCCTGCTGGGGCCTGGCAGCCGAGGACCCACCTCCCTGCTGGGGTTCAGCAGTGGAGGACCCTCCTCTGCTGCTGGGGTCCGGCAACAGAGGAACCTCTTTCCTGCTGTGTTCCGGCAGCAGAGGATTCTCCTTCCTGCTGGATTTGGACAGCAGAGGAACCTCCTCTGCTGAAGGAACATAGGAGAGAGAAAGCATCAGATGACCCTCTTCTCTTCTGGGGTCCAGCATCAGAGACCCTCCTTTCTGTTGGACCCCAGCACAGAGGAAGCCGCAGAGGACAATCCTCTCTGCTGAGGTACAACAATAGAGTACCCTCCTCTCTGCTGGGGTCCGGCAACAGAAGACCCTCATCTGCTGCTGATGTCCAGCAGCAGATGCCCATCCTCTGCTTTTGGTGTCCGGCAGCATAAGACACTCCTCTCCATTGGACCCTATCAGAGAGGAATCAGCAGAGGACCATCCTCTCTACTGGGGTACAGCAGTAGAGGACCCTCCTCTCTGTTGAGGTCCATCACCAGAGGATTAGCCTGTCTGCTGGGGTCCAGCAGAGAAGAAGCAGCAGAGGACCCTCCTCTATGCTGGAGTCTGGCCGCAGAGTTCCCTCCTCTCTGCTGGCATCCGTCAGCAGAGGACCATCCTCTTCTGCTGGGTTCCGGCAGCACAAGATCCTTCTCTCTGCTGCTGCCTGGCACCATAGGTTCCCCCTCACTGCTGTTTTCCTGCAGAGAGAAAGGAGCAGAGGACAATCCTCTTCTGTTGGGCAATAAAGAAGGAAGCAGCAGGGGACCCTCCTGTTCTGCTGGGTCTGGCAACAGGGACCCTCTTTCCTTCTGTGGTCTGGCAGCAGATGACACTCGTCCCTGTGGGGTGGGACAGCAGAGGACCATCCTCTCTGCTGGATCCGGAAGCAGAAAACTTCCCTCTTCTGCAGAGATCCGGCACCAGAGAACACGCCTCTGCTGGGGTCAGGCAGCAGAGGGTCCTACTCTACTGCTGGGGTCCGGAAAAATAGGACCCTCCTCTCCGTTGGACCCCAGTGGAGAGGAATCAGCAGAGGACCGTCCTCTCTGCTGGAGTCCAGCAGTAGAGTACTCTCCTCTCTGCTGGGGTCCATCACCAGAGGACTCTCCTCACTGTGGGTGTCCAGCATAGACGAAGCAACAGAGGACCCTCCTCTCTGCTGGGGTCCAGCAGAAGAAGACCCTCTTCTTTACTGGGGTCCGGCAGCAGATTACACTCCTGTATTGCTGGGGTACCGCTGCAGAGGACCCACTTCCCTGCTGGGGTCTGGCAGCAGTGGACACTCCACTTTGCCTTGCTTCCAGCAGCTGAGGACCCTCCTCTCCTGCTGAACCCCTGCAGAAGATGACCCTCCTGTGCTGCATGACCTCAGCAGAGAAGAAGTTCTAAAGGACCCTCGTTTCCTCATGGACTTCAAAGAGAGGCCGCAGCAGAGGACCCTCCTCTTCTGTTGTGGTCGGGGAGCAGAGGACCCGCTTCTTCTGCTGGGGTCCAGCAACAGAGGTCCCTTCGCTCTGCTGGGGTCCAGGAGCAGAGGACCCACTCACTGCTGGGGTCCGGGAGCAGTGGACCACCTCTCCTGGACCCCAGCAGGGAGGAAGCAGCAGAGGACCCACCTCTCTGCCTGGTTCGGCACCATATGACGTTCCTCTCTGCTGGGTCTAGCACATGAAGACCCTCGTCTGTGCTAGGATCCAGCGAGTAAAATGCTGCAGAGGACCCTTCTCTCCGCTGGAGTCCAGCAGCCAAGGACCCTCCTATCCTCCTGAACACCAAAGAGAGGAAGCAGGAGAGGACCTCTCTGCTGGGGTCAGGCTCCAGAAGACACTCCTTCCTGCTGGGCACGGGCTGCTGAGAACCCTGTTCTCTGCTGGGGTACAGCAGAAGAAGACCTCCCTCCGCTGCAGGTGTTCGGCATCAGAGTACCCTCCCCTCTGCTGGGGCCTGGAACCAGAGGACGCCCCTCTCTAATTGGACCAGCATCAGAGGACCCTCCTCACTGCTGGGGTCCAGCAGCAGAGGAACCTGCCTCTGTTGGTGTCCTGCACCACAGGAACCACCTCCCTGCTGGCATCTGGTACCAGATTACCCTCCTCTGCTGCTGGGTTCCGGCACCAGAAGACCCCTGTCTGCATGGGTCCTGCAGCACAGGACCCTCAACTGCTGCTGGGTCCCGGCACCAGAAGACCCCCCTCTCTGATGGGGTCCAGCAGCAGAGGACCCTCCTCACTGCTGGGGTCCAGCAGCAGAGGACCTTCCTCTCTGCTGGGGTCTGGGAACACAGGACTCTCCTGTCTGCTGTAGTGCAACACCAGAGAAGCCTCGTCCTCTGCTGTGGCCCAGCAGCAGAGGAAACTCCTCTCCGCTGGGGTCCAGAAGCGGAGCACCTTCCTCTCTGCTGAGTTCCAGCACCAGAGGACCTTCTTCTCTGCTAGGATCCAGCACCAGAAGACCCTCCTCTCTGTTGGGTCCGACATCCGAGAATCCTCCTCTATTCTGGCGTCCGGCAGTAGAGGACCCTCTTTTCTGCTGGGGTCCTGCAGCAGAGGACCCTCCTCTCTTTTTGGGTCTGCCAGCAGAGGACGCTCCTTCCTGCTGGGGTCCGGCAGCAGAGGACCTTCATCCATGCTGGAGAGCCTTGGATGAGCGTCCTGCACTGAGTGCTGGTGGCCACGAGAGGGCGCCCAAAACCGCCATTCATTCTTTTCTTTTTTCCTTTTCTTTTCTTTTCCCTTTTTTTTTTTTTTTACAGGATTATTTATTTTATTCCAAAGTCAGATATACAGAGAGGAGGAGAGACAGAGAGGAAGATCTTCCGTCCGATGAGTCACTCCCCAAGTGAGCCACAATGGCTGGTGCATGCAGATCCAAAGCCAGGAACCTGGAGCCTCTTCTAGATCTCCCATGTGGGTGCAAGTTTCCAAATCCTTGGGCCGTTTCGACTGCTTTCCCAGGCCACAATCAGGGATCTGGATGGGAAGTGGAGCAGCCAGGATTAGAACCGGTGCCCATATGGGATCCCGGCTCGTCCAAGGCGAGGACATTAGTTGCTAGGCTACGGAACTGGGCCCCAAGCTGCCCTTTCTACCCCTGGTGGGCTCAGGCCTTCTGACCGCTAGACAGTCCAACCCTAGCCATCCTAGCATCAGGTGGGTGTCCCGGAGAGTATTCTGGTACACGTGCTGTTGAAAGATCAGGGTTCCAAGGCCGAACAGCCCACATACCAAAGCCCGGGAGGGAGGAGGACGTTTGGGGCCTAGCATCAGTTCGGGCCTCTTTGATAGGAAGTGTCAGGGTGCCTTTAAGAGCAAGGCACTTAAAGAACCCTGGGAGGTGGTGTCCTATGTCAGCATGCCCACAGGCCCTCAGGGAGCTGGAGTCCCATGCCTGCGTCCTCAGAGCCCTCTGAGAGCTGGTGTTAAACACCAGCCCACTGGGGTTGTACTTGGCCAGATGAGGTCCTGGGAAACCTTACCGCCACCCACATTCCTCGCAGAGCACCCTGAGATGCAGGCTCCGGGAATTCTTTGGCAAGTGGAAAAGCTCCTTGATGGGCTGCCAAGATGGCTTCATGGACCTTTTTTTTATTACAAAGTCCGAGATACAGAGAGGAGGAGAGACAGAGAGGAAGATCTTCCGTCCAATGATTCACTTTCCATGTGAGCCACAATGGCTGGTGCACGCCAATCCGAAGCTGGGAACTTGGAACCTCTTCCATGTGGGTGCAGGGTCCCAAAGCTTTGGGCCGTCCTCGACTGCTTTGCCATGCCACAAGCAGGGAGCTGGATGGGAAGTGGAGCAGCCGGGATTAGAACGGGTGCCCATATGGGATCCCGGCGCGTTCAAGGCAAGGACTTTGGCCACTAGGCCACGCTGATGGGCCCCGGCTTCATGTATTTTTGCATGTGTTGGGTGGTGGTTAGGGTGATACACTACTCGGCCTACCTTGGCCTAGCTGAGTGGTGTCTGGGCATGTGGGCTCCTAAGCCAGGAGCCAGGTGGATGGGCAAGTAGGCACCAGAGGTCACCAGCCATCTGCAATAGGAAGTCCCAGGCTCTAGCTGCTAAGGAAAGCACCCTGCAACATGCAGCCCTGCTGCCCAGCACATATGATGATGGCTGGGTAGCCACCAAGGCCCGCACAAGGTAGGGCTTTCAGGGCCTGTGCTTCCTGCACACAACAGGGTGCACAAAGCTGCCTTTCCTATCTCTAGCTAGCACTTGAGGGGTCAGCCATCCCTGTCATGTGCTTTGGAGGCAGGAATTTGGCCTCACAGCCTCCAGCCAGATGCTGCTGCCCTCTTGTTCACCAGGAAGTGCTTCACCCTCCTCCATGGATCCTTCTGGATTCAAGACTCTTCCTCCTGCTGGTCAGCTGTGGACCGTCGGCCGCCACTGATGTGCCATCTTCCACAAGACATCCCAACAGCTGACATCTGTTCTTCACAGAGGTCCTTCTCCCCAGGACAGGTAGAGTAGCAACATGCCTGGATCCCTTGTCTGTACTGGCTGCTCTCACAGCACGGAACGGCATAAGTTGTGCAAGCCAGGGGGACAGGTGCCTTCAGCAGCCTGGTGAAGGAGCTGCTGAAGGGTCCAGCAAGGATTGGTGTGGTGTGGTGTGTGTTGTGTGTGGTGTGGTGTGGTGTGGTGTGGTGCAGGGCATTGTCCCAGTGGGTCAAGCCTCAGCCTGCCAGGTGGATGGCCTGTACGGGTGCTGCTTCAAATCCTGGCTGCATCCCCTGCAGTCCAGCTCCCTGCCGATCCTCCTGGGAGAGCAGCGGAGGATGCTGCAGGGGCTTGTGCCCCTGTGCCCGTGTGCCCCTGTGCCCCTTTGGGAGATCTGGAGGGAGCTCCTGGTTCCTGGGCTTGTCCTGACCCAGCCACAGCTGGCTCTGGTGGTGGTCCTTGGGGATGTGAGCCAGCAGATGCAAGAAAGATTCTGTCTCTCCCTCTCTGTTCCTCTGTGCTTCCAAGAAAAGAGGACAGAGGGAGGCAGGAGGGAGGAAGGAAAAGACAGAAAGCTGCTGGCCTCCTGCGAGGGAGCATGCTGTGTGCTGTGCTGTGACTCTAGACTGCTTTTAGCTGTCAGTGCAGACCCCCAGGGCATGCATATGGCTTCCGTCATGGGACTCGTGTGCAAGCTCTAAAAAGAGTGTCCTTGAGAGCAAATGCCTCTCTGAGTTGGGGTGCTTCCAATGATTTGTCAGGAGAGCCTTGGATGAGCATCCTGCAGTGAGTCCTGGTGGCCACGAGGGTGCCCCATGCTGCCCTACCTTTTTTTTAAAAAACAGATTTATGTATTTTATTCCAAAGTCAAATATACAGAGAGGAGAAGAGACAGAGAGAAAGATCTTCTGTCCGATGATTCACTCTCCAAATGAGCCGCAAGAGCCGGTCCCCTGGGGACCCACTCTGCTGGGGCCTCAGCAAGAGGGACCCTTTGCCCCCCCTCCATCCCCTCCCTATCTGCTGGGGCATCTGCAAGATGGTCCATCTCGTGAGCCCCTCTGCCTGGGTCTCAGCGAGATGGTCCTCGTCGGACACCCCTCTCTCTCTACCTGGGCTTCAGCTAGTGGGAACCCCGGCGACCCCTTCCTTGCTGCTGGGGCCCCAGTGAGAGGGTCCCCCTCTGGAATCCCTCTGCTGGGGCCTCAGAGAGAGGGACCCCCGGTGCAACCTACACTCTCTGCTGGGGCCTCAGTGAGAGAGATCATCAGAGCCCAAGCCTCTCTCTGTGTTGGGGACTCAGCCAGAGGGTCCCCCTCAAGACCCCATCTTCTGGGGCCTCAGTGAGAGGGACCCCTGAGTTCCACACTCACTCTGCTGGGTCCTCCGCGAGAGGGTCGCCCTGGGAACCCCCTCTGCTGGGGCCTCAGCGAGAGGGACCCCCTCGGGACCCCCTCTGTTGGCAAATCAGCAAGGGGAAACCCTGGTGAACCCTCTCAATCTGCTGGGGCCTCAGCGAGAGGATCCCCCTTGGGACTCCCTCTGCTGGGGCCTCAGCGAAGGTGAACCCCGGTGACCCCCTATGCTTGGGCCTCAGCTAGGGGGACACCCGGAGCCACCTAACCTCTCTGCTGGGGCCTAGGCGAGAAGGGACCACTCGGGACCCCTCTGCTGGAGCCTCAGCGAGAGTGTCCCCCTCGGGACCCCCTCTGATGGGGACTCAGTGAGGGGGAACCCTCGCGACCCCTCCCTCCCTGCCTCAGCGAGGGGGAGCCCCGGTGACCCCCTTTGCTTGGGCCTCAGCTAGAGGGACACCCGGAGCCACCTAACCTTTCTGCTGGGGCCTAGGCGAGAAGGGACCACTCGGGACCCTCTTTGCTGGGGCCTCAGCGAGATGGACCCCCAGAGCCCCCTTCCCTCTCTGTTGATGCCTCAGCAGGAAGGTCCCACTCGGGACCCCCTCTGCTGGAGCCTCAGCGAGAGTGTCCCCCTCGGACCCCTCCTCTCTTAATGCTGTGGCCTCAGTGAGAGGATTCCACTCGGGACCCTCTCTGCTGGGGCCTCAGCAAGATGGTCCCCCCCAGACCCCCCTCTCTCTCTGCCTGGGCCTCATTGAGAGAGATCATCAGAGCCCGACCCTCTCTCTGTTGGGGACTCAGCCAGAGGTTCCCCCTCAGGACCCCGTCTTCTGGGGCCTCAGTGAGAGGGAGCCCTGAGTCCCACTACCTCTCTGCTGGGTCCTCTGCGAGAGGAACCCCAGAGCCCCACTCACTCGATGCCGTGGCCTCAGTGAGATGGACTCACAACCACCCCCTTTCTCCTCTCTCTCTGATGGGGCGTCAGCGAGAAGGACTCACAACCACTCCCTTTCTCTCTCTCTCTCTGCTGGGGCCTCAGCGAGACGGTCCCCTCGGGATCCCATCTGTTGGGACCTCATCGAGAGGGACACCCTTGAGACCACCTCTGCTGGGGTTTCAGCGAGAGGGTCCCCCAGCGCCCCCCTCTGCTGCTGCGGCCTAAGCGAGAAGGTCTCCCAAGCATCTCTCCATCTCTGCTGGGGCCACAGCGAGAGGGTCCCCAGCGGGATCCCCCTCCTTTTTCGCTGGAACCTCAGCAAGAAAGTACCCCTCGGAACCCCCTCTGCTGGGGTCAGCGAGAGGTTCCTTCTCAGACCCCCCTTTCTCTCTGCTGGGGCCTCAGCGAGAGGGTCAGCCTGGGGACCCACTCTGCTGCCTCCTCAGCGAGAGGGACCCCCAGAGCCCCCCTCCCTAGCTGCTGGGGCCTCAGCGAGATGGACCCCCGAGCACCCCTCCATCTCTGCTGGAGCCTCAGTAGGAAGGTACCCCTCGTGACCCCCTCTCCTCAGGCCTCAGGAAGAGGGTCCCCCTCGGATACCCCCTCCATCTCTGCTGGGGCCTCATCGAGAGGAACTCCCTTGAGACACCCTCTACTGGGGCCTCAGCGAGAGGTTTCCCCAGTGCCCCCTCCCTCGCTGCTGGGTCCTCAGCGAGAGGGTCTCCATAGGGACCCCCTCTGCTGGGGCCTCAGCGAGAGGGACACTTGCCACCCCCCCTCTCTCTCTTAGCTGGGGCCCCGAGAGATGTTAGCACTTGGACCCCCCCCTTCTCTCTGCTGGGGCCTCAGGGAGTGGGACCCTCGCCCCCTCTCTCTGCTGGGGCCTCACTGAGGGACCCCTTAGGGACCCCCTCTGCTGGGGCCTCAGCGAGAGGGACCTCTGGTGACTCCTCCCTCACTGCTGGGGCCTCAGCAAAAGAGACCACTCGGGACCCCCTGTACTGGGGCCTCAGCGAGATTGTCCACCTTGGTACCTCCTCTGCTGGGGCCTCAGCGAGAGGGTCCCCCTCGGACCACCCATCTCTGTCTGCTGGGACCTCAGCGAGGGTGTCCCCCTTGGGACACCCTCAGCTGGGGCATCAGCAAGAGGGACCCTCACGCTGCTGGTGCCTCAGCGAGAGGGTCCCACTCCGAACCCATTCTGCTGGGGCCTCAGCGAGAGGGACCCTCGTCCTCCTCTCTGTCTCTTTTTCTGCTGGGGCCTCAGCGAGAGGGTCCTGCTCGGGACTCCACTGCTGGGGACTCAGCAAGAGGGACCACCACAGCCCACCTACCTAGCTGCTGGGGCCTCAGTGAGAGGGTCACCCTGGGGAACCCCTCTGCTGGGGCCTCTGTGAGAGCGTGTTCCTCGGACCCTCCCTCTCTCTGCTGGGGCCTCAGTGAGAGGGTCCCACTCGGCCAACCTCTGCTGAGGCCTCAGCCAGAGGGACCCTTTCTCTGCTGGGGCCTAAGCGAGAATGACCCTCCCAGCCAGAGACTCAATCTCTGCTTGGGCCTCTGAGAGAGGGTCCCTTTCGGGACCCCGCCTGCTGGGGCCTAAGCGAGAGTGACCCCCAGAGCACCCTCCCTCGCTGCTAGGGCCTCAGTGATACTGACCCCAGCACCTCTCCATCTCTGCTGGGGCCTCAGTGAGAGGGTCCCCCTCTTGCGCCCCTTCCCTCTCTGCTGGAGCCTCAGCGAGAAGGTACCCTTCAGGGCCCCTCTGCTGGGCCTCAGGAAGAGGGTCCACCTCGGACACCGCCTCCGTCTCTGCTGGAGCCTCAATGAGAGGGTTACCCTCTGGAGCCCCTCTGCCTGGGCTTCAGCTAGAGGGACCCCTGGCAACCCCTCTCTTGCTGCTGGGGCCTCAGCGAGAGGGTCCCCCTCTGGAATCCCTCTACTGGGGCCTCAGCGAGAGGGACCCCTGGTGCCACCTACCCTCTCTGCTGGGTCCTCAGCGAGAATATACCCCTCAGGACCCCCTGTGCTGGGGCCTCAGCGAGACGCACCCGCGGAGCCCCCTCCTTATCTGCTGGGGTCTCAGGGTGAGGGTCACCTTCACCGTCCCTTCCTCACTGCTGGGGCCTCAGCGAGAGGGTCCCACTCGGGACAACCTCTACTGGGGCCACAGCAAGATTATCCCGCTCGGGACCCCTGTATGCTGGGGCCTCAGTGAGAGGGACCCTCCCAGCCAGAGCCTCTATCTCTGCTGGGGCCTCTGAGAGAGGGTCCCCCTCGGGACCCCGTCTGTTGCGGCCTAAGCGAGTGGGACTCCCAGAGCCCCCCTCCCTAACTGCTGGGGCCTCAGCGAGATGAACCCCCGAGCACCCCTCCATCTCTGCTAGGACATCAGTGAGAGCGTCCCCCTTGGACGCGCCCTCCCTCTCTGCTGGAGCCTCAGCAGGAAGGTAACCCTCGGGACCCCATGTTCTCGGGCCTCAGAAAGAGGGTACCCCTCTCATATAACCCCTCTGTCTCTGCTGGAGCCTCAACAAGAGGGTCACACTCTGGAGCCCCTCTGCTGGGCCTCAGCGAAAGGGACCCCAGCGCTCCCCTCCCTCGCTGCTGGGGCCGCAGAGAGAGGGTCCCCCTCGCAACCCCCTCTGCTGTGTCCAGAGTGAGAGGTTTTCCCTTGGGACCACCTCTGCTGGTGCCACAGTAAGATCGTCCACCTTGGGACCTCCACTGCTGGGGCCTCAGCAAGAGGGTCCCCCTTGAGACCCACTCTGCTGGGGCTTCAGGGAGAAGGTCCCCCTCAGACCCTCCCTTCCTCGCTGCTCGGGCCTCAGCAAGAGGTTCCCCTTCAGGACCCAGTCTGCTGGGGCTTCAAGGAGAAGGACCATCGGCTGCCCCTCCCTCTCTCTCTCTCTCTCTCTCTCTCTCTCTCTCTAACTGCTGGGGCCTCAGCGAGAAGGTCCTGCTCGGGACCCACTCTGCTGGGGCCTCAGCAAGAGGGACCCTGGCCCCCCTATCCCCTCCCTATATGCTGGGGCATCTGCAAGATTGTCCATCTCGTGAGCCCCTCTGCCTGGGTCTCAGCGAGATGGTCCTCCTCAGACCCCCCCTCTCTCTCTACCTGGGCTTCAGCTAGTGGGAACCCCAGCAACCCCTTCCTTGCTGCTGGGGTGTCAGCGAGAGAGATCCTCAGAGCCCAAGCCTCTCTGTGTTGGGGACTCAGCCAGAGGGTCCCCCTCAAGACCCGGTCTTCTGGGGCCTCAGTGAGAGAGACCCCTGAGTCCCACACTCTCTCTGCTGGGTCCTCCGCAAGAGGGTCGCCCTGGGGAACACCTCTGCTGGGGCCTCAGTGAGAGAGACCTCCTCGGGGCCCCCTCAGATGGGGACTCAGTGAGGGGGAACCCTGGCGACCCCTGCCTCTCTGCTGGGGCCTCAGCGAGAGGATCCCCCTTGGGACGCCCTCTGCTGGGGCCTCAGCGAGGGGGAACCCCGGCGACCCCCTTTGCTTGGGCCCCAGCTAGAGGGACACCCGGAGCCACCTAACCTTTCTGCTGGGGCCTAGGCGAGAAGGTACCACTCGGGACCCCATTTGCTGGAGCCTCAGCGAGATGGACCCCCGGAGCCCCCTTCCCTCTCTGTTGATGCCTCAGCAGGAGGGTCCCACTCGGGACCCCCTCTGCTGGAGCCTCAGCGAGAGTGTCCCCCTCGGACCCTTCCTATCTCAATGCTGTGGCCTCAGTGAGAGGATTCCACTCAGGACCCGCTCTGCTGTGGCCTCAGCGAGAGGGTCCTCCCAGACCCCAATCTCTCTCTCTGCCTGAGCCTCATCGAGAGAGATCATCAGAGCCCGACCCTCTCTCCATTAGGGACTCAGCCAGAGGGTCTCCCACAGGACCCCGTCTTCTGGGGCCTCAGTGAGAGGAAGCCATGAGTCCCACTACCTCTCTGCTGGGTCCTCTGCGAGAGGGTCCCCCTGAGCACCACCTCTCCAGGGGCCTCAGCTAGAGAGGGACCACCTAGGGCCCCTCTCTGCTGGGCCCTCAGCAAGAGGTTCCCCCTCGGACCACCCTCCCTCTCTGCTGGGGCCTCAGCGAGAGGGTCCCTCTTGGGACCCCCTCTGCTCTTGCCTCAGCGAGAGTCCCCCTCGGACCTCCCCTCTGTGCTGTGTCCTCAGTGAGAGGGTCCCACTCAGGAACCCCTCTGCTGGGTCCTCAGCCCGAGGGTCCCCCTCGGAATCCCTCTCCATCTCTGCTGGGGCCTCCGTGAGAGGTTCCCCCTCAGGCAGGTATATTAGGCCTTTATATGTTATGCAAGTATGTTAGTATTTGTGAAGCACCCCTCTCTTTATCTTGTCTTTCTGCTATGAGCACCAGGTTCCGACATTTCCTGCCAGTTTCCATTTTAACCAGACTATCAGACTGTCTGGTGTGTGACCCCAGCTGTTGGGGGTCTGGCCCTCCCTTTATAAATAGCATAATCTCTGCCCGTGCTTTTGCTTATCATTCCCCTGTTATTACCACAGGGAAAATACCCACCTTCTCTACGTGGCAGCTTTGTGGGGTTTGGACATGACTGGCAAGCACCCCGTTTTCCCTTCTTTGGGAATGCAATGATTCCTGTGGAATCTATTAGTTCCATCATTCCTCTGAACTTGAGGACTCGCTCACATGGGTGAACCTCAGCTCCTTGAATTTGAAGCTTGTGTCTGTCTGTGTTATCCCCATGTTTCTCTCTCACATACAGAAAACACCTCTGAAGTAAATGACACCACGTTCCAGCGCACTCTGACAGCATGCTGGAATGGCAATTGCAATTCTGCTGTTCTTCAGCCCCTGCCCTGAATCCTGCCTGTGTCTGTTGGGACTGACGGAGAGGCCTCGTTGGCCTGATAAAGAATAAAAGAGACTGGCATAATGGCTACCACCATAGCCAGTACATCAGCAGCCGCCACCACCAGTTACCTTGGTGACAATGAACAAGGTCGCGGTACAGACTGCCAGAGTTATGGAACAATAGGACTTTACTGATGCACATGAGCGGGTGGGCACCCTTGTGTTGTAACTGCGGGTTGATCTGTTGGCAGAGGAACAGCAGAGGCTGTGAGATTGGGTCTAGGCCTCTTGTACCCCATCGTATGCCTTTTTGTGTGCAACACCTATGCAAGTGCAAAATGCTTCCAAGCCCGGGAACTGCTGTCTGCTCGTTGCTACTGAGCTAAAGATACTCCTATGGTCAGGGCCTCTTGTTCCCCATCATATGCTTTATGTATGTTTCACCTGTGTAGTGCTATGTTTTCCCAAGCCCGGGACCTGCTGTCTGCTCATTGCTACCGAGCTAAAAACATTCCTAGCCATGGAACAGGGTTACCTGCCTCCCAGAGTATGGTTTGTGCATCTGCAGCAGGCAATGCTTGAATGGCAGCCAGTGACAGGTAAGATGGACCAGGCACCGAACAACCTAAGACAGGGGCTCTGTCATGCTACAGAGATTCCTGATGAAGGGTAAAGCTGATAACGTGAGAGTCTACAACCTAAGACAGGCACATTCAAGTCAGCTTTAAAACAAAAAATGCGGTCCTGTTGTGGGCTAAGGAGATGATTAGCACTTGTTAAGCTGAGCACTAGGGGAACGGGTTTGGGGCTAAAAACACCTGGTCTAATTGGGCTCAGCTGCACGCAATGTTCTGTACATGAGGGTGTGGGGGAAAGAGCAAACAAGGAGAGCGGAAAGAGCAAAATGGGGAGACTTCAGAGACTTCCACCATCTCTGTTCTCCATGTCGGAGACTCATGCACAGACCTATGCCGTGTCCACGAACTGGTTCTGCTAGAGAGAACACATTTTCCCTTCTTCAGGGCATCATAGGAAACATTTGTGAGATGAGGCATCTCAGTCGTGTGTATTGGAGGCAGGAATTTGGCCCCACAGCCTCCTACCACCAGCCACTGCCCTCTTGTTCACCAAGGAATGCTTCACCCTCCTCCAGGGGCATCCTGGATTCAAGACTCTTTCTGCTGCGGACCACTTGTGGACCATCAGCTGCCATTGATGTGCCTCCTGAACCAAGAAACCTCAACAGCTGACGTGTATTCTCCACAGAGGCTTTCTCACCAGGAGAGGTAGAGTAGCAGCATGCCTGGATGCCTTGTTGGTGCCCGCTGCTGTCTCAGCACGGAACAGCCAAAGTTGTGTCAGCAAGGGGGACAGGTACTTTCACCGACCTGTGGAAGGAGCTGCTGAAGAAACTGGTAAGGGATGTTGTCGGGTGGTGCGGGTTTTGGTGGTTGGGGAGGGGTCCTAAGGTGTCAAGCGTCAAGCCTGCGAGGCTTGTGTGCAGTTCAGCTGTATGGGTGCTGCTTCAAGACCTGACAGCATCCTCTGAAGTCCAGCTCCCTGCCGATGGTGCTGGGTGAACAGCAGAGGATGGCGCAGGGGCTTGTGCCCCTGTGCCTCTGTGCCCCTGTTGGAAATGTGGAGGAAGCTCGTGGTTCCCGGGCTTGACCTGGCCCAGCCACATCTGGCTCTGGTGGTGGTCCCTGGGGAAGAGAGGCAGCAGATGCAAGAAGGATTGCTCTCTCTCTCCCTCTCTGTTCCTGTGTGCTCCAAGCAAACAGGACAGATTCAGGCAGGCAGGCAAGAAGGCAGGAAGAGAGAGATTGCTATTGGCCTCCTGGCAGGCAGGGAGTGTGCTGTGTGCTGTGTGCTGTGTGCTGTGTGCTGTGCTGTGGCTCTAGACTGCTTTTGTCTGCCAATGCAGACCCCAAGGGTGTGCGTAAGGCTTCTGTCCTGGGACTTCTGTGCAACCGCTCCAAAGAGTGTCCTTGAGAGTGAATGTCTCTTAGGCTTGGATTGTTTCTCTTTTTTGTGCATGAGAGCCTGGAGGAGCGTCCTGCAGTGAGTCCTGCTGGCCATGAGAGGACGCATAAGCTGCTCTTTCTACCCCTGGTTGGCTGAGGCATTTCGAGCACTAGAAGGTCCAGCCCCAGCCATCCTAGTGTCAGGTGGAAATCCCGGACAGAATTCCTTTATATGTGTCCCTTGAAGATTGGGCTCCAAGGCCGCACAGCCTGCATATTAAGGATCAGGAGGGGGTGGAGGACGCTTGTGGCCTTGCATCAGGCCAGGCCTCTGTGCTAGGAAGTGGCTGTCTGTCTTCACCAGTAAGGTACAACCTAGGGTACCAGGAGAACTAGAAGCTGGAGTTTCGCATCACGGACCCCAGAGGCCCTGAGGGACCTGGAGTCCCAGTCAGTAAGCCCATGAGCCCTATGGGAGCTGAAATCCCATGTGAGTGTGCACACGGACCCTCTGGGAGCTGGAGTCCCACATCACTGTGCCCATGGGCCCCATGAGACCTGGAGTCCCATGTCTGTGTACCCACGAGCCCTCTTGGACCTCGATCCTAATTCAGCATTCCCCAATCCCTGTGGAATCTGGGGTCCCACGTCAGCGTGCCCATGGACCCTCTGAGACCTGGAGAAACACACCAGCTGACTAGCACTGATGGTTCGCAGATGAGGTACCCAGAAACTTTCCGGAATCCGGAAGCAGAGGATCCTCCTCCCTGCTGGGGTTCAGCAGTAGAGGACCATCCTGCCTGCTGGGGACCAGCAGCAGAGGACCATCCTGCCTGCTGGGGACCAGCAATAGAGGACCATTCTCCCTGCTTGGGTGCGGCAGCAGAGGACCCTAACCGCTGCAGGGTCCAGCAACAGAGGACCCTCATCCCTGCTGCTGGACCGCAGCAGAGAGGAAGCATCAGAGGTCCTTCCTCTCTGCTGTGGTCCAGCACCAAAGGACCATCCTCTCTGCTGGACCTCAGCAAAGAGGAAGCCGCAGAGGACCCTCTTCTGTGCTGCTGGGGTCCAGCAGCCGCAGAGGACCCTCCTCTGCAGCTGGTGTCCGGAACCACAGGACCTACTCTGCTTCTGGGGTCCGGTAGAAGAAGACCCTCCTTGCTGCTGGTTTCTGGCACCAGAGGACCCTCCTCTGCTGGTGGGGTCCGTCAGTAGAGAACCATTCTATGCTGCTTCGGTGCGGAACAGAAGGACCCTCCTCTGCTGTTGGATTCTGGCAACAATGGAACCTCCTCAGCTGCTTTGGTATATCAGCAGAGGACCCTTTTTTCTGCTGGGGTCTAGCACGACAGGACACTTGTCTCTGCTAGTTTCCAGCAGAGAGGAAGCAATAGAGGACCCTACCCTCTGCAGGAGTCTGGCAGCAGAGGACCCTCCTCTCCTTCTGGATTTCAGCAGCAGAGAACTTCCGTCTGCTGATGGACCCCAGCAGAGAGGAAGCAGCAGAGGACCCTCCTCTCCTGCTGGACAACAAGGAGAGAAAGCAGCAGAGGAACCTCCTGTTCTGCTGGGGTCTGGCAGCAGAGGACCCTCCTCTCTGCTGATGTCCAGAAGCAGAGGACTCTCCAAGCTGTTGTTGTTTGGCAGCAGAGGAACTTCTACAGTGCTGGGGTGGAGCAGAGAGGAAGTAGCATAGATACCTCCTCCATGCTGTGGTCCAGCCGCAGAGGACCCTCCTCTGCAGCTGGACCTCAGCAGAGAGGAAGATGCAGAGTATCCTTGTCTCCTGCTGGACCCAAAAGAGAGGATGAAGCAGAGAACCCTGCTCTCTGCTGGGGTCCGGCAGCAGAGCACACTCGTCCCTGCTTGGGTGTGGAAGCAGAAAACCCTCTTCCCTGCTGGGATCCCACAGCAGAGGACCCTCCTCTCAACTGGGTTCTGGCAACAGAGGACCCTCCTCCATGCTGGGGTCTGGAAGCAGAGGACACTCCTCTGCTGCTGGGATCTGGCACCAGAGGATCCTCCTCTGCTGCTGAGATCCAGCAGCAGAGGATTCTCCTCCCTGCTGGGGTACAGCAGCCGGGGAACCTCCTGCCTTCCGGGTCCAACAGCAGACGACCCTCTTCTTCTGCGGGACCCGTGCAAAGAGGTGTTTCCCTGCTACTAGACCACAGCAGAGAAGAAGTTGCAGAGGACCCTCCCCTCATGCTGCACCCCAGGGAGAGGACGCAGGAGAATACACTCCTCTTCTGCTGGGGTCCGGCACCAGTGAACTCTCTGCTGTACCCCAGCAGAGAGGAAGCTGCAGAGGACCCTCCTCTCCTGCTTGGCATCAAAGAGAGGACACTCCTGTTCTGCTGGGGTCTGGCAGCAGAGGACCCTCTGCTCTGCTTGGGTCTGGCATCAGAGTACCCTCGTCTCTGATGCGGTCCGGCAGCAGAGAACCCACCTCCCTCTGGGCTCCAGCAGTGGAGGACCCACCTCTGCTGCTGGAGTCCGGCGGCAGATAACCCTCATCCCTCAAGTGTAATGACAGCAGAGGACTCTCATTTCTGCTGGGGTCCTACAGCAGAAAGCTGGAGCATCAGAGGAACCTCTTCTCTGTTGGGGTCTGGCATAGGAGGACCCTTCTCTCTGCTGGGGTTCAGCACCAGAGGAACCTCCTCTCTGTGGGGGTCAAGCAGCTGAGTACCCTCCTCTCTGCTCTACCCCAGCAGAGAGGCAGCAGTGGTGGACTCTTTTTCCTGCTGGGGGTCTGGCACCAGAGGACCCTCCTCTGCTGAGGTACAGTACCAGAGGACCCTCATCTCTGCTGTGTTCTGGGAGCACTGGACCCTCCTCTCTGCAGGGGTCTAGCACAAGAGGAAGGAGCAGATGACCCTCCTCCTGCAGGCATCAAGCAGCAGATGCGCCTTCTCTCCTGCTGCAACACAGCAGCAGAGGAGCCTCCTCTCTGATGGATTGGGGACCAGCAGCAGAGGACCCTCCTCTCTGCTTAGGCCCGGAGGCAAAAGACCCTCCTCTCCTGCCAGCATCAGGCAGCAGAGGACCCTACTCTCCTGCTGGAACCCAGTAGCAGAGGACCCTCCTCTCTGATGGACTGGGGTCCAGCAGCAGAGGACCCTCCTCTCTGCTGCACATCAGCAGAAATGAAGCCGCAGAGGACCCTCCTCTCTGCTAATGTCCAGCAGCAGTGGACCCTCCTCTGCTTCTGGGGTCCGGCAGCAGAGGACACTATTCTGCTGCTGTGGTCCGCGAGCAGAGGTCCATCCTCTGCTGCTGGAGTCCAGAAGAAGTGGGCCCTGCTCTGCTGCTGGGGTCCTGCTGCAGTGGACCCTCCTCTGCTGGACCCCAGCAGAGAGAAAGCAGCAGAGGACCCTCCTATTTGCTTGGGTTGAGCAACGGAGGACCCTCCTCTCTGCTGGGGTCCAGCACCAGAGGATCCTCCTCTGTTCTGGAGTCCAGCTCAGTGGAAGCAGCAGAGGACCCTCCTCTCTGCTGGGGTCCGGCACCAGAAGACCCTCTTCTCTGCTGGGGTCCTGCACCATAATACCCTCCTCTCTGCTGAAGTCCGGCATCAGAGGACACTGCTTCCTGCTGGGATCCTGCAGCAGAGGAACTTCAGTGCTGGAATCCGGCAGCCAAGGACCCTCCTCATTGCTGGAATCCGGCACCCGAGGACCAACCTCCGCTGCAGGAGTCCGGCAGCAGAGGACACCCCTCTGCTGTAGTCCGGCAGCAGAAGTCCCTGTACTCTGTTGGTTTCCGTGAGCAGAGGACCCTTCTCTGCTGCTGGGGTCCAGCAGTAGTGGACCCTACTCTCTGCTGGTGTCCTGTAGCAGAGGAACCCCCTGTCTTCTGGATTCCAGCAGAGAGGAAGTAGAAGAGGACTCTCCTCTCAGCTGGTGTCCAGCAGCAGAAGACCGTCCTCTCCTGCTGGCGTCAAACAGCACAGGACCCTTCTCTCCTAATGGAACTCAGTAGCAAGAGGACCCTCCTCTCTAATGGACTGGGGTCCAACAGCAGAGGACCATCCTGTCTGTTGGGGTCCAGCAGCAGAGTAACCTCTTATCTGCTTGGGTCTGGCAGCAGATTACCCTACTCTCTGCAGATGTCCGACAGCAGAACATCCTGTCTGATGGCGTCTGGCAGTCACTGATCCTCCTCTCTGCTGGGGTACAATAGCAGAGGACCCTCCTTTCTGCTGTGGTCTGGCACCAGAGGACCCTCCTCTTCTGCTGGGGTCAGGGACCAGAGGACCATACTCACTGCTGGCATCCGGCACCAGAGGACCTTCCTCTGTTGCTGGGGTCCGAAACAAGAGGACCCTCCTATCCTCTCTACCCCTGCAGAGAGGAAGTTGCAAAGGAATCCCCTCTCTGCTGTGGTCCAGCACCATAGGCCCTTCCTCTCTGTTGGGGTCTAGCAGGAGAGGGCGCTTGTCTCTGCTAGGGTCCAGCAGAGAGGGAGCAGTACAGGACCTTCCTCTCTGCTGGGGTCCAGCAGGAGAGGACCCTCCTCTTTTGCTGGATCCCTGCAGAAGAGGAAACTCTTCTGCTACTGCTACTGGACCCCAGCAGAGAGGAAGCTGCAGAGGAGCCTCCTCTCCTGCCTAACACCAAAGATAGGAAGTAGCAGAGGACCATCCTGTTCTGCTGGTGTCCGGAAGCAGAGGACCATCCTCTCTGCTGTGGTCTGGCAGCAGAGGACACTCCTCCCTGCTGGGGTCAGGCAGCATTGGACCCTCGACCCCACTGGGGTCCGGCAGCAGATGACCCCCTTCTGCTGCAGGTATCTTGCACCAGAGAACACCCCTGTGCTATTGGGGACCAGCAACAGAGGACCCCCCTCTGCTACTGGTGTTTGGCAGAAGAGGAAGATCTGTTCCTGGGGTCTGGCATCAGAGAACCCCCCTTTGCTATTGGGGTCCAGCAACAGAGGACCCTCTTCTGCTGCTGGGCTCTGAAACCAGAGGACACTCCCAGCTGGCGTCTGGCAACAAAGGACCCTCCTCCGTGCTGCGGTCTGGCACCAGAAGACTCCTCTCTCTACTGGGGTCCAGCAGCAGAGTACCCTCCTCTCTGCTAGGTTCCACCCGCAGAGTACCCTCCTCTTTGCTGGGGTGTGGCAGCAGAATTCAATCCTATTTGCGGTAGTCCAGCAGTAGAAGACCTTACTCTCTGCTGGGGTCTGGCAGCAGAGGACCCCCCTCTGCTGCTGGGGTCTGATAGCAGAGGACCTCCCTTTGCTGCTGGGGTCTGGAAGCAGAGGACGCCTCTCCCTTCTGGTGTCCAGCAGCAGAGGACCCTCCTGCCTACTGGGTTTCAGCAGCAGAGGACCATTTTTTCACGCTGCACCACTGCAGCAGAGGACCCTGCTATGCTGCTGGACCACAGAAGAGAGCAAGATGCAGAGGATCCTCGCCTTCTGCTGGACCGTAAAGAGACGACAAAGCAGAGGACCCTCATCTTCTGCTGGGGTCCGGCAGCAGAGGACCCTCCTCTCTGCTGCGGCCTGGTAGCAGAGAACTCCCCTCTCTGAAGCGGTCTGGGAGAAGAGTACCTTCCTCTCTCTTGGGGTCCGTCATGACAGGACCCTCCTCAGCTGCTGGGGTCCGGAACCAGAGGACCCTCCTCTGCTGCTGCGGTCGAGCACCAGAGGACACAACTCTCTGCTAGGGTCCAGCACCGGAGAACCCTCTTCTCGGCTGGGTCCAACAGCAGAGGACACAGCTATGCTCTCTGCTGGGGTCCGACAACACAGGACACTCCTCTGCTCCTCAGTCCGACATCAGAGGACCCTCTTCTCTGCGGGTTCTGGAAGCAGAGGACACTGCTTTGATGCTGGGGACCGACAGCAGAGAACAATAATCTCCTGCTGGGGTCTGGCAGCAGAGAACCCTCCACTGCTGTTGGGGTCCAGTAGCAGAGGATGTTCCTCTGCTGCTGGACATCAGCAGAGAAAAAATGCAGAGGAGCCTCATCCTTTACTGGACCCCAAAATAGGACACAGAGGAAGACCTCCTCTTCTGCTGGCATTGGGCAGCAGAGGACCCTTCTTTGCTACTGGGGTCCAGCAGCAGAGGACTCCCTCTTCTGATGTGGTCCAGTACCAGAGAAACCCCCTCTGCTGCTGTGGTCCTGCACCAGAGGACCCGCCTCTGCTGCTGGAGTCCAGCACCAGAGGACCATCGTCTCCTGCTGTTGTCTGGCAACAGAGGATTCTTCCCCCTGTGGGGGTCTGGCAACAGAGGACTCTCCTCTGTTCCTCGGGTCAGGCACCAGAGGTCCCTCCTCTGTTGCTGTCATCCAGCAGTAATGGACCTTCCTCCCTGCTGGGGTCCAGCAGTAGAGGACCCTCCTCCCTGCTGGGGTCCGCCAGCAGAAGAGCCTGCTCCCTGCTGGGGTCTGACCGCACCACAGGACTCCCCTCTCTACTGTGTGCAGTAACAGAGGAGCCTCCTCTACTGCTGGGGTCCGGCACCAGAGGACCTCCATCTGCTGCTGGAGTCTGGCACCAGAGGCACACCTCTCTGCTGAGGTCCAGCACAAGAGGACCCTTCTCAATGCTGGGGTCCAGCAGCAGATGACCCTCCTCTCTTCCATGGTCTTGCAGCAGAGAACCCTCCTTTTATGCTTGTTTCCAAGAGCAGAGGACCCTCCTCTCCTGCTGGACCCCTGCAGCAGAGGACACTCCTCTGCATCTGAACCACAGAAGAGAGGAAGTTGCAGAGGAACATCGTCCACTACTGGACCCCAAAGAGAGGATGCAGCAGAGGACCATCCTCTTCTGCTGGGGTCCAGGAGCAGAGGAAACTCCTGTCTGCTGGGTCCAACAGCAGAGGACACTGCTTTGCTGCTCGGGTCCAACAGCAGAGAACCCTCCTCTGTTCGGTCCGGCAGCAGAGGACACTGCTTTGCTGCTGGGGTCCTACAGCAGAGGACAATCCTCCGCTGCTTGGGTACAGCAGCAGAGGACCCTCCACTGCTGCTGGGGTCCAGTACCAGAGGACTCCCCTTTGTGCTGAGGTCCAGCAACAGAGGACCCCCCTCTGCTTCTGGGGCCCAGCACCAGAGGAACCACTTGTGCTGCTAGGTCCGGTACCCAAGGACTCTCCTCTCCTGCTGGGGTTCAGCAGCAGAGGACCCTCTACTCTGCTGGGGTCCAGCACAAGAGGACCGCCTTCTGCTGCTGGGGTCAGGCAGCAGAGGACCTTCCTCTGCTGCTGGACCCCAGCTGTTAGGAAGCTGCAAAGGACCCTCCCCTCCTGCTGGACCCCTGCAGCAGAGAACCATCATCTGCTGCTGGACCACAGCATAGGGGAAGTTGCAGAGGACCCTCATTCCCTACTGGACCCCAAAGAGAGGACACAGCAGAGGACCCTCCTCTTCTACTGGCATCCTGCAGCAGAGGACCCTCCTACCTGCTGTGTTCCGGCAGAAGAGGACTCTCAACTACTGCTCGGGTCCGGCACCAGAGGATCCTCCTCTGCTGTTGGGGTTTGGCAGCAGACAATCCTCTTCCCTGCCTGTATCCAGAAGAAAAGGACCCTCCTCCCTGCTGTGGTCCGGCAGCAGAGGAACCTCCTAAGCTCTTGGAGTACGATACCAGAGGACCCTCCTCTGCTGCTGTTTTCTGGTACCAGAGGACCACCCTCTGCTGCTGGGGTATTGCACTAGAAGACCCCCCTCTGCTGCTGGGGTCTGGCAGCAGAGGACCCTCCTTCTGCTGGGTTCCGGCAGCAGAGGACCCTACTCCCTGCTGGGATCTGGCAGCAGAGGACACTCTTCCCTGCTGCAGTCCGGCAGCAGAGGACCTTCCTCTGCTCTTGGTGTCAGGCACAAAAGGACCCCCATCTGCTGCTTGTGTCAAGCAAAACAGAACCCTCTATGATCTTAGGCCCAGCACCAGAGGACACCCCTCTCTGTTGGAGTACACCACCAGAGGTGCCTCGTCTCTGCTGGGGTGGATCAGCAGAAAATCCTCCTCTCTGTCTGGGTCCAGCAGTAGAGGACCCTACACTGCTGCTGCGTCTGACAGCAGAGGACGCTCTTCTTCTGCTGGACCCCAGCAGAGAGGAAGCAGTAGAGAAACATCCTCTCTGCTGGTGTCTAGCATGAGAGGACCCATCTCTCTGCTGGGGTCCAGCAGAAAGGAAGCAGAAGAGGACCTTCCTCTTCTTTTGGGTTCAGCAGCAGAGGACCCTCCTCTCTGCTGCAGTGCAGCACCAGAGGAGCCTTGTCTTCTGCTGTGGTCCAGCAGCAGAGGAAACTCCTCTCTGCTGGGGTCCAGAAGCAGAGCACCCTCGTCTCTGCTGAGTTCTAGCACTAGAGGACCTTCTTCTCTGCTAGGATCCAGCTCCAGATGACCATCCTCTCTGTTGGGGTCCAACATCAGAGGACCCTTCTCGATTCTGGAGTCTGGCAGTAGAGGACCCTCCTCTCTTTTTGGGTCGGCCAGCAGAGGACGCTCCTCCCTGCTGGGGTCCAGCAGCAGAGGACATTCATCCATGCTGGAGAGCCTTGGATAAGCATCCCGCACTGAGTGCTGATTTCCACGAGAGGGTGCCCAAAGCCGCCATTCTTTTCTTTTCTTCTTTTCTTTTCTTTTCCTTTTTTTTTTTTAACAGGTTTATTTATTTTATTCCAAGGTCAGATATACAGAGAGGAGGAGAGACAGAGAAGAAGATCTTCCCTCCGATGATTCACTCCCCAAGTGAGCCACAATGGCTGGTGCATGCCGATCCAAAGCCAGGAACCTGGAGCCTCTTCTGGGTCTCCCATGTGGGTGCAAGTTTCCAAAGCTTTTTGCCGTCCTCGACTGCTTTCCCAGGCCACAAGCAGGGATCTGGATGGGAAGTGGAGCAGCCGGGATTAGAACCGGTGACCATATGGGATCCCGGCTCGTTCAGGGCGAGGACTTTAGTTGCTAGGCTACGGTGCTGGGCCCCAAGCTGCCCTTTCTACCACTGGTGGGCTCAGGCTTCTGACCTCTAGACAGTCCAACCCGAGCCATCCTAGGGTGAGGTGGGGGTCACAGCCAGTATTCTGGTACACGTGTTGTTGAAAGATCAGGGCTCCAAGGCCGAACAGCCCACATGCCAAAGCCCGGGAGGTGTGGAGGACGCTTGGGCCTAGCATCAGTTCGGGCCTCTGTGATAGGAAGTGTCAGGGTGCCTTTAAGCGCAAGGCACTTAAAGAACTCTGGTAGGTGGTGTCCTATGTCAGCATGCCCACAGGCCCTCTGGGAGCTGGAGTCCAACACCAGCATCCTGTAGGCCCTCAGGGAGCTAGAGTCCCGCACCTGCGTCCCACAGGCCCTCTGTGAGCTGGTGTTACACACCAGCCCACTGGGGTTGTACTGTGCCAGAAGAGGTCCCGGGAAACCTTGCCGCCACCCCCATTCCTTGCAGAGCACCCTGAGATGCAGACTCTGGGCGTTCTTTGGCAAGTGGAGCATCTCCCTGATGAGCTACCAAGAGGGCTTCATGGACTTTTATTTTTTTTTTTATTCCAAAGTCCGAGATACAGAGAGGAGGAGAGACAGAGAGAGAGGAAGATCTGTCCGATGATTCACTCTCCAAGTGAGCTGCAACAGCCGGTCGCCTTGGGACCCACTCTGCTGGGGCCTCAGCGAGATGGTCCCCCTCAGAACCGCATCCTTCGCTGCTGGGGCCTCAACGAGAGGGTCACACTCGGGATCCCCTCTGCGGGGCCTCAGCGAGAGGGATAGCCGCAGCACCACTCCCTCAGTGCTGGAATCTTAGAGTGAGGGAACCCCGAACCCACCTCTCTCTCTGCTATGGTCTCAGTGAGAGGTACCCTCGGCCCTCCTTTCTCTCTCTCTCTTTCTCTTTCTGCTGGGGCCTCAGCAAGAGGTTCCCGTCGGGTCCCCCTCTGTGGGGGCTTCAGGGAGAGGGACCGTCTGCTGCCCTCTCTCTCTGTTCTTCTCTGGTGGGAACTCAGCGCGAGGGTGCCACTTGTACCCCACCTCTCTCTCTGCTGGGGCCTCAGCGAGAGGGACTCACAACCACCCCCTTTCTCTCTCTCTCTCTAATGGGGCCTCAGCGAGAGGGACCCTCTGAGCCTCAGCTAGAGGGACCCTTGGCACCCTCCTCTCTCTTCTGCTGAGCCTCTGAAGGAAGTTAGCACTCAGACCCCCCCTTCTCTCTGCTAGGGCCTCAGGGAGTGGGACACTCGGCCCCCTTTCTCTGCTGAGGCCTCAGCGTGATATACCCTAGGGACCCCCTGTGCTGGAGCCAAAGCGAGAGGGACCCCTGGCAACTCCTCCCTCGCTGCTGGGCCTTAGCAAAAGAGACCACCCGGGACCTCCTCTACTAGGGCCTCAGCGAGATTGTCCACCTTGGGACCTCCCCTGCTGGGGCCTCAGTGGGAGGGTCCCCCTCGGACCACCCATCTCTGTCTGCTGGGACCTCAGTGAAGGGGCCCCTTTGGGACCCCCTCAGCTGGAGCCTCAGCAAGAGGGACCCTCAAGCTGCTGGTGCTTCAGCGAGAGGGTCCCACTCCGAACCCATTCTGCTGGGGCCTTAGCGAGAGGGAACCTCGTCCCCATCTATCTCTCTGCTTCTGCTGGGGCCTCGGCGATGGGGTCCCCCTCGGGAGCCCCTCTGCTGCGCCCTCTGTGAGAGAGTGTTCCTCGGAGCCTCCTCTCTCTGCTATGGCCTCAGCGAGAGGGTCCCACTCGGGACAAACTCTGCTGGGGCCTCAGCAAGATCGTCCACCTTGGGACCTCCTTTGCTGGGGTCTCAGCGAGACAGTCCCCGTCGGACCCCCTCCCTCTCTGCTGAGGCCTCAGCAAGAGGGTCCCCCTGGGACCCACTCTGCTGGGGCCTCAGTGAGATTATTCCCCTCGGATCCCTCCCTCTCTCTCTGCTGGGGCCTCAGCGAAAGGGTCCCCCTCTGCTGGGGCCTCAGTGAGAGGGACACCCAAAGCCCCTCTCCCTATCTGCTGTGACCTTAGCAAGTGGGTCCCCCTCGGACCCCCTCTCTCTGCCTTGGCCTTAGAGAGAGAGTCCCACTAGGGACCCACTCTGCTAGGGCCTCAACGAGAGGGACCCCTGGCGCCCCCCACCCTCCTGCAGGGGCCTCAGCAAGAGGGTCCCCCTCAGACTCACCCTCTGTCTCTGCTGTGGCCTCAGCGTGAGGGTCCACTCAGGACCCACTCTGCTGGGGCCTCAGCGAGAGGTTCCCCCTCGGACCCGCTCTCTCTGCTGTGGACTCAGCGAGAGGGTCCCACTAGGGACCCACTCTGCTAGGGCCTCAGTAAGAGAGTCCCACAAGGGACCCACTCTGCTAGGGCCTCAGCGAGAGGGTCCCCCTCAGGACCCACACTCTCTTTCTCTCCTCTGGGGCCTCAGCGAGAGGGTCCTCTTCAGACTCCCCTCTCTCTCTGCTGGGGCCTCAGCGAGAGGGTCCCCCTTGGGACCCACTCTGCAGGGGCCTCAGGGAGAGGGTCACACTCGGACCCTCCCTCCCTCGCTGCTGGGGCCTCAACAAGAGGGTCCCACTCGGGACCCACTCTGCTGGGGCCTCAACGAGAGGGATCCTTTCTTTGCTGGGGCCTCAGTGATAGGGAACCTCCCAGCCAAAGCCTCTTATCTCTGCTGGGGCCTCTGAGATAGGGTCCCCCTAGGGACATCCTCTGCTGGGGCCTCAGCAAGGTGAAACCCTGGCGACCCCTCCCTGGCTCGTGGGGCTTCAGCAAGAGGTACCCCGAGGGACCCCTTCTGCTGGGGCCACAGCGAAAGGGACACCTGGAGCCATCTAACCTTTCTGCTGGGGCCTAGGCGAGAAGGTACCACTCGGGACCCCCTCTGCTGCGGCCTCAGCGAGAGTGCCTCCCGAGCCCCCTTCCCTCTCTGTGGATGCCTCAGCGGGAGGGTCCCCCTTGGAACCCCTCTGCTGCGGCCTCGTCGAGAGAGATCCTCATTACCTGACCCTCTCTCTCTGTTGGGGCCTCAGCGAGAGGGTCCACCTCAGGAACCCCATCTTCTGGGGCCTCAGTGTGGTGTCCAAGGGTGTCAAGCCTCAGCCTGCCAGGCAGATGGCCTGTATAGGTGCTGCTTCAAGTCCTGGTTGTTTCCCCTGCAATCAGGCTCCCTGCTGATGATCCTGGGGGAGCAGTGGAGGATGGTGCAGGGGTTGTGCCCCTGTGCCCCATGAACCTTTATGACATGTGAATGAAGCTTCTGGTTCCTGGGCTTGTCCTGGCCCAGACACAGCTGGCTCTGGTGGAAGTGAGCCAGCACATGCAAGAAAGTTTGCTCTGTCTCACTCTCTGTTCCTCTGTGCTTCAAAGCAAACAGAACAGAGGGATGCAGGCAGGCAGGAAGGAAGAGAAAGAAAGCTGCTGGCTTCCTGGGAGGGAGTGTGCTGTGTGCTGTGTACTGTGCTGTGGCTCTAGACCGCTTTCATCTGCCAACGAGGACCCCAAGGACATGTGTGGTGTTTCAGTCCTGGGGCTCCTGTGCAACCTCTCCGAAGAATGTCCTTGAGAGTGAATGTCTCTCAAGCCAGGTTTGTTTCCCTTGTTTGTGCAGTAGAGACTGGAGGAGCGTCATGCAATGAGTCCTGCTGACCACGAGAGGGTGCGCAAAGCTGCCCTTTCTACCCCTGGTTGTCCTCAGGCCTTTTGAGCACAAGAAGGCCCAGCCAGAGCCATCCTAGTGTTAGGTGGGGGTCCATTACAGTGTTCCTGGATATGTGTCGCTGGAAGATTGGGGTCCAAGGCAGAACAGCCCTCATACCAAGGTCCAGGAGGGTTTGGAGGACACTTGTAGCTTTGCATCAGGCTGAGGCTCTGTGCTAGGAAGTGGCTGTGTGCCTTCCCCAGCAAGGTACAACCTAGGGCACGGAGAGAAACCTGGGAGCTGGAGTCCCACATCAGCGTGCCCACAGGCCCTCTGAGAGCTGGAGTCCCACATCAGCGTGCCAACAGACCCTCTGGGACCTGGAGTTACACACAGGCTGACAAGCCCTGATTTTTCACAGATGTGGTCCCCAGAAACATTTACACCACCTCCTTTCCCAGCTGAGCAACCCTTGGCCGGCCCTTGGCTTTCTTTACCAAGTGGAGCAGCTCCCTGATGGGCTGCGGAGAGGCCTTCATGTGTTTTTGCATGTGTGGAGTGGCAGTTATGGTGATACAACACGCGGCATTCCTCTGCCTAGCTCGGTGGGTGTGTGCTGTGTGCTGTGTCCTGTGGTTCTAGACTGCTTTTGTCTGCCAATGCAGACCCCAAGGGCATACGTAGGTCTTCCGTCCTGGCATTCCTGTGAAACCTCTTCAAAAAGTGTCCTTGATAGTGAATTTCTCTCAGGCCAGGTTTGATTCCCATGTCTGGGCAGGAGAGACAGGAAGAGCGTCCTGCCGTGAGTTCATCTGTACACGAGAGAGCATGCAAAGCTGCCTTTCTACCCCTTGTGGGCTCAGGCCTTTTGAGCACAAGACGGCCTGGCCCAAGGCATCCTAGCGTCAGGTGGTGCTCCCGGACAGTGTTCCTGGACACAGGATGCTGGAATATTGGGGTCCAAGGCAGAACAGCCCGCATACCAAGGTCCAGGAGTGTGTTTAGGATGCCTGTGTCCTTGCATCAGCCCAGGCCTCTGTGCTAGGAGGTGGCTGTGTGCCTTCACCAGCAAGGAACATCAGAGGGCACTGGGGAAACCTGCAAGCTGGAGTTCCACGTCAGGGCACCCAGAGGTCCTGTGGGAGCTGGAGTCCCACATCAGTCTCTCCAAGGGCCCTCTGAAACATGGAGACTCACATCAGTTTCTCCATGGTCCCTCTGAGAGTTGAAATCCTAGGTCATTGTGCCCACGCACCCTCTGTGTGCTAGTGTCCCACGTCAGTGTGCCCATGGACCCTCTGGGACCTGGAGTTACTCAACAGCTGACTAGCACTGGTCTTTCGCAGATGAGATCCTTGGAAACATTTACACCACTCCCTTTCCTCACAGAGCACCATTAGGGGCAGGAACTAGGTGTTCTTTAGCAAGTGGTGAAGCTCCCTGATGGGCTGCATAGAGGCCTTTGTGCATTTTTGCATTTGTGGAGTGGCAGTTAGTGTGATACACCACTCGGCCTTCTTCTGCTTAGCTGGTTGGAATCTGGGCATGTGGGCTCCTAAGCCAGGAGCAGGTGGATGGGTAAGTAAGCACCAAAGGTCACCAGTCATCTGGAATAGGAAGTCCCAGGCCTTAGCTGCTGCAAGAGCACCCTGGACATGCATTCTCACTGTCTAGCAGGGATGGTGGATGGGGAGCCACCAAACCTGCAAAAGGGAGGGCCTCCATGCCATCTTCAAGAATGGGATCACAGGGACTATATTCCATTCTACAAGGAATCATATTAAACATGTGTCGTGTGCATTGGAGGCATGGATTTGGTCCCAGAGCGCCCTGTCAAATGCAATTGCCCTCTTGTTCACCAGGGAATGCTTCACCCTATACCAGGACCATCCTGGATTCAAGACCCTTTCTCCTGCTGTGGACCACCTGTGGACCATCAGCTGCCACTGATGTGCCACCTGAACCAAGAAACCCCAACAGCTGACGTGTCTTCTCCACAGAGGCTTTCTCACCAGGAGAGGTAGAGTAGCAGCATGCCTGGATGCCTTGTTGGTGCCCGCTGCTCTCTCAGCACGGAACAGCCAAAGTTGTGCCAGCAAGGGGGACAGGTACTTTCACCGGCCTGTTGAAGGAGCTGCTGAAGAAACTGGTAAGGGATGGAGCTGGGTGATGCGGGTTTTGGTGGTTGGGGAGGGGTCCTAAAGTGTCAAGCCTCAGCCTGCGAGGCTTGTGTGCAGTTCAGCTGTATGGGTGCTGCTTCAAGACCTGACAGCATCCTCTGAAGTCCAGCTCCCTGCCGATGGTGCTGGGTGAACAGCGGAGGATGGCGCAGAGGCTTGTGTCCCTGTGGCCCTGTGCCCCTGTGGGACATGTGGAGGAAGCTCGTGGTTCCCGGGCTTGTCCTGGCCCAGCCACATCTAGCTCTGGTGGTGGTCCCTGGGGAAGAGAGGGAGTAGATGCAAGAAAGATTGCTCTCTCTCTCTCTCCCTCTCTGTTCCTGTGTGCTCCAAGCAAACAGGACAGATTCAGGCAGGCAGGCAAGAAGGCAGAAAGTGAGAGATTGTTATTGGCCTCCTGGCAGGGAGTGTGCTCTGTGCTGTGTGCTGTGCTGTGACTGAAGTCTGCTTTTGTCTGCCAATGCAGACCCCAAGGGAGTGCGTAGGCCTTCTGTCCTGAGACTCCTGTGCAAGATCTCCAAAGTGTGTTCTTGAGAGTGAATGTCTCTCAGGCCAGGTTTGTTTCTCTTGTGCAGTAGAGCCTGGAGGAGCGTCCTGCAGTGAGTCCTGCTGCCGACTAGAGGGCACATAAGCTGCCCTTTCTCCTGCTGGTTGGGCTCATTCCTTTTTTTTTTTTTTTTGTAAAATTATTTATTATTTAACTTCATTAATTACATTGTATTATGTGACACAGTTACATAGATACTTGGGTTCTCCCACCCCTCCCCAAGCCCTCCCACCATGGTGGATTCCTCCACCTTGTTGCATAACCACAGCTCAAGTTCAGTTGAGATTCCCCCATTGCAGGCGTATACCAAACATAGAGTCCAGCATCTTATTGTCCAGTCAAGTTCAACGGCTTCTTAGGTATACCCTCTCTGGTCTGAAGACAGAGCTAGCACAGTATCATCCCAGTCAACACTAGACAGCCAAGCCCCAGCCATGCTAGTGTCAGGTGGGGGTCCTGGAGAGTGTTCCTGAATACTTGTCCCTTGAATTTGGGGTAAGGCTGAAAAGCCTGCAAACGAAAGTCCAGGATGGATTTGAGGATGATTGTGGTCTTGCATCATCCTGGACCTCTGTGCTAGGAAGTGGCTGTGTGCCTTCACCATTAAGACACCACATAGGATATGGGGAGAGCGCTGGGAGCTGGAGTTCCACATTAGGGCACCCAGAGGCCCTGTGGTAGATGGAGTCCCATGTCAGCGTGCCCACAGTCCCTATGGGAACTGGAGACACACATTAGCGTGCTCATGGGTCTCTGAGATCAGGAGACCCATGTCAGTGTGCACATTGGCCCTCTATGATACTGAGTCCTAGTTCAGCGTGCCCATGTGTCCTGTTGGGAATTGGGGTCTCATGTCACTTTGCCCATGGGTCTTGTAGGAGCTTGATACAAACGTCAGTGTGCCCACAGGCACTCTGGGAGTTGGAGTCCCACGTCAGTGTGCAGAAGGACCCTGTGGTACCTGGAGTTACTCACTGACTGGCTAGCATTGATCTTTCGCAGATGAGCTCACCAGAAACCTTGCCACTACACCCCTTTCATCACAAAGCACCCTTGGGGACAGGGCCTGGGCTTTCTTTAGCAAGTGCAACTGCTCCCCGATGGGCTGCAGAGAGGCCTTCGTGTATTATTGCATGTGTGGGGTGGCAGTTAGGGTGATACAGCACTCGGCCTTCCTCTGCCTAGCTGGGTGGTGTCTGGGCTTGTGGGATCCTAAGGATGGAACAGTGGAAGGACGAGTAAGCACCAAAGGACACCAGTCATCTGGAATAGGAAGTCCCAGGCGTTAGCTTCTGCGAGAGCACCCTGGGACATGCAGTCCCACTTTCCATCAGGTAGGACGGTGGCCTGGGAGCAACCAAGGCCTGCACAAAATAGGCCCTCCCATGCCATGGGCAGGAATGGGCTCACGAAGACCATTTTGCCTTCTTCAGAGCATCCTAGGAAACACTGGAAGTGGGGATCAGGCATCGCCATCATGTGCATTGGAGGCAGGAATTTGGCCCCACAACCCCCTACCAAATGCCATTGGCCTTTCGTTCACCAGGGAATGCTTCACCATCCTCCAGGGGCATCCTGGATTCAAGACTCTTTCTCTTGCAGGCCACCTGGGGACCATCAGCTGCCACTGATGTGCCACCTGCCACAAGACACCTCAACAGCTAACGTGTACTCTCCACAGAGGTCCATCTCATTAGACAGGTAGAGTAGCAGCATGCCTGGATGCCCTGTTGGTGCCCTCTGCTCTCTCAGCACACACAGCAAAAGTTATGCAAGACTGGAGGACAAGTACATTCACAGGCCTGGTGAAGCAGCTGCTGAAGAATACTGCTAGGGGTGGAATCAGTGGAGCGGGTTGGGGTGGTGCTACGTGGTGTCCGAGGGCTTCAAGCCTCAGTCTGCCAGGCAGATGGCCTGTATGGGTGCTGCTTCAAGTCCTGACTGCTTCCCAGGCAGTCTAGCTCCCTGCTGATGCTCCTGGGAGAGCAGTGGAGGATGGTGCAGGGGCTTGTGTAGCTGTGCATCTGTGCCCCTGAGGGACATGTGGAGGAAGCTTCTGGTGTCCGGGCCTTGTCCTGGCCCAGTCACATCTGGCTCTGGTGGTGGTCCTTGGGAAGTGAGCCAGCAGATGCAAGAAAGATTGCTCTCTCTCCCTGTCTGTTCCTTTGTGCTTCAAACAAAACAGGACAGATTCAGACAGGCATGCAGAAGGGAAGGAAGTGAAAGAAAGCTGCTGTCCTGGGTGGTAGGGAGTGTGCTGTGACTGAAGACTGCTTTTGTCTGCCAATGCAGATCCCAAGCGTGTGCGTAGGTCTTCTGTCCTGGGACTTCTGTGCAACCGCTCCAAAGAGTGTCCTTGAGAGTGAATTTCTCTTAGGCTGGGGTTGTTTCCCTTGCTTGTGCAGGAGAGCCTGGAGGAGTGTCCTGCAGTGAGTCCTGCTGGCCATGAGAGGACGCATAAGCTGCCCTTTCTACCCCTGGTTTGCTGAGGCATTTTGAGCACTAGAAGGTCCAGCCCCAGCCATCCTAGTGTCAGGTGGGAATCCGGGACAGAATTCCTTTATATGTGTCCCTTGAAGATTGGGCTCCAAGGCCGAACAGCCCGCATATGAAGGATCAGGAGGGGGTCGAGGACGCTTGTGGCCTTGCATCAGGCCAGGCCTCTGTGCTAGGAAGTGGCTGTCTGTCTTCACCAGCAAGGTACAACCTAGGGCACAAGGAGAACTAGAAACTGGAGTTGCACGTCACGGTCCCCAGAGGCCCTGAGGGATGTGGAGTCCCAGTCAGTAAGCCCACGAGCCCTATGGGAGCTGGAATCCCATGTGAGTGTGCACACGGACCCTCTGGGAGCTGGAATCATAAATCAGTGTGTCCATGGGCCCCGTGAGACCTGGGGTCCATGTCTGTGTGCCCATGAGCCCTCTTGGACCTCAATCCTAATTCAGCATTCCCCAATCCCTGTGGAATCTGGGATCCCACGTCAGCGTGCCCATGGACCCTCTGAGACTGGAATTACACACCAGCTGACTAGCACTGATGGTTCAGAGAAGAGGTACCCAGAAAACTTTCCGGAATCCGGAAGCAGATGAACCTCCTCCCTGCTGGGGTTCAGCAGCAGAGGACCATACTCCCTGCTGGGGACCGGCAGCAGAGGACCCTCCACCCTGCTTGGGTGTGGCAGCAGAGGACCCTAATCCCTGCAGGGTCCAGCAATAGAGGACCCTTCTCCCTGCTCCTGGACACCAGCAGAGAGGAAGCAGCAGAGGACCCTCCTCCCTACTGGACAACAAAGAGAGAAAGCAGCAGAGGACCTTCCTCTCTGCTGGTGTCAGAAAGCAAAGGACCCTCCAACCTGTTGTTGTTTGGCAGCAGAGGAACTTCCACAGTGTTGGGGTGTAGCAAAGAGGTAGTAGCATAGATACCTCCTCCATGCTGTGGTCCAGCCGCAGAGGACCCTCCTCTGCAGCTGGATCTCAGCAGAGAGGAAGATGCAGAGTATCCTCGTCTCCTGCTGGACCCCAAAGATAGGATGAAGCAGAGAACCCTGCTCTCTGCTGGGGTCCGGCAGCAGAGGACTCCTCCCTGCCTGGGTCAGAGAGCAGAGGACCCTCTTCCCTGCTGGGTTCTGACAGTAGAGGACCCTCCTCTCAACTGGGTTCCGGCAACAGAGGACCCCCCTCCCTGCTGGGGTCTGGAAGCAGAGGACCCTCCTCTGCTGCTGGGGTCCTGCACAAGTGGACTTCCCTCAGATGCTGGGTTCTGGTAGCAAAGAATCCTCCTCTCTGCTGGGGTTCCGGCAGCAGAGGACCCTCCTCCATGCTGGGGTCTGGAAGCAGAGGACACTGCTCTACTCCTGGTATCTGGCACTAGAGGATCCTCCTCTGCTCCTGAGGTCCGGCAGCAGAGGATTTTCCTCCCTGCTGGGGTATGGCAGCTGGGGAACCTCCTGCCTTCTGGGGTCCAAAGGCAGACGACCCTCTTCTGCGGGACCCCTGCAAAGAGGTGCTCCCCTGCTACTAGACCACAGCAGAGAAGAAGTTGCAGAGGACCCTCACCTCATGCTGCACCCCAGGGAGATGACACAGGAGAATACAGTCCTCTTCTGCTGGGGTCCGGCACCAGTGGACTCTCCTCTCTGCTGTACCCCAGCAGAGAAGAAGCTGCAGAGGACACTCCTCTCTGGGTGGGCATCAAACAGAGGAAGCAGTAGAGGACACTCCTGTTCTGCTGGGGTTTGGCAGCAGAGGTCTCTCCTCAGTGTTAGCATCAGGGAGCATAGGAGCTTCCTCTCCTATTGGGGTCCTTCACCAGAGGACACTCTTCCCTGATGGACTTGGGTCTAGCAGCAGGGTCCCTCCTGTCTGCTGGAGTCCGGCAGCAAATGACCCTATTCTCTGCTGGGATACAGCAGCAGAGGACCCTACTCTCTGCTGATGTTCGGCACAGAGCACCGTCTTCTTTGCTGAGGTCTGGGAGCAAAGGACCCTCCTCTCTGCTGGGGTCTGGCAGTGGAGGACCCTCTTCTCTTCTGTGGTCCTGCACCAGAGGATCCTCTTCCGCTCCTGGGGTTCCACACCAGAGGACCCACCTCCCTGCTGCTGGGGTCTGGCACCAGAGGACCTTCCTCTGCTGCTGGGATCCGGTACCAGAGGACCCCCCTCATCTGCTGGCATCCGGTACTGTAGGAACCCCCTTTGCTGCTGGGGTCCGGCAGCATAGGACCTCCCTCTGCTGCTGGCGTCCGTAAGCAGAAGACTAGCTTCTGCTGCTGGTATCCAACAGCAGCATATCCCCTTTTCCTGCTGCGGTCTGGCAGCAGAGGATGCTGCTCTGCTGCTGGGGTCCCACAGCAGAGGACTCTTTGCTGCTGCTGCACCCTTGCGGCACAGGCCCTCCTTTCCTGCTGGACCACAGCAGAGAGGAAGTTGCAGAGAACCCTCGTCCCATACTGGACCCCAAAGAAAGGACGCAGCAGAGGACCTAATCTTGTGATGGTGTCTGGCAGCAGAGGACCCTTCTCTCTGCTGGGGTCTGGTATTAGAGGACATTCCTCAGCTGTTGGGATCCAGCAGGAGAGGACTCCCCTTTTTTGCTGGGTTCTGGAACCATAGGATCCCCCTATGCTTCTGTTGTCTGGCAGCAGAGTACCCCCCTCTATTGCTGGGTTCCAGCACCAGAGTACCCCCATCTGCTGCTATTGTCTGGCAGCAGAGGACACCCACTCTGCTGCAAGGATCCGGAACCAGAGTACCCCTCTCTGCTGCTGAGGTCTGGCAGCAGAGGACTTTTCTCCCTTCTGAGGTCCTGCACCAGAAGACCCTAGTAGGCTGCTCGGGTCGGGTACCAGAGGACCCAACTCTGCTGCTGGGGTCCGGCCACAAAGGTCCTTCCTCCTTGCTATGGTACAGCAGCTGATGACCCTGCTGCCTTCTCGGGTATGGCAGAACAGGACCATCCTCTGCTGCTGGGGTCCGACACCAGAGGACACAACTCTCTGCTGAGGTCCAAAACCAGAGTACCCTAGTCTCTGCTGGGGTCAAGCAGCAGGGACCCTCCTTACTCCTGGGGTCCAGCAGCAGAGGACGCTGCTCTACTGCTGGGTTCATACAGCAGAGGACCCTCCTGCCATCTGGGGTCCGACAGCAGAGGACCCTCGTTTGCTTCTATTCCGGCATTAGAGGAACCTCCTCTGCTGCTTGGGTCCGGCATCAGAAGACTCCTCTCTGCTGGGGTCTGGCAGCAAAGGCCCCTCCTCCCGGCTGGGGTCAGGCAGGAGTGGACCATCCTCTCTGCTGGAGACTAGTATGAAAGACCCTCCTCCCAGCTGTGGTCCTGCAGCAGAGGACCCTCCACTGCTGTTGTGTCCGGTAGCAGAGCACCCTCCTCTGTTTAGGAACCCCAGCAGAAAGGAAGCAGCAAAGGAACCTACACTCTGCTTTGGTCCAGCAGCAAAGGACCCTCCTCTCTGCTGTGGCACAGCAGAGAAAGCAGAAGAGGAGCCTTTATTCAGCTGGGGTCCCGCAGCAGAGGACCTTCCTCTTCTGCTGTGTTCCAGCAACAGAGGGTCCTCCTCTACTGCTGAACCCCTGCCTCCGAGGATCATCCTTTGCTGCTGGACCACAGCAGAGAGTAAGTTACAGAGGACACTCATCTCCTGCTGGACCCCTAAGAGAGGACAAAGAGGAGGACCCTCCTCTCTGCTGGGTTCCAGCAGTAGAGGAAACTCCACTGCTGTGGTCTGGTAGCATAGGACCCTCCTCTGCTAAGGGGTGCAGCAGCAGAGAACACTCCTCTCTGTTGGGCTCTGGCACCAGAGGACACCCCTCTCTGCTGAGGTCCGAAACCAGAGTACCCTAATGTCTGCTGGGGTCGAGCAGCAGGGACCCTCCTTACTCCTGTGGTCCAGCAGCAGAGGACGCTACTCAGCTGCTGGGTTCATACAGCAGAGGATCCTCCTCTACTGCTGGACCCCTGCCTCCGAGGATCAGCCTCTGGTGCTGGACCACAGCAGAGAGTAAGTTACAGAGGACACTCGTCTCCTGCTGGACCCCTAAGGGAGGACAAAGAGGAGGACCCTCCTCTCTGCTGGGTTCCGGAAGTAGAGAAAACTCTGCTAATGGGGTTTGGCAGCAGAGGACCCTGCACCCCTGCAGCAGAGGACCCTCCTCCCTGCTGGACCCCAAAGAGAGGACGCAGCACAGGACATTCCTCTTCTACTGGTGTCCAGAAGCAGAGTACCCACCTCTTCTGCTGGCTCCAGCAGCAGAGGACCCTCCTCTCTGCAGTGGTCCGGTACAAGGGGACTATCCTCTGTGCTGTTGTTTGGCAGCAGAGAACCTCCTCCCTGCTGGGGTCAGATAGCAGAGGACCCTCCTCTCTCCTGGGGTCCAGTACCTGAGGACCCGCCTATTTATTGGATCCCAGCAGAGAGGAAGCAGCAGAGGATCCTCCTCTTCTCCTGGCGTCCGGCAGCACAGGACCACCTTTTTCTTCAAAGTTCCGGCAGCAGAGGACGATCCTCTTTGCTGAGGTCCGGAAGCCTAGGACCCTCCTTACTGCTGTGGTCCGGGAGCATAGGAACGTCCCCTGCTGGTGGGGTCCAGTACCAGAGGACTGCCTTCTGCTTCTGGGGTCAGGCAGCACAGGACCCTCATCTGCTGCTGGACCCCAGCGAAGAGGTAGCAACAAAGAACCCTCCTCTGCTGGACTCTTGCAGCAGAGGACCGTCCTCTGCTGCTGGACGACAGCAGAGGTGAAGTTTCAGAGGACCCTCGTTGCCTACTGGACCCCAAAGAGAGGACACTGCAGAGGACCCTACTCTTCTACTGGGGTCCAGCACCAGAGGACCCTCCTCTGGTGCTGGACCACAGCACACAGGAAGTTGAAGAGGACCTTCGTCCCCGACTGGGCCCCAAAGAGAGGAAGCAGCAGCTGACCCTTTTTTAATGGTGTTCGGCAGCAGAAGACCCTCCTCTGCTGCTAGCGTCCGGCAACAGAAGACCCCCTCTGTTGCTGGGGTCCAGCACCAGAGGACTCCCCTATGCTCCTGGTGTCCTACAGCAGAGAACCCTCCTTCTGCTGGCTTCCTGCAGCAGAGGAACCCCCTCTGCTGCTGGAGTCTGGAATCAGAAGTCCTCCCTCTGCTGCTGTTTCTGGCAGCAGAGGATCCCTCACTGTTTCTGAGTTCCGGCAACAGAGGACCCCCCCTGCTGGGGACCGGCACCAGAGGAACCACTTGTGCTGCTATGGTCCGGTACCAGAGGACTTTCCTCTGCTGCTTGGGTCGAGCAGCAGAGGACCCTCCACTCTGCTGGGGTCCAGCACCAGAGGACCGCCTTCTGCTGCTGGGGTCTGGCAGCAGAGAACCCCCTCTGCTCTTGGGGTCTGACACCAAAGGACCCGCCTCTGCTACTGGGTCTGGCAGCAGAGGACCCCCCTCTTCTGCTGGTGTCCGGGAGTGGAGGTCCTCCCTCTGCTGCTGTGGTCGGGCACCAGAGGACCCCCCCAGCTGTTGGGGTCTGGCACCAGAGGACCCCCCCTCTGTTGCTGGGGTCTGGCAGCAGAGGACCTTCCTTCTGCTGTGTTCTGGTAGCAGAGGACCCTCCTCCCTGCAGGGATATGGCAGCAGAGGACCCTCATCTGCTGCTCGGGTGTGGTACCAGATGACCCTCCCCTGCTGCTGGAGTCCGGCAGCAGAGGACCATCTTCCCTGCTGAAGTCCGGAATGAGAGAACCCTCCTCCCTGCTGTGGTCTGGCTGCAGAAGACCCTCCTCTGTTGGTGGGGTCCGGCACCAGAGGACCCCCTCTCTTGCTGGAGGTCGGGCAGCAGATGACCCTCCTCTGCTGGGTTCTGGCAGCAGAGGACCCTCCACTCTGCTGGGTTCCAGCACCAGAGGACCGCCTTCTGCTGCTGGAGTCCGGCAGCAGAGAACCCCCTCTGCTCTTGGGGTCCGACACCAAAGGACCCTTCTATGCTACTGGGTCTGTCAGCAAAGGACCCTCCTTCTGTTGGGTCTGGCAACAGAAGACCCCCCTCTTCTGCTGGTGTCCGGGAGTGGAGGTCCTCCCTCACTGCTGTGGTCCGGCACCAGAGGACCCCCCTCAGCTGTTGGGGTCAGGCACCAAAGGACCCCCCTCTCTGCTGAGGTCCAGCAAAAGAGAACCCCCTCAGCTGCTTTGGTCGGGCACCAGAGAACACCCCTCTCTGCTGGGTTCCAGCAAAAGAGGACCCTCCTCTCTGCTGGGGTGGAGCAGCAGAATACCCTCCTCTCTGCTGGGGCCCGGCATTAGAAGACCCTCCACTGCTGCTGCGTCCAACAGCAGATGACCCTACTCTTCTGCTGGACCCCAGCTGAGAGGAAGCAGCAGAGGACCATCTTCTCTGTTGGTGTCTAGCATGAGAGGACCCTTCTCTCCGCTGGGGTGCAGCAGAAAGGAAGCAGCAGAGGACATTCCTCTCAGCTGGAGTCCTGCAGCAGAGGACCCTCCTCTTCTTTCCTGTTCCAGCAGCAGAGGACCCTCCTCTCCTGCTGTCAGATCCCAGCAGCAGAGCAGCGTCGCCTCCTGCCTGACACAGCAGAGAGGAGGGTTCTCAGCTGCTGAATCCCAGCCTAGAGGAGTCTCCTCTGCTACAGGACCACAGCAGAGAGGAAGTTGCAGAGGACACTCATCTCCTGCTGGACCCCAAAGAGAGGACAAAGCACAGGACCCTAATCTTCGGCTGGGATCCGATAGAGGAGGACTCTGTTTCTGCTGGGTTCCTGCAGCAGAGGACCCTCCTCCCTGCTGGAGTCCATCAGCAGAGGACCCTCTTCTGCTGCTCGGGTCCGGCACCAGCGGAACTCCTCTGCTGCTGGGGTCCGGCACCAGAAGACCCTCCTCCCAGGTGGGTTCCGGAGGCAAGAGGGCCCTCCTCCCAGGTCGGGTCTGGTGGCAGAGGACCACCCTCTCTGCTGGGTACAGCAGCAGTGCATCCACCACTGCTGCTGTTGTCTGAAACCAGATGACAACCCTCTCTGCTGGGGTCCTCTGCCACCAGAGGACCCTCCTCTGCTGCTGGCGTCCGGCACCAGAAGATCCCCCTCTGCTGATGGGGTCCAGCACCAGAGGACCTCCGTATGCTCCTGGGGTCTGGCACCAGAGAACACTCCTTCTGCTGGGTTCCTGCAGCAGAGAACTCCCCTCTGCTGCTAGGGTCTGGCACCAGAGGAACACCTTGTTCTGCTATGGTGCAGTACCCAAGTGCTCTCCTCTCCTACTGGGGTCCAGCGGCAGAGGACTCTCCACTCTGCTGGCGTTGAGCACCAGATTACCGCCTTCTGCTGCTGGGGTGCGGCAGCAGAGGACCCACCTCTGCTGCTGGACCCCAGTGGAGAGGTAGCAGCAAAGGACCCTCCTTTCCTGCTGGACCCCTGCAGCAGAGGACCCGCCTCTGCTGCTGGACCACAGCGTAGGGGAAGTTGTAGAGGAACCTTGTTCCCTACTGGACCCCAAAGAGAGAACATGCAGAGGATCCTACTCTTTACTGGCGTCCTGCAGCAGAGGACCCTCCTCTCTCCTGATGTCCGGCAACAGAGGAAGTCCTCTCTGCAGGAGTCCGGCAGCAGAGAACCCCCTTATGCTCTCTCCTGATGTTCGGCAGCAGAGGAAGTCCTCTGTGCTGGATTCCGGCAGCAGAGAGCCCCTTGTGCTGCTGGATTCCAGCAGCAGAGAACCCCCTTATGCTGGTTGCGTCTGGCAGCAAAGACCCCCCCTCTGCTGCTGGGTTTTGGTACCAGAGGACCCCCTTGTCCTGCTGGGCCTTGGTAGCAAATGACACTCCTTATGCTGGGTTCTGGCTGCAGACAACACCCATGTTCTGCTCGGGTCCAGCAGCAGAGTTCCTCCCTCTGCTGTTGGTGTCTGGAAGCACAGGACCCCACTCTGATGCTGGGTTCCTGCAGCTGAGGACCCTCCTCCCTGCCTTGGTACTGCAGCAGAGTCCCTCCTCTCTGCTGGAGTCTGGCACAACAACACCCTACACTCTGCTGGGGTCCAGCAACAGAGAACCCTCCTCTATTCCTGGTGTCCATCAACAGAGGACACCATTCTCTGCTGGGGTCCAGCACCAGAGGACCCTCCTCTCAGCTTGCTCGAGCAGCAGAGGACCTTCATCTCTGCTGGGGCCCGGCACCAGAGTTCAATCCTCTACTGCTCAGGTCAGACAGCAGAGGACACTCCTCCCTGCTGTGGTCTGGCAGCAGAGGACCCTCCTCTGCTTTTGGGGTCTGGCACTAGAGGACCTCCCTCTCTGCTGGGGTCCAGCAACAGAGGATCTTTCTCTGTGCTGGGGTGTTTCACCAGATGACACCCCTCTCTGCTGGGGTCCAGCACAGAATGACCCTCCTATGTGTTGGAGTCCCCCAGCAGAGCACCCTCCTCTCCTGGGGTCTAGCACGAGAGGACCCTCCTTCTCTTCTGGGGTCCTGCAGCGCAGGACCCTGCTCTCTGCTCGGGTCCGGCAGCAGAGTACCCTACGCTCTGCTGTGGTCCCGCACCAGAGACCCCCCCTCTGCTGCTGGTGTCCGGCACCAGAAGACCCTCCTCTGCTGCTGGGACTGGCAGCAGAGAACCATTCTCCCTGCTGGTTTACGGCAGAAGAGGATGCTCTACTGCTGCTGGGGTCTGGTAGCAGAGGACCCTTCACTCTGTAGGACCCCAGCAGAGAGGCGTGTCCTCTGCTGCTTCCTCTCTGCTGGGGTCCGACAGCACCAGAGGATCCTCCACTGCTGCTGGGGTCTAGCATCAGAGTACCCCCCTCTGTAGCTTGGTTCTGGCACCAGAGGACCCACCTCTGCTGATGGTGCCGGCAGCAGAGGACCCTACTCCCTGCTGTTTTCCAGCACCAGAGCACCCTGCTCTGCTGCTCGGGTCTGGAAATAGAAGACCCTCCACTCTGTTGGACCCCAGCAGAGAGGTAGCAGCAAAGGAGCTGCCTCTCTGATGGTTTCCGGCAGCAGAGGACCCTCCTCTGTACTGGGGTCCGGCAGCAGAGGACCATCGTCCCTACTGAGGTCCAGAAGAATGAACCCTCCTCCCTGCTGTGGTCCGGCAGCAGAGGACCACCCTCTGCTGTTCTAGTCCAGCACCAGAGGACCCCCTCTCTGCATGGGTTTAGCACAAGAGGACCCTCTTCTCTGCTGGGGTCCAGCACCAGAGGAAACAGCACAGGAACCTCCACTCTGCTGGGGTCCTGCAGCAGATGACACACCACTTCTGCTGGGTTTAAGCAGCAGAGTTCCTACTCTCCTGCGGGACACCTGCAGCATAGGACCCTCCTCTGCTGCTGGACCCCAGCAGAGAGGAAGTACAGAGGACACTCAACTCCTGTTCGACCCCAAAGAGAGGATGTGGCAGAGGAACCCCCTCTTCTGCTGTGTTCCGACAGCAGAGGACCATGCTCTCTGCTGGGGTCTCGCAGCAGAGAACACTCCTCTCTGCTTGGGTCTGGCAACAGAGGACCCTACTCCCTGCTGGGGCCTGGCAGCCGAGGACCCACCTCCCTGCTGGGGTTCAGCAGTGGAGGACGCTCTTCTGCTGCTGGGGTCCGGCAATAGAGGAACCTCGTTCCTGCTGTGATCTGGCAGCAGAGGATTCTCCTTCTTGCTGGATTTGGACAGCAGAGGAACCTCCTCTGCTGAAGGAACATAACAGAGATAAAGCATCAGATGACTCTCTTCTCTTCTGGGGTCCAGCATCAGAGACCCTCCTTTCTGCTGGACCCCAGCACAGAGGAAGCCGCAGAGGACAATCCTCTCTGCTGAGGTACAACAATAGAGTACCCTCCTCTCTGCTGGGGTCCGGCAACAGAAGACCCTCATCTGCTGCTGATGTCCAGCAGCAGATGCCCATCCTCTGCTGTTGGTGTCCGGCAGCATAAGACACTCCTCTCCGTTGGACCCCATCAGAGAGGAATCAGCAGAGGACCATCCTCTCTACTGGGGTACAGCAGTAGAGGACCCTCCTCTCTGTTGAGGTCCATCACCAGAGGATCCGCCTCTCTGCTGGGGTCCAGCAGAGAAGAAGCAGCAGAGGACCCTCCTCTATGCTGGAGTCCAGAGGAGGACCCTCATCTCTGCTGGCATCTGGCAGCAGAGGACCATCCTCTCTGCTGGGTCCGGCAGCAGAAAACTTTCCTCTTCTGCAGGGATCCGGCACCAGAGAACACCCATCTGCTGGGGTCGGGCAGCAGAGGGTCCTACTCTACTGCTGGGGTCCAGAAAAATAGGACCCTTCTCTCCGTTGGACCCCAGTGGAGAGGAATCAGCAGAGGACCATCCTCTGCTGGGGTCCAGCACCAGAGGCCTCTCCTCACTGCGGGTGTCCAGCATAGACGAAGCAACAGAGGACCCTCCTCTCTGCTGGGGTCCAGCAGAAGAAGACCCACTTCTTTACTGGGGTCCGGCAGCAGATTACACTCCTGTATTGCTGGGGTACCGCTGCAGAGGACCCACTTCCCTGCTGGGGTCTGGCAGCAGTGGACACTCCACTTTGCCTTGCTTCCAGCAGCTGAGGACCCTCCTCTCCTGCTGAACCCCTGCAGAAGATGACCCTCCTATGCTGCATGACCTCAGCAGAGAAGAAGTTCTAAAGGACCCTCGTTTCCTCATGGACTTCAAAGAGAGGCCTCAGCAGAGGACCCTCCTCTTCTGTTGTGGTCGGGGAGCAGAGGACCCGCTTCTTCTGCTGGGGTCCGTCAACAGAGGACCCTTCATTCTGCTGGGGTCCAGGAGCAGAGGACCCACTCACTGCTGGGGTACAGAAGCAGTGGACCTCCTCTGCTGGACCCCAGCAGGGAGGAAGCAGCAGAGGATCCTCCTCTCTTCTGTGATCCAGCAGCAGAGGACACTCCTCTCTGCTCTCCCAAAACAAAGAGGAAGCAGCAGAGGATCCACCTCTCTGCCTGGGTTCTGCACCATATGACTTTCCTCTCTGCTGGGTCTAGCACGTGAGGACCCTCATCTGTGCTAGGATCCAGTGAGTAAAATGCTGCAGAGGACCCTTCTCTCTGCTGTAGTCCAGCAGCCAAGGACCCTCCTATCCTGCTGAACACCAAAGAGAGGAAGCAGGAGAGGACCTCTCTGCTGGGGTCAGGCTCCAGAAGACACTCCTTCCTGCTGGGGACAGGCAGCTGAGGACCCTGATCTCTGCTGGGGTACAGCAGAAGACGACCCCCCTCCGCTGCAGGTGTTCGGCATCAGAGTACCCTCCCCTCTTCTGGGTTCTGGCTGCAGAGGTCCCTGTTCTCTGCTGTGTTCCTGCAGCAAAGGACCCTCCTCTCTACTGGGGTCCGACAGTAGTGGAATCTCTCTCTGCTGGGTTCCGGCACCAGAGGATCCTCCTCTGCTGCTGGGTTCCGGAACCAAAAACTCCCATCTCGGCATGGGTCCTGCAGCACAGGACCCTCAACTGCTTCTGGGGCACAGTGCCAGAGGCCCCCTCTCTTATTGGGTCCAGCAGCAGAGGACCCTCCTCACTGCTGGGGTCCAGCAGCAGAGGACCCTCCCTCTGCTGTTGTCCGGCACCACATTTACCACCTCCCTGCTGGCGTCTGGTACCAGATTACCCTCCTCTGGTGCTGGGGCCCGGCACCAGAGGACCCCCCTGTCTGATTGGGTCCAGCAGCAGAGGACCCTCCTCACTGCTGGGGTCCAGCAGCAGAGGACCTTCCTCTCTGCTGGGGTCTGGCAGCAGAGGACCCTCCTGTCTACTGTAGTGCAACACCAGAGAAGCCTCGTCTTCTGCTGTGGTCCAGCAGTAGGGGAAACTCCTCTCCGCTGGGGTCCAGAAGCGGAGCACCCTCCTCTCTGCTGAGTTCCAGCACCAGAGGACGTTCTTCTCTGCTAGGTACAGCACCAGAAGACCCTCCTCTCTGTTGGGTCCGACATCCGAGAATCCTCCTCTATGCTGGAGTCCGGCAGCAGAGGACCCTCCTCACTGCTGGGGTCCTGCAGCACAGGACCCTTCTCTCTTTTTGGGTCTGCCTGCAGAGGACGCTCCTTCCTGCTGGGGTCCTGCAGCAGAGGACCTTCATCCATGCTGGAGAGCCTTGGATGAGCGTCCTGCACTGAGTGCTGGTGGCCACGGGAGGGCGCCCAAAGCCACCATTCATTCTTTTCTTTTTTTTTTTTTTTTTTTTAACACATTTACTTATTTTATTCCAAGGTCAGATATACAGAGAGGAGGAGAGACAGAGAGGAAGGTCTTCCGTCCGATGATTCACTCCACAAGTGAGCCACAATGGCTGGTGCATGCCGATCCAAAGCCAGGAACCTGGAGCCTCTTCTAGATCTCCCATGTGGGTGCAAGTTTCCAAAGCTTTGGGCCATCTCTACTGCTTTCCCAGGCAACAAGCATGGATCTGGATAGGAAGTGGAGCAGCCGGGATTAGAACCGGTGCCCATATGGGATCCCAGTTCGTTCAGGGCGAGGACTTTAGTTGCTAGGCCATGGCGCTGGGCCCCAAGCTGCCCTTTCTACCCCTGGTGGGCTCATGCCTTCTGACCGCTAGACAGTCCAACCCTAGCCATCCTAGCATCAGGTGGGGGTCCCGGACAGTATTCTGGTACACGTGCTGTTGAAAGATCAGGGTTCCAAGGCCGAACAGCCCACATACCAAAGCCCGGGAGGGAGGAGGACGTTTGGGGCCTAGCATCAGTTCGGGCCTCTGTGATAGGAAGTGTCAGGGTGCCTTTAACAGCAGGGCACTTAAAGAACCCTGGGAGATGGACTCCCACATCAGCATGCCACAGGCCCTCAGGGAGCTGGAGTCCCATGCCTGTGTCCTCAGAGCCCTCTGAGAGCTGGTGTTAAACACCAGCCCACTGGGGTTGTACTTGGCCAGATGAGGTCCCAGGAAACCTTACCGCCACCCCATTCCTCGCAGAGCACCCTGAGATGCAGGCTCCGGGAATTCTTTCGCAAGTGGAAAAGCTCCTTGATGGGCTGCCAAGAGGGCTTCATGGACCTTTTTTTTTTTTTATTACAAAGTCCGAGATACAGAGAGGAGGAGAGACAGAGAGGAAGATCTTCCGTCCAATGATTCATTCTCCAAGTGAGCCGCAATGGCTGGTGCACGCCAATCTGAAGCTGGGAACTTGGAACCTCTTCCGGGTCTTCCATGTGGGTGCAGGGTCCCAAAGCTTTGGGCCGTCCTCGACTGCTTTGCCATGCCACAAGCAGGGAGCTGGATGGAAAGTGGAGCAGCCGGGATTAGAACCGGTGCCCATATGGGATCCCGGCGCGTTCAAGGCAAGGATTTTGGCCACTAGGCCATGCTGATGGGCCCCGGCTTCATGTATTTTTGCATGTGTTGGGTGGTGGTTAGGGTGATACACTACTCGGCCTTCCTCGGCCTAGCTGAGTGGTGTCTGGGCATGTGGGCTCCTAAGCCAGGAGCCAGGTGGATGGGCAAGTAGGCACCAGAGGTCACCAGCCATCTGCAATAGGAAGTCCCAGGCCCTAGCTGCTAAAGAAAGCACCCTGCAACATGCAGCCCTGCTTCCCAGCACATATGATGATGGCCGGGGAGCCCCCAAGGCCCGCACAACGGAAGGCTTTCAGGGCCTGTGCTTCCTGCACACAACAGGGTGCACAAAGCTGCCTTTCCTATCTCTAGCTAGCACTTGAGGGGTCAGCCATCCCTGTCATGTGCTTTGGAGGCAGGAATTTGGTCTCACAGCCTCCAGCCAGATGCTGCTGCCCTCTTGTTCACCAGGGAGTGCTTCACCCTCCTCCATGGATCCTTCTGGATTCAAGACTCTTCCTCCTGCTGGTTAGCTGTGGACTGTTGGCCGCCGCTGATGTGCCATCTTCCACAAGACATCCCAACAGCTGACATCTGTTCTTCACAGAGGTCCTTCTCCCCAGGACAGGTAGAGTAGCAACATGCCTGGATCCCTCGTCTGTACTGGCTGCTCTCACAGCACGGAACGGCATAAGTTGTGCAAGCCAGAGGGACAGGCACCTTCAGCAGCCTGGTGAAGGAGCTGCTGAAGGGTCCAGCAAGGATTGGTGTGGTGTGGTGTGTGTTGTGTGGTGTGGTGTGGTGTGGTGTGGTGTGGTGTGGTGCAGGGTATTGTCCCAGTGGGTCAAGCCTCAGCCTGCCAGGTGGATGGCCTGTACAGGTGCTGCTTCAAATCCTGGCTGCTTCCCCTGCAGTCCAGCTCCCTGCTGATCCTCCTGGGAGAGCAGCGGAGGATGCTGCAGGGGCTTGTGCCCCTGTGCCCGTGTGCCCCTGTGCCCCTTTGGGAGATCTGGAGGGAGCTCCTGGTTCCTGGGCTTGTCCTGACCCAGCCACAGCTGGCTCTGGTGGTGGTCCTTGGGGATGTGAGCCAGCAGATGCAAGAAAGATTCTGTCTCTCCCTCTCTGTTCCTCTGTGCTTCCAAGAAAAGAGGACAGAGAGAGGCAGGAGGGAGGAAGGAAAAGACAGAAAGCTGCTGGCCTCCTGCGAGGGAGCATGCTGTGTGCTGTGCTGTGACTCTAGACTGCTTTTAGCTGTCAATGCAGACCCCCAGGGCGTGCATATGGCTTCCGTCATGGGACTTGTGTGCAAGCTCTAAAAATTGTCCTTGAGAACAAATGCCTCTCTGAGCTGGGGTGCTTCCATTGATTTGGCAGGAGAGCCTTGGATGAGCATCCTGCAGTGAGTCCTGGTGGCCACGAGGGTGCCCCATGCTGCCCTACCATTTTTTTTTTAAATAGATTTATGTATTTTATTCCAAAGTCAGATATACAGAGAGGAGAAGAGACAGAGAGAAAGATCTTCCGTCCAATGATTCACTCTCCAAATGAGCCGCAAGAGCCGGTCCTGCTCGGGACCCACTCTGCTGGGGCCTCAGTGAGAGGGACCCTTGGCCCCCCCTCCATCCCCTCCCTATCTGCTGGGGCATCTGCAAGATGGTCCATCTCGTGAGCCCCTCTGCCTGGGTCTCAGCGAGATGGTCCTCGTCGGACACCCCTCTCTCTCTACCTGGGCTTCAGCTAGTGGGACCCCCGGCGACCTCTTCCTCGCTGCTGGGGCCTCAGCGAAAGGGTCCCCCTCTGGAATCCCTCTACTGGGGCCTCAGCAAGAGGAACCCCCGGTGCCACCTACACTCTCTGCTGTGGCCTCAGTGAGAGAGATCATCAGAGCACGAGCCTCTCTCTGTGTTGGGGACTCAGCCAGAGGGTCTCCCTCAAGACCCCGTCTTCTGGGGCCTCAGTGAGAGGGACCCCTGAGACCCACACTCTCTCTGCTGGGTCCTCCATTAGAGGATCACCCTGGGAACCCCCTCTGCTGGGGCCTCAGTGAGAGGGACCCCCTCTGTTGGGGACTCAGTGAGGGGGAACCCTGGCGACCCCGCCCTCTCTGCTGGGGCCTCAGTGAGAGGGTCCCCATTGAAACCCCCTCTGCTGGGACCTCAGCGAAGGGGAACCCCGGTGACCCCCTTTGCTTGGGCCTCAGCTAGAGGGGCACGCGGAGCCATCTAACCTATCTGCTGGGGCCTAGGCGAGAAGGTAACACTCGGGACCCCCTTTGCTGGGGCCTCAGCGAGATGGACCTTCAGAGCCCCCTTCCCTCTCTGTTGTTGCCTCAGCAGGAGGGTCCCCCTTGGGACCCCCTCTGCTGGAGCCTCAACGAGAGAGTCCCCCTTGGACTCTTCCTCTCTCAATGCTGTCGCCTCAGTGAGAGGATTCCACTCGGGACCCTCTCTGCTGGGGCCTCAGCGAGAGTGTCCCCCCAGACCCTCCTCTCTCTCTGCCTGGGACTCATCGAGAGAGATCATCAGAGCCCGACCCTCTCTCTGTTGGGGACTCAGCCAGAGGTTACCCCTCAGGACCCCGTCTTCTGGGGCCTCAGTGAGAGGGAGCCCTGAGTCCCACTACCTCTCTGCCAGGTCCTCTGCGAGAGGAACCCCAGAGCCCCACTCACTCGATGCCGGGGCCTCAGTGTGAGGGAATCACAACCACCCCCTTTCTCTCTCTCTCTCTGATGGGGCCTCAGCGAGAGGGACTCACATCCACCCCCTATCTCTCTCTCTCTATGATGGGGCCTCAGCGAGAGGGCCCCTTCGGGATCCCATCTGTTGGGGCCTCATCGAGAGGGACTCCCTTGGGACCACCTCTGCTGGGGTTTCAGCGAGAGGGTCCCCAGCGCCCCCCTCTGCTCCTGTGGCCTAAGCGAGAAGAACTCCCAAGCCCCCCTCCATCTCTGCTGGGGCCACAGCGAGAGGGTCCCCAGCGGGACACCCCCTCCCTCTCCGCTGGAACTTCAGCGAGAAGGTACCCCTCGGAACCCCCTCTGCTGGGGTCAGCGAGAGGTTCCTTCTCAGACCCCCCTTTCTCTCTGCTGGGGCCTCAGCGAGAGGGTCAGCCTGGGGACCCACTCTGCTGGGGCCTCAGCAAGAGGGTCACTCTCGGACCCTCCCTCTCTAACTGCTGGGACCTCAGCGAGAAGGTCCCCCTCAGGACAACCTTTACTCGGGCCTCAGTGAGAAGGACCCTGTCTCTGTGCTGGAACCTCAGCAAGAGGGATGCTCCCAGCCAGAGCCTCTATCTCTGCTTGGGCATCTGAGAGAGGGTCTGCCTCGGGACCCCGTCTGCTGCAGCCTAAGCGAGAGGGACCCCCAGAGCCCCCCTCCCAAGCTGCTTCGGCCTCAGCGAGATGAACCCCCGAGCACCCCTCTATCTCTGCTGGAGCCTCAGCAGGAAGGTAACCCTCGGGACCCCATGTTCTCAGGCCTCAGGAAGAGGGTACCCCTCTCATATAACCCCTCTGTCTCTGCTGGAGCCTCAACAAGAGGGTCACACTCTGGAGCCCCTCTACTGGGGCCTCAGCGAGAGGGTTCCCCGGTGCACCCTCCCTCGCTGCTGGGGCCGCAGAGAAAGGGTCCCCCTCACAATCCCCTCTGCTGGGTCCAGAGCGAGAGGTTTTCCCTCGGGACCACCTCTACTGGTGCCACAGTAAGACCGTCCACCTTGGGACCTTCTCTGCTGGGGTCTCAGCAAGAGGGTCCCCCTTGAGACCCACTCTGCTTGGGCTTCAGGGAGAAGGTCCCCCTCATACCCTCAGTTCCTCGCTGCTCGGGCCTCAGCGAGAGGTTCCCCCTCGGGACCCAGTCTGCTGGGGCTTCAGGGAGAAGGACCATCGGCCACCACTCTTTCTCTCCCTCTCTCTCTCTCTCTCTCTCTCTCTCTGCCTGCTGGGGCCTCAGTGAGAAGGTCCTGCTCGGGACCCACTCTGCTGGGGCCTCAGTGAGAGGGACCCTTGGCCCCCCCATCCCCTCCCTATCTGCTGGGGCATCTGCAAGATGGTCCATCTCGTGAGCCACTCTGCCTGAGTCTCAGCGAGATGGTCCTCCTCAGACCCCCCTCTCTCTCTACCTGGGTTTCAGCTAGTGGGACCCGCGGCAACCCCTTCCTCACTGCTGGGGCCTCAGCGAGAGGGTTCCAAGGGGAACCCCTCAGCTGGGGCCTCAGTGAGAGAGATCCTCAGAGCCCAAGCCTCTCTGTGTTGGGGACTCAGCCAGAGGGTCCCCCTCAAGACCCCGTCTTCTGGGGCCTCAGTGAGAGGGACCCCTGAGACCCACACTCTCTCTGCTGGTCCTCCGTGAGAGGGTCCCCCTGGGGAACAACTCTCCTGGGGCCTCAGCGAGAGAGACCCCCTCTGATGGGGACTCAGTGAGGGGGAACCCTGGCGACCCCACCCTCTCTTCTGGGGCTTCAGTGAGAGGGTCCCCCTTGGGACACCCTTTGCTGGGGCCTCAGCGAGGGGGAACCCCGGCGACCCCCTTTGCTTGGGCCTCAGCTAGAGGGACACCCGGAGCCACCTAACCTCTCTGCTGGGGCCTAGGCGAGAAGGGACCACTCGGGACCCCCTTTGCTGGGGCCTCAGCGAGATGGACCCTCAGAGCCCCCTTCCCTCTCTGTTGATGCCTCAGCAGGAGGGTCCCCCTTGGGACCCCCTCTGCTGGAGCCTCAGCGAGAGTGTCCCCCTCGGACCCTTCCTCTCTCAATGCTGTCGCCTCAGTGAGAGGATTCCACTCAGGACCCACTCTGCTGGGGCCTCAGCGAGAGTGTTCCCCCAGACCCTCCTTTCTCTCTCTGCCTGGGCCTCATCGGGAGAGATCATCAGAGCCCGACCCTCTCTCTTTTGGGGACTCAGCCAGAGGGTCTCCCACAGGACCCCGTCTTCTGGGGCCTCAGTGAGAGGAAACCATGAGTCCCACTACCTCTCTGCCAGGGCCTCAGCGAGAGGGTCCCTCTTGGGACCCCCTTTGCTCTTGCCTCAGCGAGAGTCCCCCTCGGACCTCCACTATCTCTGTGCTGTGTCCTCAGTGAGAGGGTCCCACTCAGGAACCCGTCTGCTGGGTCCTCAGCCCGAGGTCCCCCTCGGAATCCTTCTCCATTTCTGCTGGGGCCTCCGTGAGAGGTTCCCCCTCAGGCAGGTATATTAGGCCTTTATATATTATGTAAGTATGTTAGTATTTGTGAAGCACCCCTCTCTTTATCTTGTCTTTCTGCTATGAGCACCAGGTTCCGACATTTCCTGCCAGTTTCTATTTTAACCAGACTATCAGACTGTCTGGTGTGTGACCCCAGCTGTTGGGGGTCTGGCCCTCCCTTTATAAATAGCAAAATCTCTGCCCGTGCTTTTGCTTATCATTCCCCTGTTATTACCACAGGGAAAATACCCACCTTCTCTACGTGGCAGCTTTGTGGGGTTTGGACATGACTGGCAAGCACCCCGTTTTCCCTTCTTTAGGAATGCAATGATTCCTGTGGAATCTCTTAGTTCCATCATTCCTCTGAACTTGAGGAATCGCTCACGTGGGTGAACCTCAGTTCCTTGAATTTGAAGCTTGTGTCTGCCTGTGTTATCCCCATGTTTCTCTCTCACATACAAAAAACACCTCTGAAGTAAATGACACCACGTTCCAGTGCACCCTGACAGCGTGCTGGAATGGCAATTGCAATTCTGCTGTTCTTCAGCCCCTGCCCTGAATCCTGCCTGTGTCTGTTGGGACTGACGGAGAGGCCTCGTTGGCCTGATAAAGAATAAAAGAGACTGGCATAATGGCGACCACCATAGCCAGTACATCAGCAGCAGCAACCACCAGTTACCTTGGTGACAATGAACAAGGTCGTGGTACAGACTGCCAGAGTTATGGAACAATAGGACTTTACTGATGCACATGAGCAGGTGGGCACCCTTGTGTTGTAACTGCTAGTTGATCTGTTGGCAGAGGAACAGCAGAGGCTGTGAGATTGGGTCTAGGCCTCTTGTACCCCATCGTATGCCTTTTTGTGTGCAACACCTATGCAAGTGCAAAATGCTTCCCAAGCCCGGGAACTGCTGTCTGCTCGTTGCTACCGAGCTAAAGATACTCCTATGGTCAGGGCCTCTTGTTCCCCATCATATGCTTTATGTATGTTTCACCTGTGTAGTGCTATGTTTTCCCAAGCCCAGGAACTGCTGTCTGCTCGTTGCTACCGAGCTAAAGATACTCCTATGGTCTGGACCTCTTGTTCCCCATCATATGATTTATGTATGTTTCACCTGTGTAGTGCTATGTTTTGCCAAGCCCAGGAACTATTGTCTGTTATTTTACAATGCTGTCAGTTTTATTTAAAGTAACAAAATAGTTTTCCAGTGATTGTTTTCATGAAAATCAGATGCTTTTGAAGAAATAACTGGCATTAAAAAAAACGTGTAGACAGTTACTCTGGAGAAACCTCAGACTACCTCTGCTCATTGTCTTTCTTTCTGGAAATCCTAGAACTCAGATTAAACAGGTTGGGATTCATTTTCAACCGTCATGTCAGGAGTTCTGTTTGTCTCTTGACATGTTTTGCACCTCCATGCTCTACAACGTCTTTGATCTCAGTTTACTAATGGTGGGAAATGCAGCCTCCTAGTGGTGTTGTAGGGCTCAGGAGCCCTGGAGGTTTTTGGAGCGGCTCAGCTCCCGCCCCCCCCCCCCCCCAAGCTAGACTTCAACTGCAGGCTTTTGTCATTCTACAAGTAAGAACACAAAGGAGAGACAGGTGAACAGTAGGACAAAAGGACAGTCCTCACTCAGATATGTGTGCAGGCAATCTCAAAAGGGACAATTTCCCCACCTGGCTGGGGTTACATTTTCCTTCTAGCATAAGGAGTGTAGCTATAGTATGTGTGGTGAGCTCCTTATGGTGGTTAAGGACACCTGGTACCTGATGCTAAGTAAGGCTTAGCTGCAGGATGCAGAGCATGTGTGCTGAGGCTTTGGCCATGTGGAAACAGCCTGGAGGAGATGGCAGTGCGGATGGCTAGGGTGTTGGCAGTATTCAGCTTTCTGTCCCTCACTGCCTGCCTGCTTTGCCCATGTCAAGTATGTCTAATTGACTAAATCTATTGACTTGGTAATACTTTGTGTATAAAATTTCATTTCCAGAAGTTCTAGTAGATCATTTTCAAGTCCATGTCTTTTGCTTCTGCTTCTAAATCTGCTTGTATTTTATTGCTTTAAAGACAATGTTGATCACATTTCCCATGGTTACTGTTTCTCAATGTGCAATTCGTGGATCTAGTTTTGCTTTTTCTCACTCTTGATATCCTATTTCCTGGTGTACCTAATCTTTCATACAGATTATTTTGCAAGTTTGTATATAGCAATAAATGTGGAGGTCTCAGAAAACTAACCTCTCTGGAGAGGATTTACCTCTTCCCTACCCACCTGCGACCCCCTCATTCATGCTCAGGACTTGAAATTAATTCCCTTAAACTATGATCCCAAGGACCCAGCACAGTGGCCTAGTGGCTAAATCCTTGCCTGGAAGTCACCAGGATCCCATATGGGTGCCACTGCGTGTCTGCTGCTCCACTGCCCATCCAGCTTCCTGCTTGCAGCCTGGGAAAGCACTATATAATGGCCCAAAGCCTGGGGACACAGAAAAAGCTCCTAACTCCTGGCTTCGCATCAACTCTGCTCAGGCCATTTTCACTTTATCAGCAGATGGAGGATCTTCCTATTTTTCCTTCTCTGTGTAGATCTGCCTTTACAAAGAAAAATCTTTAAAAATACATCTATATAATCTCGGGCTGGAAGGGTATATGAGGACTCTACTGTGTCTCATTTATTCTAACTGATGTCCAGCGGAAACGTTTGGGAGTGTATCTGCTAGTAGCTTCTCAACTTCCAGCAGACACAGGGCTCTGATGTCTGACCCTCTCCTAAACGTCACTTCCAAATGTGTTGAGGTCACAGAGCCCACAAAGCAGCTCTCAGGTTTTATCGCATGAGGTTCTTTTTTGTCCCGTCAGTTTTTGCCAGATACTGTTTTGCCAGCTTTTCAGTTGCTAAGAAAGATGCTTTAAATTTAGCTTTACTGCTGATCAGTGAGAGTAGATCCAAATAATTAAGCCTGACTTGACTAGAAATGAGATGTCACAGCTCAATATCTTAAAGCAATAGAAAAAATAATGGTGATTTTGAGTATCATAGTAATGTTGCTATGAAGTTAGAAAATCAGGTGGAAGTAAGTACTGTGTACCCTTGAATTTTCTTCCATTGAGATTCAGTTGAAGAAAAATCCACGAGATAGTTTGCTTTGATGGATTTGAGATCATCTGCAAGAGTGGGTAAAAAGTTCTGGCAAAGTGCAATTGAAATAGAAGTTTGGTGCAAAAGAAAAAGCCCTAAAATCCATGAACCCAGTGGTCTTCAAGTTTTTGAAAAAAAATTACAAAAAACTGCAGAGATTTCAAGTGTTTTTTTTTTTTTTGGTTTTTTTTTTTTAACTTTATTAATCTAAAGAACACATTTCATGCATTTTGTAGGTACAGTTATAAGAAGATAACCAAACTTTCCTCTCTTCTTCCTCCCCCCAACCTCTTCCTTTCCCCACCTTTTTTCTTTTTCTTTTTTTTTTTATTTAACTTCATTAATTACATTGTATTATGTGACACAGTTACATAGATACTTGGGTTCTCCCACCCCTGCCCAAACCCTCCCACCATGGTGGATTCCTCCACCTTGTTGCATAACCACAGCTCAAGTTCAGTTGAGATTCCCCCATTGCAAGCATACACCAAACATAGAGTCCAGCATCTTATTGTCCAGTCAAGTTCAGCGTCTTCTTAGGTATACCCTCTCTGGTCTAAAGACAGAGCTAGCAGAGTATTATCCCAGTCAATTGAAAGCTCCATCATACCATCAGCTAAAATTTACATCATTATGGAATTAATTGACATAGTAATGAGTAACCAACATGTTGAAAGTAAATATGAGTTCCCAGCCACCTTCTGTGACCACCTCACCTATACTTCAATTTAGTTTATACACAACATATAACATTCAAAACATAACATGTTATACATAACATCATATCATCTTAAATTAAGGCAAACATGTGGTATTTAACCTTTTGGGATTGGCTCATTTCCCTTAGCATTATGGTTTCCAGTTTGGCCCATTTGGCCACAAAGAACTGCATTTTTTTTTTTTTTTAATAGCTGAGTAGTATTCCATGGAGTAGATGAACCATAGCTTTCTTATCCAATCCTCTGTTGATGGACATTTTGGTTGCTTCCATGTTTTTGCAATTACTGATTGTGCTGCTATGAGCATAGGAGTGCATGTTGGTTTCTCATAAAACAATTGTTCTGGATATATTCCTAGGAGTGCTATTGCTGGATCATACGGTATGTTGAATTTGAGTTGTTTGAATATTCTCCATACTGATTTCCACAGAGGCTGTACCAGCCTGCAGCCCCACCAGCAGTGGAGTAGGGATCCCTTTTCCCCACAACCTCGCCAACAAGTGTTGTTGGTGCTTTTATTCATGTGGGCCAGTCTTACTGGCGTTAGGTGGTACCTCACAGGAAGTTAGCAGGGGGAATCACAATTCCGGACCTCTGGACATACTATAGGGCAGTGGTTATCAAACCAGCGTGGTACTGGCACAAAGATAGAGAGGAAGATCAATGGAGCAGAATAGAAACACCAGAAGGAAAGCCACACAGATACAGCCAAATAATCTTTGACAAAAAGACAAACGACAATCCAGGCAAATGGGAAGGTCTGTTCAATAAATGCTGTTGGGACAACTGGTTAATAGCCTGCAGAAACAAAAAAAATAGATCCACATCTCTCACCATACACTAAGATCAGATCTAAATGGATAACAGATCTAAACCTACATCCAGAAACCTTCAAACTTTTGGAAGAAAATGTTGGAAACACACTGGAACCCTTAGGGGTAGGCCCTCACTTCCTAAAAAAGACTCCAAATGCAGAAGAAATTGAGACCAAAATAAACAATTGGGACCTCATCAAACTAAGAAGCTTCTGTACAGCTAGAGAAACAATCAACAAAGTAAAAGGCAACCCACAGAATGGGAGAAGATCTTTGCACACGACATAGGTGATAGAGGGCTGATCTCCAGAATATACAAAGAGCTACAAAACAACCAAAATGTCAAAACAAACAAGCCACTCAAGAAATGGGCACGGGAAATGGGCAAACACTTCACAAAGGAACAAACCCAAATGGCAAATAAACATATGAAAAAATGCTCAAGTTCCCTGGCAATAAGGGAAATCCAAATTAAAACATCAATAGATTTCAAGTGTTTTTTTGCACTTGCACTTAATTTCCATTTTTTTCCCATTGGTGTCTTGAAGTGCACTCACACAAACATTGTTGTAGACTCTTCCCCTGCCAACCTATCAAAACTGTTGGGAAAAAAATAAGGTTTTTGGTTTAAAAGTACATTTACTTAGAGTGTTCCTGTTTATGTTTAATTTTTTTTTAAAGATTTACTCATTTTATTACAGCCCAAGGTCCTGAATTCGTTCCAAAGGGCAGACTGCAAGCATGCGCCTCCCTTTTGCATGGCTGGTAAGTCTAGAGCTGCTTCTTGGCTTCTGTTTTATTTTATTATTTTTTTAAAGATTTATTTATTTTTATTGCAAAGTCAGATATACAGAGAGGAGGAGAGACAGGGAGGAAGATCTTCCATCCAATGATTCACTCCCCAAGTGAGCCGCAATGGCCGGTGCGCGCCAATCTGATGCCGGGAACCAGAAACCTCCTCTGGGTCTCCCACAAGGGTGCAGGGTCCCAAAGCATTGGGCTATCCTCAACTGATTTCCTGGGCCACAAGCAGGGAGCTGGATGGAAGTGGAGCAGCCGGAATTAGAACCGGCGCCCATATGGGATCCCGGGGCTTTCAAGATGAGGGCTTTAGCCGCTAGGCCACACCACCGGGCCCTTTATCCTTAATTTGTCTTTGTTATTGCCATGAGAAAAGTTTTGGCCGAGTCATAAACAGTACCTGCGCGTGCAAGAAAGGAACTGATCAAACTTGCAGTGATAGTTTGTACATAAGGAGACTGCTGATCTTTGGCTTCATGGTAATAGAGCTATGGTGAGTCACTGGCTTAGAGAAGCCTTCGGACAAGGCCAGCAGTCATGCATCACAGCATGTGGCCGGATATGGGGGAGAGAGTTGGAGAAGGATTTATTAAGTAATTGTCCACTATTTGAGCAGTTTAGGTCCATAAAGAGTGACTCATCCAGTCTGGGATGCCTAGATTTAAATTAGAGAAAAATAAAGAGCAGCATGTGGAGAAATGCCGGCTCTGTTACCTTCTTGTTGTGTCACTTTGCTGGCAAGGACAAAAGGAACTATTCAGCTATTATCCCATAACAAAGTTAACATTGTATAAAGAATATATGTGGAAAAGAAATATTTGTGAACCTGTACTTTTCATACTGTCTATGAACTAAGGGACCTACAAATAAGCCATCCTATTCTTAGATTTCAAATTTGAGAAATATTCACGTAATATGTAGGGAATCCAATTTCTGATTAATACTTTGCAAGTGGATCCACAGATGGCAACAACAATGCTACGTTCTGCATGCCAAGTGTTACACCAAGCACACTATCACTGACTTTCAGAAGGTAGGAATCAGTGATCCTATTCAACAGATGAGAAACAAAGGCACAGAGAAGTTTCTTGACAAATACATGAAGTGCTCATAACTCATTTTGGCTCATGGAAAAGCTGTAACTCGAATCCTACTTCACATAGCAGAAACACCAAAACTAGGGAACCCAAGGTAAAGCGCCAGGGCAGGGGAGGTCGTGGGGAGGGATGTTGGGTGGCAAAGTCCAGGCTTCACATTTTGTTTTCCTACTTGCTAAAGGCATGTGATTAAGTTAGTTCCTGCTACTATTATGGTTAAACTGTTTAAAATATCATCCCTAGGCAAATGTTGACAGAGATTAAGATGATGCTGGAGGACTCCTGTAGCCCATATCATGGGGTCTGGATTCCAATGCCACTTCAACTGCGGGCTCTAAACTTCATCTTTTTTTTTGCTTTTGTTTGGTTTTTGTTTTTTTTAATTAAATTTATCCGTTAATCACATTGTGTTGTAATTTCATAGGAACTGGGATTCTCCCCACACTTCCCCACACCCTCCCCCCATGGTGGGTTCCTCCACCTTGTTGCGTAACCATAGTTCAAGTTCAGTTGAGATTCCCTCTTAGCAAGCATATGCCAAGTATACTAACTTCATCTTAATGAGCCCTGGAAGTAACCAAGTGATAATCTAAACAGCTAGGTTCCTGCCATCCGCATACACCTGGGGATGGATATCTGACAGCTGCCTTTGGTCTGACCTAGCCCATGCTGTGGCAGGCATATTGAGATTAAATCAGTTAATAGAAAATCTTTCTCTATTCTCTTACTCTCCTCTCTTTTTTGTAAAGTTTTTTTAACTGGAATACATTCTTTGTATTTTACTTAAAGTTAAGAGCATAATGAGATTTCCCAACCTGTCTAGCCTTCTGCCACACTCTCGCCCTTTCTCCTCCTTCCTTTCTAATTTTTGTTTAACTTTTCACTGCAGCATACTTTGAGTTTATAACCACAAGTTTAATCCTCCATTAAAGAATTCCACAAGTAATAAGTAGAAAACCACTATTTCTCAAGAATACAGATGAGGGTTATAAACATTAATCAAATCTCAAGGTGTCAGTTTCAGTCATATTCCACTTCTGTACTCTGTATTAGCTAACAAACAGGAAGGAAACCATTTGTTTTTGGGGGACTGGTTTATTTCAATAAGTATAAGACGCAAGTGTCTACTTGCCTCCATTCTTTCAAATAAATAATAAAATTTGAAACAGCCATCCTTCTTGATCAGTCATCCCTTCCCATGGGAGAAATATACTATGACTTCTTGTGTGTGTGTGTGTGTGTGTGTGTGTGTGTGTGTGTGAGAGAGAGAGAGAGAGAGAGAGAGAGAGAGAGAGAGAGAGAGAGAGAAAAGATCCTCTTAAAATATCTATTTCCATCTCATCAGAAACCAGGGAGTTGGAGTAAATGAGGCACTTGGAATGCTGACGGGAAGGTACTGAGGGGAGCTAAGTAACTTGGGAGTGATGTATAGGAGGAAAGCATTTGCCAGCATCCTCTCCGACGTCTTACAGGACTGAAAATTATTCAATAGCGTAAAACTATCCATAAGTGCTGACTATAAATTTTGGTTTGTGGAAAGAGCCAGAGACTGAAATCACATTGTCTAACCTCAAAGAACTCCAAAAACATGACTGTAATTCTCAGTTGCAGTCTACTGAGAGTTGGGTAGGAGAGGCGAGGCCAGTTCCCTGAAGCCTTGGAAAGATTGACTGTGTGATGCCATGTTTTCTATTGCAGAAAACAATGCACAAGTCCCCTACCAATGCCAAACGGACATCAACAAATCAAATATTCTGAATGTATGTTTTTGCTTAGTTCCCTGGTAATCTTACCATAAGAACAAGGTCTACTGCAGTCACTGGGCAGCTTTTTCTTTTTTTCAGTCAAGCAAAATGAAGGAATTGTTGGAATATCATGCTTTGCTGCCAGAAACTCTCAATAAGATGAACAGTTCCAGTGAAATACATTGCCAGAGGGATTGTGTCTGCTATCATTTGAACAACTGTTTAATTACCTGCAGATGTGCAGGAAATCATGTGCAAAACCATGCTGTACTCACTTGCTACTATTTTACATGTAAACGCATTCTATGGCTTATCAGGATCTTTAGCCATAAACATTTGAGTGACAAATCTCCAACTGGACCCGGAGCAGTAGCCTACTGACTAAAGTCGACACCTTTGCAAGTGCCAGGATCCCACAGGGCTGCTCGCTCACTTGTATCCCAGCTGCTCCACTTCCCATCCAGCTTCTTGCTTGTGACCTGGGGAAGCAGTCAAGGCCAGCCCAAAGCCTTACGACCCTGTACTGGCATGGGAGACCTAGAAGCTCCTGGCTTAGCTCCAACTGTTGCAATCACTTGGAGTGGGTCAGCAAATGAAAGATTTTTCTGTCTCCTCATCCTCTCTGTAAATCTGACTTTACAGTAAGAATATTTTTTTAAAGATTTATTTATTTATTGGGGGAAGCCAGACATGTAGAAAGGAGAGAGGACAATCTTCTGTCCAATGATTCCTTCTGCAAAGTGGCCACAACAGCTGGAGCTGAGCCGATCTGAAGCCAGGAGTCCAGGTCCTCCTCCAGGTCTCCCACGTGGGTGCAGGGTCCCAAGGCTTTGGGCCATCTTCAACTGCTTTCCCAGGCCACAAGCAGCGAGCCGGATGGGAAGCGGGACTGCCAGGACTAGACGCAGTGCTCATATGGGATTCCTGCACATTCAAGGCGAGGACTTTAACTGCTAGGCCACCTCACCAGGTCCAAAATCTTAACTCTCCAACTAAAATACTGAAGGCCAGTACATTGTGAGCTGAACATATCCCATGTTGGTAGCCCATTCCTAAACCAATGCTGGCCTTTTTTTCAAGGATAACTAGGCTGTCAGAATTACTCCATATGCATGGGGCTGAAACTTCCTAAACACACATGCAAGCAAGAATTGTAAAGAAAGATGGCTTGTGTGAGCATGAACTTCACCCCATTAAGGTTCTTAAATAGTTATCTGCTTTTAGCTCATTTCCTACTAAAAATTCAAATGCCTCAATTTTCCATTAGGCTGTTACAGCTTCGTCTGTTAAGCATAGCCCCGCGTTCCCTAGCATCACCTAGTAGATCATTCTTGATCTTGGAGCTTCTGATGAGCCGTGTGGATTCCAAGTGAGATTTGCCTTACTGGAATTATGCATACATGTCAGTAAGGATTGTTTTCCATCATTTAGGGACCAAGTGATTTCTAGAAAAGCCATAATGTTGAGAGTACTTCCGAAGTGATTTACTGTTACGGCATGGTAGAGAAACTAACACGTGCGTTGGACTAGACGTTAATTTGTCAGCATTGGCCAGCAACATTCCTCATGTAGACAAATGTGGGAGTCATGCTCAAACGCTCAATACTGAGATAGGAGAAGATCAGACAAGGATGAAAGTCTGGCGCTTCTCTGCCTCGTGGAGGTGTTTGAAGAAGTAGGAAGTGGGATGCTTCACAAAGTCCGTAAAAATGGAGTCAAAAGAGAAGTTTCCATGCAGACTTGAAATCCATATGTTGGCTTTCATGATCATTCTCCACAAACATTTTAAAGACTGGTTGAAAGAGACAGTGTATGTGAGTTCTATAGCTCACCAATGTTAGGAAAATTACACCTGTTACTGGTTAAGTACTCAACTTGTGAGAATTCCATAATTTTTAGCTTGTATTTTCTGCCTTCTGGCTAGATGTGTTTTGGATTTTTATTCTTTGGACAGCTGTGGGTAAAAAGTGAGAAATTAATGATGATCAAATTAGACAATGGACCTACTTATTAGCTCTAGAGGAAGTCTAACTACAATGAAAATTAGACTTGTGGATTATTTGAGTTACATTTCCCTCACTTTTTTTTATGAAGTACGTTGCATTACGTGACAGTTTCATAGGCTCTGGGATTCCCCCAACCCCTCCCCATGCCATCCCCCCATGGTGGATTGTTCCACCTTGTTGCAGTATTACAGTTCAAATTAAGTCAAGATTCTTTCATAGCAACCATGTAGTTTGCATAGTGTCCAGCATCTTATTGTCCAGATAAACTCCAGGTTTCTTGGGGAGACCATCTCTGGTCTGAAAATAGAGCTGGCAGAATATCATCCCAATCAATTAAAAGCCACAACAAAACATCAGCAACAATTTACAACACGATGGAGTTAATTGACATGGTATTGAGTAATCAGTACGTTAAAATGCAAGTTCTTAACCACATCCTGTGAGTACTTCATTGGCATTTCAATTTTAGTTTATACACGGAACCGGCTTCTATACACCTTAAAATGGCTATAGGGTACTATTCAGCTGTCTCGTGTCTATTTTCATTGGAGTATTTAGCAGTTTATAGTGTTAAAACATAATTTTGCTGAACTTGGCAGATTTTAGGATAGTCTAAACTGGCTTATAACTCTGACAAGGCATTTGTCAACAGTTGAGGTGCAGACCAGTTTTAGGAGGGGTGTGCAGAGAAATCTTCAATGCCTTAGTGAGGAGTAACCAATCTTTGTGTCCTCCCTAGTAAGGTATGTGTGAGTCCACGCCGACCATTTCCTCCTGGTTCTAAGCTTTCCTTGTTGTTCTCTATCCTAATTTTTTTTGGCGGGGGGGTCTCTGGTCCTTGCAGGAGAGGGTGGGGAGCCAAAGTTGGAACTAAATAAGGATCAGAGAAAGCTCCTCTCCCTAGTCCCAAAGGAAGTTTACTGTTCTTCTGTTTCTGCAGACCGCTCAGGTCTCCTGGCTGTTGTTCCAATGACCTTGGATCCTGTCAGGAAGGATTTGGGCTTCTTCCATCCCATGTGGGAGATCCAGATGGGGGTGGATGACCTCAGAATTCTCAGGCTCTGAAGGCACTCCAATTCCCTATGTTCTTCTTGGCGGTTGGGATGTAGTCCTTGGTGCCCGTAGTGATAGTCCTTGGTGAGGTTGCGGGAGTCTACAGGGTTGGGATACAAGCCTCCTCCTGCCACCTGCTCCACTCTGGGGTGCCCCCCTGCTCTGTGTGTACGACCTGTTAAGAGATTGTCAGGATCGCTCTTGATTCCCCCTATATGTCTTTGTAGTTTGAGTTACTTGTTCCATTCCTGACAGGTAATACTTCACGTCTTCCTCACATTCTAAGCAGATGGAAGATTTCTCTGCTCTCCCACCCCATTTCCAAGTAGCATAGGGTCTTAAAAGTATATCAGGTTTTACAATTCTTTGATGTAGATCATAAGCAGTTTGACTCACATTGATTGTTGGTTCATTGGTTACATCACAATAGCTTATTGCATGAGCTACAGACTGTTTGGGCTTGGAATAATACTACAATTTACAGGTACTGTTTTTCGAACGGGCATCATTTCATCTTAAATTAAGGCAAATATGTGGTATCTAACCTTCTGGGATTGGCTCATTTCCCTTAGCATTATGGTTTCCAGTTGGGCCCATTTGGCTACAAAACTGCCTTTCATTTTGTTTAAAGCTGAGTAGTATTTCATGGAGTAAATGAACCATAGCTTTCTTATCCAGTCTTCTGCTGATAAGCATTTCGGTTACTTCCATGGTTGTACAATTGATTGTGCTGCTATGAACATAGGGGTGCATGTTGATTTCTCGTGTAATAGTTGTTTTGGATATATTCCTAGGAGTGCTATTGCTGAATCATATGGTATGCAGACTTTCCGTTGTTCGAGTGTTCTCCATACTGATTCCCCTAGAGGCTGTACAAGTCTGCAGTCCCACCAGCAGTGGAGTAGGGTTCCCTTTTCCACACATCCTCGCCAGCAAGTGTTGGTGGTGGTTTTTAGTATGTGAGCCTTCCTCACTGGCATTAGGTGGTATCTCATTGTTGTCTTAATTTGTACTTCCCTTATTGCCAGGGAAAGCTGAGCTTTTTTTCATGTTTTTTCATCTGGGTTTGTTCCTTTGTGAAATGTCTGCCCATTTCTTGAGTGGTTTGTTTTGGTTGTTCTGGAGATCTTTGTATATTCTGGAGATTAGCCCCATATCACCTATGTAGTGTGCAAAGATCTTCTCCCATTCTGTGGGCAGCTTTTTTACTTTGTTGATTGTTTCCCTTGTTGTGCAGAAGCTTCTTAGTTTGATGTAGATACATTCATTTGTTCGTGTCTTGATTGCTGTTTTTGGTGTCCTTTTCAGGAAGTCGGGACCTACCCCTAGATCTTGCAGAGTATTTCCAACATTTTCTTCCAAATGTTTGAAGGTTTCTGGATATAGGTTTAGGTCTTTTATCCATGTAGATTTGATGTTAGTGAATGGTGAGAGATGTGGGTCTATCTTTTTGTTTCTGCAGGCTATCAACCAGTTGTCCCAACAGCATTTATTGAACAGACCTTTCCATTTGCCTGGATTGTCGTTTGTCTTTTTGTCAAAGATTATTTGGCTGTATCTGTGTGGGTTCCCTTCTGGTGTTTCTATTCTGCTCCATTGATCTTCCTCTCTATCTTTGTGCCAGTACCAGGCTGTTTTGATAACCACTGCCCCATAGTATGTCCAGGGGTTTGGAACTGTAATTGGCCCTGCTAACTTCCTGTGCTTCAGGATGGTTCTAGCTATTCTTGGGTTTTTGTGTTTCCAAATGAACCTTTGAATCATTGTTTCCAGTTCCATGAAGAATGTTTTGGGTAATGTGATTGGAATTGCATTGAATGTATATATTGCTTTTGGTAGTATAGACATTTTAATGATACTGATTTTACCTATCTAGGAGCATGGGATGTTACTCCATCTTCTGAGGTCTTGTTCAATTATTTTTTAAGTAGTTTGTAGTTTTCTTCAAATGGGTCTCCTACATTTTTGGTTAGGTTTATTCCCAGATACTTCATAGTTTTCTGTTATTTTGAATGATATCTTGCTGATTAGATCCCTTTCCATCTTGGGGCTGTTTGCATACACTATTGCTGTTTTTCGTTACGTCATTTTGTACCCTGCCACTCTACCAAACTCTCGTATAAGTTCTAGCTGTCTCTGTATTGAGTCTCTTGGCTCTTCTAAAGAAACATAACACATCGCCATGGAGGAAAAAGACACGAGGTGTAGTTAAGCGAGGGAGTGAAAGTGAGGGTTTGTTCTTTGTGGCAGACTGTAAGAACAAAAGGTGAATTGTTGAATATTTTTCACCATTGCAAAGAATCTTGCTGGTAAAATAATGCACCAGTCAAAACCTGATAGTTCCAATTGTTTGCATGTAATAGTTAGCAGACGCATGTCTCCATAATTTTCTCATTAAATCAGTCTGAATGTTCCACAACAATTAAAATCCTCATGTTTTAAGTTTCTGGTTACTTGAATATATAAGGTGGTCATAATTTTAAGTGCAACTTTTTACATTTTTAAGATCAATTGACACAAATATGCATCCACGGGGACTCTGTAAGGTTTTGCTGCATGTAAAGCAAACATTGGGTACTGATGAAATGGGGGTGAATAGATCTAGTTATGTAGTTCCTTAGATAATTTCTATGTGGTGAAACACTCAAATTCCATCCATCTAGCTTTATATGTATTAACTGTATGTTATATATAATGTGTAGACGTGTCCACATATGTATGTACACACAGCATGTTATTGGTAACTGTCATCACCTTGTCATACTATAAAACACCAGAACTTAGATCTTCTACCCAGCCATTACTTTGAACTTGTCCGTCCGACTTCTCCCACTTTTCTATCCCTCTCCCTTCTTCCCCCCAATCTGTGATATTATTCTAAATTCACATGAGATCAACTTTAAATTCCAAACAATGTTTCAAAAAGTTTGTAGAAGACAGAATTAAAGATCTGTTTATCTTGATGAAAAAGGTCTTAAAATTTGTGTTTTTCGTAAAATGAACACCATGAATGCATATACAGTTCTTCACAATAGTCCCTGGTGACCTTTCTCCTTTCTCTAGTGTTGGTTAGATTTCGTTTCTCAACGCTCCTCTAATTTCTTTTCGCTGTTTTTAACATTTATTTTATTTTCATTACAAAGTCAGATATACAGAGAGGAGGAGAGACAGAGGAAGATGTCCCATCCGATGATTCATTCCCCAAGTGAGTGCAATGGCCCGTGCTGCACCGATCCGAAACCAGGTGCCTGGAGCTGCTTCCAGGTGTCCCATGTGGGTGCAGGGTACCAAGGCTTTGGGCTGTCTTTGACTGCTTTCCCAAGCCACAAGCGGGGAGCTGGATGGAAAGTGGAGCTGCTGGGATTAGAACCAGCACCCATACAGGATCCTGGAGCGTTCAAGGCAAAGACCTTAGCTGCTAGGCCACGCCGCCGGGACCAGCTCTCTAATTTCATTTCAATGTTTTGTTTCTAGGTTAGTCTATAAGTTTGCTGGTTTTATTTCTTTTTGAAATAACCTTTGTTTCACTGATCTTTCATGTTTTTCTCTTCATTTACTCGTTTGATCTTTATTTCTTTACTAACTTTGGGATTTAGTTTATTCTGCCTTCTCTAGATACCCAAAATGCACCTAACCTGTTTGAAACCTTTCCATTTTTTTATGTAGGCATTTAATGCTTCAACCTTTACTTAGTATTTCTTTAGATGTCTTATGTAAGTTTTGAAATGCTGTATTTTCATTTCATTCAATTTTTAAGTTTTCTTTTGGATTTCTTCCACATTTCTTCTTTGGATTTCAGGATCATAATATTTACTCTGCAGATGGTTTTGTTTTCAAGATTTATTTGAAAGGCAGATGTTACAAAGAGAAGATTTTCTGTCCACTGGTTCACTCTCCAAATGGCTGCAATGGCCGGAGCTGAACCAATCCCAAGCCAAGAGCCAGGAGCTTCTTTGAGGCCTTCCACACAGGTGCAGGGTCCAAGCACGAGAACTATCCTCCACTGCTTTTGCAGGCCATAAGCTGAGGGCTAGATGGGAAGTGAGGCCCCCGGAACATGAACCAGTGCCCACATGGATGCCGGTGTGCAAGGTGGAAGATTAGCCTCTTGAGCCATAGGGCCAGCCCCTCAATCTATGGCTTTATAATTACCAAATTTGTCTGGATTTATATTTTTGTGATTAGAAAAGATATGATGTACTTTTTGTTGTGGTTTAATATGTGGTCTTAGAGGAAGTTTAGTGTATTCAAGTACATATTCTAAAGCTATTGCAATGAATGCTGTGTCGGTGTCTGTATACCCTAGAACTGTGGTTATTCTTTTAGTTTTTTGTTTTTGTTTTTGTTTTTGTTTTTGTTTTGCTTGACTAACATGTTAGTTGATTCCTTAACTCCACTTTTCTTGTTCTGGAGCTTGACTCTCCCTTTAGATATGTATGTGTTTTTTTTTAAAAGATTTATTTTGTTACAAAATCAGATATACAGAGAGGAGGAGAGACGGAGGAAGATCTTCCTTCTGATGTTTACTCCCCAAGTGAGCACAATGGCCGGTGCTGCGCCGATCCAACCAGGAACCTCCTCCAGGTCCCCCACGCAGGTGCAGGGTCCCAAGGCATTGGGCCGTCCTCAACTGTTTTTCCAGAGCACAAGCAGGGAGCTGGATGGAAAGTGGAGCTGCTGGGATTAGAGCTGGCATCCATATGGGATCCCGGGGCATTCAAGGCGAGGACTTTAACACTAGGCCACACTGCCGGACCCTCCCTTTAGATATAATAAGGCTTTTTAAGAAAATGACATGCTGTGGCATTGGATATATGGTACCCAATCTGTCCTATCTTATTGTTGAATTAATTCCTTGATCACTATCTGATGATCTTTGTATCTTTTTATAGCTTTTGGCTGAAGTGTATTTTGTCTAATGCACTACTCCTGCTTGCTTTAGGTTTCCACTTAGGTAGAACACTTTTTTCCATCTTTTCACCAATGTGTGTCTTTACTAATGAGTTTCTTAAGGTACATATCATTGGTTATTTTTTAATCCATTTAGCCAAACTCTATCTTACCTGGGAGTGTGGTCCATTGACTTTCAAAGCTGTTGCTAATAAATAGTAACAGTAAGTAGCTGTTATTAGTAAGTAATCTATCCACTTAAAAATTAGTTGGTTTCTTCTGAGTATTCTTCATCCAGTTATGGGTGAGCTTCAAAGTTTTCCATTTTGGGCCCAGCACACTAGCGTAGTGGTTAAAGTCCTCACCTTTCACCTGCCAGGATCCCATATGGGCACTGTTTCTAATCCCAGCGGCTCTGCTTCCCATCCAGCTCCCTGCTTGTGGCCTGGGAAAGCAGTCAAGGATGACCCACAGCCTTGGGACCCTGCACCCACATGGAGGGCCCACGCTCCTGGCTTCAGACTGACTGAGCTCCAGCCATTGCGGCCACTTGGAGTGAGCTATCGGACGGAAGATCTTCCTCTCTGTCTCTCCTCTCTGTATATCTGACTTTGTAATGAGAATAAATAGAAGTTGTGCATGTTCTCATGATGCTAGCCTGCTACCTTTTATTTGCTTCTGTCTGTACATTTCCCTCAAACAAGTTTTAGGAGACCAGTTGATTCTGATGACTTTCCTGACTTTCACTCATTTTGGAGAATATTTAAGTTATAAAGGATAGTTCTACTCAGCCAAGTATTTTTGGCTGATAGGCTTACTTTTTCTTCACAACTTGAGCTAAACCATTCAATTCCCTCTTGGCCTATAAATTTTTTGTTTGACAATGTTGCTCGTTTAGTGGAGGTCCCCTTGAAAACGACAGTGCTTTCCTTTTGAGAATGAACAATTGTTTGTACTTAAAAGAGCCGGACCACAATAGGTCAAGGGAACGTGGATCTTTTCTGATCCTGTCAATTGACATCCTATGGGCCTTCTGTACTTGGAGGTGTACTTATTAAGATCAGGGAAGTTATGAGCTGTTTCATTGAATATGTGGCATACTCTCTTCCTCTCAGGAATTCCAAGAAAGTGTTCATTTCAGTAAGGTCTCAAAGCTCTCGGGCTGCTTTCATTCCCTTTCTCACATTTTTTTAAAAGCTGGCTAGAAAATATTGAACCTGTCTTCAAGTTCAAATATTTTTTATTTCTGTTGATCCTCATTTATCTTGACTTTCAACTATTTTCATTTTTAATTTTTCTTTAAGAAATACTTGATTTGCAAGGTAGATAAAGAGGGGGAGACAGATCCTCCATCTCAATGGCTGACATCAAGGCCTGGGCCACTGGATAGCCAGGAGCCTGGAGCTCTGTCCCTCTTGTAGATGACAGGGACCCAAGTACCTCTGCCCTCTTCTGCTGCCTCTGCAGACATATTAGCAGACATCTGGATCCAAGGTAGAATGGCCAAGACTTGAATCGGAGCTCATAGGAGATCAGTACACAGGCAGTAGCTCAGCCTGCTGCTCACAAGAGCCAGTCCACAGTTGATTTTGTAATATCTGTTCAATTCCTCAAGGTCAGTCTTTGCCAAATTTCTCATATCATGCATTGATTTTCTAATTTCATTTTCTGTTGAAGTGTCTTATGTCTTTTTGAGTGTTCCACATCATTCTTTGTGGGTTTTTTATTTTATTGGAAATGCAGGTTTACAGAGAGAAGCAGAGACACAGAAATATCTTCCATCCACTGGTTTATTTACCCAGTGTCCAGAATGGCCAGAGCTGAGCCAATCCAAAGCCAGGGGCTTCTTCCAGATCTCCCTCATGGGTGCACAGTCCCAAGGCTTTAGGCTGTCCTCCACTGATTTCCCAGGCCACAACAGGGACCTGGATGGGAAGCAAAGCATCTGGTATTAGAACCAGTGTCCAAATGGGATCCCGGCATGGTCGAAGTGAGGACTTTAGCTACTAGGCTACTGCACCAGACCCCTTAACTGCCAAGCTATTGCGCCAGACCTCTTCCCTGTAAATTCTCAAATTTACTAGCATTCCTATGTATGCACCCTTAATTCTAATGTCGGTGTACACTAGGTATTAATGTTAAACACTTCAACAATGTGGGAGTAGTATCTTATAGTATAAACAATTCTATATGTAAAACTTGCAAGGTTCATTTCTCAACATGCTTAAGCCTTTAGTATTTTGTCCCAGCTTTTCCATTCTACGATAGTCATACTTCTGTAGGACAATATTCTACAAGCAATTCTCGTCCTTAATAACCTGTTTATTTGCTCGATTTACATTTTGAAACAATCATGTAAGACTCCAAATTAAGACATTCTATAAATAAAAACATACCGCATTTTGGCCCATGTGCAAGTGATGGTGAGGGGCCACGGCATGGCTGCAGACCCTGGCCTCAGTTGCTAGGGGGTCTCCAACAGTGGAGCTGACCCTCGAGGTAGATCCCAGGGATCTCCAGCAGCAGCTGAGGCCGGGGGTCTCCAGCATCAACGGAGAACTGAAGAGAGGGGGCGCAGCGGGGCTGGTAAGGCCAGGAGCAAAGGAAGGGGAGGGAGTGCGGCATGGCTTAAGACCCTCCCCGCACTGCGAGGGGAAGTCCAGCAGCAGCAGAGACCCACGCTGTGGCACCTGGGGGTCTCCATCAGTATTGGCGACCCTCGCCTCGGCTGGTAGGCGTCTCAAGCAGCGTCGGCGACCCTCGCCTAGGGTGCTGGGGGTCTACAACAGAGGCGGCGACCCTCGCCTTGGTTTGCAGGGGTCTCCAGCAGTGGCGGAAAGGGGAGGGGATGGAGCGTGGTGCAGCTGGAGAGTCCAGGCTAAAGGGAAGGGGAGGGGGGCGGCCAGGCTACAGCCCTTTGCTGCACCACAAGGGGATCCAACAGCAGCAGCAACCAGACACGAGGGAAGGGGAGGGGCCCTGGCCCAGGGGAACACACTCACCACCACGGCTTCCAGTGGTCTCCAGCAGCAGCTACCCTTTCCTCTGCTGCCAGAGGCCTGCAGCAGCGGTGGCAAGCTGAAGAGAGGGGGCACAGCGCGGCTGGTAAGGCCTGGAGCAAGGGAAGTGGAGGGAGCGCGGCATGGCTTGAGACCCTCCCCGCCCTGCGAGGGGAACTCCAGCAGCAGCAGAGACCTGCTCTGCTGCACCTGGGGGTCTCCATCAGCATTGGCGACCTCGCCTTGGCTGCCAGGGGTCTTCAGCAGCGGCGGCAACCCTCACCTCGTGTGCTGGGGATCTCCAGCAGCGATGGTGACCCTGGCCTTGGCTTGCAGGGGTCTCCAGCACCAGCGGTGACCCTTGCCTTGGCTGCCGGGGGGTCTCCATCAGCAGCAGCGACCCTCGCCTCGGGTGCCTGGGGTCTCTAGCCAACCGGCCAGGGGAGGGGTGGGAGCAGCGCGCCTGGATAGCTCAGGCACATGGCGAGGGGAGCCTAAGGGGCATGGTGCATCTGGAGAGCCCAGGCGCGAGGGAAGGGGAGGGGCCGCAGAATGGCTGCAGACCTTCTCCTCGGCTGCCAGGGGTCTCCAGCAGCAGAGGCAACTCTCGACGGGGACCCCGCTGCTGGGGTCTCCACACCGAGGCCCTCACAACCTTCCTGTGTGTGTGATATGGGGTGGTGTTTTTTGGGCCGGGGTGTTGCAGGGTGGTGTCCCAGTGATCAAGAATCAGCCTGCCAGGCAGATGGCCTGTATGGGTGCTGCTTCAGATCCTGGCTGCTTCCTCCACAGGCCAGCTCCCAGCCGATCCTCCTGGGAGAGCAGTGGAGGATGGTGCAGGGCTTTGTGCCCCTGTGCCCCTGTGCCCAGGGGGGACACCTGAAGGAAGCTCCTGGTTCCTGGGATTGTCGTGGCCCAGTCTCAGCTGGCTCTGGTGCTGGTCCTTGGGGAAGTGAGGCAGCAGATGCAAGAAAGATTGCTCTCTCTCCCTCTCTGTTCCTCTGTGTTTCAAAGCAGTCCCACGTCAGCATGCGCACGGGCACTGTGGGAGCTGCAGTCCCACGTCAGCGTGCCCTTGGCACTGTGGGAGCTGCAGTCCCACGTCAGCGTGCCCATGGGTGTCTGGGAGTTGCAGTCCACGTCAGTGTTCCCACCAGTGTTTGGGAGTTGGAGTCCGACTTCAGCGTAGGCAAGCGCACTGTAGGAGCTGCAGTCCCACGTGAGAATGCCTGAGTACTCTAGACGCTGAAGTCGTGAGGCATTTTGGGAAAAGATGTTCCACTAGGTAGCCTTCCATAGGCCGCTCTGGGACAAGAGACACCATCCCCTTGTCTCTCAAAGTGCATCGTGGGACGTATATTCCCAGCACCTCTTTTGCCGCCAGGCCGAGGCCAAGCCGAGCACAGCCGAGCACAGCCGAGCACAGCCGAGCTCAATCGAACAGGTATGCAGTGCAGTGTCCGGGTTGCAGCGCCAGGAGATGGACAGGCTTTTTGGAGCACATTTGGGAACTTGTACTGTAGGTGGCAGAAGCCATGAGCAGGTATGACGTTGCCCGGGGAGCCACCTTTGCCTGGACAAGGGAACGCTTTCAGGGCCTGTGCTCCCGACAGCACGGGCCTGGATCCCTGGACTGTTTCCCAGCAGCTTTTCCTGCGTTCTACCCTGAACCCTTCTTTAGGGGAGGTGCACCCTTGCATCCCAGGCACCCGTCGCCCCTTTCCCGCTTGTCCCTGCCTTGGCCATGCACCCCATCCCCTTGGGGAGGCCCTCACAACTGCCCTGTGTGTGTGGTATGGGGTGGTGATTGTTGGGGTGGAGTGGTCCAGGGTGGTGTCCCAGTGGGTCAAGAATCAGCCTGCCAGGCAGATGGCCTGTATGGGTGCTGCTTTAGATCCTGGCTGCTTCCCCCACAGGCCAGCTCCTAGCTGATCCTCCTGGGAGAGCAGTGGAGGATGGTGCAGGGCTTTGTGCCCCTGTGCCCCTGTGCCCAGGGGGACACCTGAAGGAAGCTCCTGGTTCCCGGGATTGTCGTGGCCCAGCCTCGGCTGGCTCTGGTGCTGGTCCTCGGGGAAGTGAGCCAGCAGATGCAAAAAAGATTGCTCTCTCTCCCTCTCTGTTCTTCTGTGTTTCAAAGCAAATAGCACAGAGGAAGGCTGGCATGCACACAGGCAGGCAGGCAGGCAGAAAGAGATAGACACCTGCTGCCCTCCTGGGAGGGAGCATGCTGTGTGCTGTGTGCTGTGTGCTGTGTGCTGTGCTCTGTCTCTACTGCTTTTTCCTGCGAATGCAGACCCTGAAGGCTTATGTAGGGCTTCCGTCATGGGACTCCTTTGCAACTTCTAAAGAGTGTGCTTGAGAGAGAAGGTCTCTGTGGCTGGGGCTGCTTCCCTTGACTTGGCAGCAGTTAGGAGGAGCATCCTGCAGTGAGTGCCGGTGGCCATGAGAGGGCAGGCGAAGCTGCCCTTTCTACCCCTGTTTCTCTGAAACTTGAGGAAAAGTAAGTGAAGAGGCTATTTTAGAAAGTATAAATTAAATAGAAACGGTTTTGCCAAGCATTTGGATTAAAGAACAGCTACTAGTAAGTATGTTTCTAGGGCTGCATCTTACTCTCACCCTGGGCCTTTTTACAACATTTCATTATGTTTCTCCTACTACCAAACTGAAGCTCATTCTCTCCCTTTCCCTTTATTTTGTTTTGTTTCTAAGTTTTGCTTCTATTCACCATCTGCAATATCGGATCATTTTGGGCCTAGTCGTTATGACAGTCTATCTGTTGGCCATGGTGGGCTCTATCCTACCTCTTACTTTTTACAAGAGAACTTCCCCATTATCTCATTTATTATTTCCGGTAGGCTTAAGAACAATAGTTTTATCATCCTGTTTATGGGTGTGGGATATTGGGTCTAACAACTTGGAGTAACTCATTCACAATCATACAGTCATGAAGTACCAGGGCTGAGCTCGTTGTCCCAGTTTTTTGTTTGTTGGGTTTTTTGTTTTTGTTTTGTTACTCTAAACTTTTGTAGTTGGTGGAAACAGATTGTGTGAACGAAAGCTGCAATCCCAGGAGGTAACCAGACGGAGGAAGGGGGTGTCATGAGTGAGTGCTGTGCAGAGTGATGACATCACGCCAGCTGATACAAACAACCTGCCCATTGGATCTGCATGTCACTTTCCTGTAAGAGCCCACCTGATGTTTGTAACCAAGTGACAGTAAGGGGTGTTAGTGTATGTAAAGGTGGGAGAATGGGGAGTTCTAGTGTCTGGAAAATACCTGCAGGTGATGCCATTAGTTCTTTGTAAAGTGCTGGTCTTAAAATGTGAAACCTAAAAGGAAAAGTTCTTGTGAAGCTTTAGGAAAATTAACAGACACTTGAATACTGGGTACCTTTGGGTACAATCATGTTTGAATTTTTGACCTTGAACTTGATTTGAATAAAGTCCTATTTTGTGAAGATCCTAAAAGATCTGGGGAACTGAATCCCAGGCTTCAACTTCCTTCAACAGTTCCTTTGTCATTTATTAGCTTAAGCTGCCTTTCTGTTTTCAAATATAGGCAGTTCATCTTCTGTATAGATTCCCAATACAGTAGGGATTAAAAGTTGCTCAAAGCTAGGCAGTAAAACTTTCAGCCAAGAAAAAATCAAACATCTGGATGGCCCAAGGGAGCAACTGACATTTCAGTTTTTTTAAAGATTTATTCCCTGAATATATCAAATTTAAACATAGGCTTTGGATCAGTGCAACTTGGGTTCTGTGTCACTTATTCTATATTGCCTCAGTATTATATTATGGATTCAATTTCTTGCTCAGTTTTTGGAAATGGAAGACAAATTAAGTTGTTAGGCACGACTTTAACCTGTAGTTTGCATTTCCTGTTCTTGAATTGTAGTGCTAGAGTCTTCAATGTTATTAATTTTTGCTAACCTGAGTAAGGAAGTGAAGTCCCAGGACTGTTTGGAAAACAGGATGAGCTTTAGTTAGGGAGGGTGGGGGTGTGTGAAATGATGGGTTTAATAAGGGAAGTGAATAGGAAGCAGCAACAAGATGGTCAAGTTACATTTGTTGAAACCAGAGATTCTGAAAATATAGAAGTCACTTCAGAAAACAAAGACCTTGTAGGTATCATGCTCCTGTCTACTTCTCTTCCCCCCCAAAGTACTAATGTTGAAACAATTTTGATTTGATGGTGATACCGCTTATGGAAGGATTGTTTTTTTCACTGTAGAGGTGAGTCCTGTTTGGATAGAATTTGTATACAGATATAGTGAACATCTTTGGAAGTTATGTCACCAGTGACCGTGTGCTTTAAATCACTTGCATTATTGTTATGATGATGATGATGATGATGATCAAGGCAATTGCAAAGCACTTACCCTTGAACATTTACCAAAAGTCTGAGGCTCTATGACATAATATTGATGGATTGTGTTGTTGAAGAATTAACAAGATGAATGCCCTTTTCCCTATGGTTGTATGTACTTACATCTTAAACTTATTGCTAAAGAAGTAGGTGTCAGAGAGGCTGATTTAATTGTGCTCAGTATTTTGTGACAAATCATGAAAGAGATTCCATTAGTCAAGATATTTGCAGTTCTAATGAAGAGTAAAATCTGATGATTTAGTAATGTTGGGATTATCTCATAACTAGTTGTTTGATTAAAGATCAAACATGCTAATGTGATTAGTAGATCTTATTATGAGACCTAATTAGGCCAGGGTTAAGCAAGAACTTCTGGCCCATTATCTCTTTCTGTATAGCTACAAACTACAAATGGTTTCTCTGTTTCAGTTGTTACAATAAATGTCTTATGTGCATGAAAAGTATGAAATTCTAATTTTGGTGTCCATCTATAAAATTGTATTGCAGCGTAGTGATGTTTATTCATGTACATTGTCTATAGCTGCTTTCAGTTATAAAGGCAGAATTCTACAATTGTATGTAATCATACAAAGATCATATATCCCACAAAGCCTAAAACATTCAGTATTTGTAGAAAAAGCTGACATTTCAGATAAACTGTAGTGTCTTTCGCATTTGTCCACTTCTTCACATTTCAACATCCATTATCCTGGTCTAGATCTTAGTTCTATATTGCCAAAATTGTTGCAGAAACCTCACAACTGGTATTCACATTCCTGGTTTTCCTTACCTTATCTTCCTAAAATATGCACACTTAAATATTTAATGATGTCTCCGTATTTACAGAAGAATCTACATAGTTCAGCGCAAAGCGCTTCTTGGGTCACTCTACACTTCAGGGAAGGCTCCACCTGCTTGCTCATTATAGTCTATACTTAGGGTAACCATCTGATTTTTCCAGAAGGGATAAGTAAGTGTGAAAGAGGCCTTTATAGTCATTGAATTGAGAAAACAAGTGTAAAGCAGTATTATTCTAGGCACATCGGGATATATATATATATATATATATATAGCGCCATATTACCAATTTTTCATCTGGTTGCTACACATTCCTGATCTCTATATGTACTTGCTCTTTTAGTTCTACTAGAATTTCTTTTCCTCTTTGTATAAATATCTACCTGAAACATTTTTCCAAATCCAGTTTATGAAGAGCCATGTCTGTGTAGCTGTACTCATACATAATCTCTTTCTCCCACTGCACACGCACACACACGTGTGCACACACACACACACACACACACCTATAGTGTACAGCACTAGTTTCTTTGAGACATAATCCTTAGCAAACACCATATTCCTCATGGATCTATATAGCACCATGCCATTTGCAGTATATATTTGATGAATCAATGAAGACTAGATTGTGGAGACTAGTATTTGAAGTATTCAATTTCTGAATCTTCCATTTTAATATGATTAAGTAGTAAGCAAAACTAGGTTTCTGAGGACTGAGGACACATCCTTGAGTGCCAGTATACAAGTGTAGCAGGATGGATTAAAGTGCAGGTATAAACTTTGGGATCCAGCCTTCCTGAGACTGCATTATGATTCTGTCACTAATAGGCTGTATTACCTTGGGCTAGTTACTTTCTTCTCCTTACCTTCTTGCATCTGTAAAATGTGGGTGATCATAGTAGTTACTGGATGGAATGATGGCTGAATAATCAAGTATTCCAAGAACGCAGTGACTGCTCTATGAAAGTTCACTGCTGGGAGAATCAAGATGGCAGAATAGGGTAAGCACACGTTTAAACAGATGGAGAAACATTTAATCAGGATGAAGCAGAGAGGACACATTCCAGGAAATAGAGAAAAGAACAACAGCAGAGGGATATCTGGAGACTGACAGACACAGGACAGCCGACACAGCAGCAGACACAACGGTGTGGTGTTGCAGTGATGGATACTCCAGCAGCATTCAGCTGACGGCAATCGGAACTCCACCAGCAACCAGGTGGGAAGGGACTTGCACTGGGAACTTGGGAGGTGAACCCAAAGAACTGGCCGTCCTGCTGGTCCATTTGATTTGGCCAGGAGCAGAGACAGAGCAGCAGATCCCAGATGGGCAGTGCGAGAACAGGGTGGATTCACAGCCCAGTCAGCCCCATAGAGCCGAATTGGTCGCCACTTTGCGTAAGGAGACAAAAGCAAGGGAAAGGACTGAGCATAAGTTGAGCTGGGAGTGAACTCGTTTCTTCTTTTTTTTTTTTTTTTTTGCATTTTTTTATTTATTTTTGAAAATTATATTGTTGACAATCTTTACATAGTTAATTACGGTAAAAAGGTTCAGGAGCTATACGGAGGTGGGTAAGACTATTATGTCCATATTGTTTCCTTCTTGTATCTGAGGTAAAGGGGGTTATTGAGGGAGAAGCCCCTCCCAGTTTCCCACCCACCCCAAGTCCCGGATGTGGGGCATGCTCTGAGATCCTTGCTCAAGTGGTTTTAATAGTTCATCAGTTATGAATCACTGCCATTTTCACCACTCCAAGCACGAGGGGGTTGTTGAAGAATCCACTGATTGACATAGTCATAGAGTCTTCATTTGCCCAGTATTTCGCTGGCAACACAGAGCTGAGGTGGTTGATTGACTTGTTCTTTCTTCTGTCTTTTCTTGGCCAGGGCTCTGAGTCCAGCATTTCGATTGGGGAGAACCCCAAAGAAATTGTGAGGTATTTATAGACCAGATTTTCGTATGTTCTAGCAAGCACAGGGCCCGGCACAGTCCATCTCCTGGATCATCTGGTGGTTGCAATTGCTGGGTTGGTTCTGTTTTCAGGCCCAACATAAACTGGGACCAATGGCTGTTGCAGTCCAGCCTGGTTCTGCCCAGCACATACTAGGCCCTCACATATATCAATGGGAGCTGCAGCCTAGTCAGAGCGACCCACAATAACACCCAGCCACGCGGCTAGGGGAGGGGAGGGTGCGGGGCGCGGCGCAGCTTCAGACCCCAGCCTTGCCAGGAGGGGATTCCTCTCCCCGCGCAGGTGGAGACCACTGCCACAAAGGGAGGGGAAGGGGGCGCGGCGTGGCTAGAGAGCATGGGAGACAGGGCCACGGTCCTCACTCTGGACCCCGCGAGACAGGGCCTGGTCCTCTCTCCAGACCCCAGGAAGCAGGGCCCCGGTCTTCCCCCTGACACCTTGGACAGGCCCTGGTCCTCTCCAGAACTCTGAGACAGGGCCCTGGTCCTCTCTCCGGAACTGGAGACAGGGCCACGTTCTCTCCTGGACCCAGGAGACTGGACCCCGGTCTTTTCCCCGAACACGGTAGACAGGGTCCTGTCCTCTCTTGGAGCCCGGGCGCCTCGGGTGCGGGGGGGTTTCCAGCAGTGGCGGCTACCCTCGCTGCGGCTCCCATGGGACTCCAGCAGCAGTGGCGAGGGGAGGGGGCACTGCACTCCTGGAGAGCCCAGCTGTGCTGCCAGGGGAATGGAAGGGGCACCGGGCAGCTGGAGAGCCCAGGTGCAAGGGAAGCGGAGGGGGCGCAGCAGGGCAGGAGACCCTCCCCCGCGCCGAGAGGGGATCTCCAGGAGCAGCTGGGACCCTCGCCTCGGGTGCTGGGGTTCTCCAGCAGCAGCGATGACCCTCACCGCGGCTCCAGAGGGTCTCCAGCAGCAGCGGCGACGAGGGGAGGTGTGGGGGGCTGCGCGGCTAGAAAGACCAGGCTGAAGGGAAAGGGAGGGGGCATGGCACGCCTGCAGCCCCTAGCCACGCCACGAGGGGACAAAGCCAATTGTTTCTTGCAGCCCTAGGCAGAGAGAGCTGACCCCTTGCTGTGCCTCACTGCTTGAGGAGGCAATTCGGAACCAGCACAGCTCCAAACTCAGACACTGCATTCCCTGGGATGTGCCGGGGTGGGGGGCCGCCAGCTAGGAGCTGGCGGGTGTGGGGGAAGCAAATGTGTCTCAGGCGCGCATCAGCCTGAGACCATGAAGGATTATCCGCGGGATTATCCGCGCGGTCCACGCGGTCCAGCCAAGGGCACAGGCAAGCCTGCTTAGTTGCCTAGCTTTCAGAGCAGCTCTCCAGAGGCAGCGAAGTTGTGCTCACCAACGGGAAAAAAAAATCCGGAAGGCGGGGGAACAAAGCTTGGTTCATTCTCAACATCGCACGTCCCGGGGACTCTATTGCCCCTTGGCTTTACTCAGAGTTTCTGCTTAAGGTCTCTCTCAGCTGGTCCAGGCGGCAGGGAAGGCACCAGTCTCCTCCTTGGGGGGGGGGGGGGTGGGAGGTTTCGCCCCACCCGCCTTGTCTTTCTTGTCTTTGCTGCCGGACTGTGCCGGGTTCTGCCGCCTCAGCCTTCCCGCGGCTTTTGTGTTGTCTTCCAAAGTTAGATTAACATTCCTGCCTTGAAATTTTTAAAAATATCGTTATTTTGGTAAATGTGCTACTTTACATCCATAAGTGGCTTTAAAATAACTCCAGAAAGTCACTTATAATTACCACTGAAAAAGCATGAAAATTAGCTTCCGATCTTGTGCAAACCTGGTTAGGTTTGTTGGCTCACCCCTTTCAGAGTGTGACTACAGGATACTCACCCTTCAAAAATCAAACTTTCAAAAAAGATTTATTTATTTTTATTGGAAAGTCAGAGATACAGAGAGGAAGAGAGAAGAAGATGTTCTGTCCTATGATTCACTCCGCAAGTGACCACAACTGCTTTCCCAGTTCACAAATAGGGAGCTGGATGGGAGCGGGGCTGCTGGGATTAGAATCATATGGAATCCTGGCACGTTTAAGGCAAGGACTTGAGCCGCTAGGCCACCGCATTGGGCCCCCAAAATGAAACCTTTTAACGTAAAGAAAACTCAATTTCTAAATGCGTCCTAAGAATCTACTAAAGATGCAAAGCCTCTCCTGTGTATTGTTTGAGAACAGTAAGAGCATCTAATTCTGTGTTGCTATAAAATGTCTGGTAAAAAAAAAAAAGGAAGCTGATCAAAGTAAAAATGTAATTAATAATAGTTATTGTATTTTACTGTCCCCTGAAGATTTGCATGTATTGCTACTGCAGAGTTCCAAAGAATACATAAAATATATTTTCCCCAAATCATGCCCCCAACCTCATCTGAAAATAATTGATGATAGAGCTGGTGATGTGGCCTCAAGGACTAAGCCACCATCGGCATCATCAACATCCCGTGCAGGTGCTGCTTTGGGTCCAAGCTGCTCTACTTTCAATCCCTCTTCCCACACTAGTACCTGGGAAACACAGCCCAAGGATCACACTGAAAGTGTGAGGGGAAGCCTGTGTTGACTAAAGGAGACTCCAGTTGCGTCCTCTATAGCTTTGATGTGGACGCATGTACATGCCACTGCATGAAATAGCACAGCATCTAGTAACAGTGTCTATTGATTTTTACTCAAGGGGTACTTCCAGTGGAAGCGTCATTTTTTAAAAAGAAAAATCATAAAGGAAAAAGAAGGAAGGAAGGAAAGAGAGAGAGAGAAAGAAAACAAACTTTGAGGGTGGGCATGATGACCCAATTGGCTAATCCTCCAATTGTAAGCACCAGGACACTACTGATTCCTGTCCTGATTGTTCCAACTCCCTTCCAGCTCCCTGCTTGTGGCCTGGGAAAGCCTAGAGGATGGCCGCAGTCCTTGGGACCCTGAACCTACATGGGAGATCTGGAAGAAGCTCCTGGCTTCAAATCAGCTCAGCTCTGCCCTTCGGGGTCATTTTTGGAGTGAAAACAAATGGAAGATCTTTCTGTCTCTCCTTCTCTCTGTAAATCTGCCTTTCCTATAAAAGTACATTTTTAAAAACTCAAACTGCAGTTTTATTTTTTTGCTACTGTATTCACGTGTCTTTTTTTTCAAACACCCCTTTTCTGCCACTCACGCAGAAGGGCATTTAAGCAAAGCAAAATGAAAATATCTCTATGGTCTCGGGAGCATTGTTGTAATTTTAGGGGCAGGCCTGGTTCTTGGCAGGGAAAGAGTGTAGCTTGGATCCATTCCAATCAGGGCACAAAAATCAGCTCTAAGGGCTTTGACGCGTAGAGAGAATGCTTCACCAGCTCTGGCTTCGTAATTCCGCATAGGAGGGAAAGCTTTCACCGAGTTCCTGTTGCAGGGATCACCATTTTCTGCAGGTGCGCCTGTGAGCGCGCGCCCAGGTGTCCCGACCTGAGTGCGCTGGTTAGTCAGACGCGCGTGTGTCTTGATTTCAATCAGAGTTGTTGTAGGTTTCAGCGGCCTGTCCATCAACTAGTATTTCTGGAGAAGCTCTAAATCCAGACACCTGCTACCCAGCATCCTCCACCCGCCCGACTCGTGGGAGGTGGAATGGAGAATAGTTCAGGTGTGTGCTCTCAGGTGAGCGGCGCGCCCTGGGCCAGTAGCTGGGGACCAGGGACCAGGGACCAGGGAAGGCCAGCGTCGGGCCCGGAGGAGCACAATGCCGCGGGTGAGTGTCCCCAGTGGAACCCGTAGTCCACTGAGCCCTGGTCTCTTGGCCACTAGCCTGGCGGGCTGAGGTTTAAGCTGGCCGGGGAGGCTCTGAGCTCAGGGGATGGGGCAGCGGGTCTGGTCTGCGGCTTCAAGCTCCTTAGGTTTAGTCTGAGTGTTTGGGCGGCGGCGGAATGGTGATCTAGTTCCTCCCTACTACAGCGCTCCGGAAGGGGGGGATTCAAGTTAGAAAGCGACCGGGCAGATTTTTTCAAGTCCCTCTCTCTGGGTCCAGACCCATGGTCCCAAACGCTGGGACTACAGAAAACTTTTGCGACTAAGTGAAGACCTCCTAAGGCACCCGCGGTACGGTTCTGCCCGAGTTGCAACATTCGTTTAATTGGCGTTAATTAGAATACTCCATTGGTGAAAAAGTCAGTCTGGATTTGGGTCTTTGACTTCATATCCCTTGTTTTCGCGTTCATAAATAGTGGTGATAGAATATGACAAAAATACACCGTTGGGGAATTTTTTGGTCAAGTTCAAGAAGTAGCACCGTTACCTCTGTCTAGACTTCAAAGTGGACTTTAAAATACTGTGTGTCTCACACTTTCCAATTCCATTGTGAGGGTGAAGTGAGCAGGGAACATGGAGTTTTTTAATGTGGTGGTAAGGTGTTGCAAAACCAGGGCTTGTTTCCTGAAAAAAAAAAAAATATAGAGCTCAGACAATTATCAAAGTTTCTGGACATTTCCCTTGTGGTTTGATTCTTGAAATTTTCAGCATGGGAGCCCTTCGGTGTTGTTTAAATTTATACGGAAAACAGACTCCTGAGTAGAGACCCTTTGTTTAGTTTGTACTTTGCAACCTGACATTTGACAATGGTTGGTTCTAAACAGTTGTGCTTTATTGGCACGATGGAGTTTGGCTTTTTTTTTTTTTGTAAACTTGTTCAATTAGGATGCACTTTGCTGGTAATCTTCGTGCTGTATTTGTAAAGTTTTGTTTTGAAATGCTGTTTTACTCTGACCTGAAAGAAATGGAACGTACAGTTAAAATTTTGTGTTGAGGGAAACAATAGAAGGCTTAAAAAAAAACTTTGAAGTGGGATTCTTTGAATGTTTAAGTCTTTTTTTTTGCACAAGCTGCTTTCTTGGTAAAGACTGTTTCTTGTTGTTTGTGTGGGTGAGTTCCAGCCCCTTCCCTGTTCCCCAGGGGCCATCAGCACAATGGTCCCTTCAGTTCTCAAGCCAGAAGCAGAGAAATGTATCCTTTCCTGAATCTCCCCCATCCAGTGCATCCACGCTGCTGGTCAGTTTTCACCGTCAGCCACCCTGAGCGCCCTAGGCTGCAGGATCCTGTGCCTTAGTGCTGTGCTGGATGTAAGCAGCCAGAAATGAACCAAGCTCAAGCAGTGCTTGCCCACATGATTGTGGCAGAGTCAGGGAGGCAGGTTCCCAGCCAAGAGGAATTAGGTGTCAGAATGGGAAAGCTTTGGAGATGCAAGGAGGCACTAGCTTCCTTTACAACAGGTAGCACTGGAAGATCTACCTGACAAGCTGAGATGGGGAGGAACCAGTCACAGGGAAAGGGGCAGGGAGACTGCAGCCTGGCCTTGGAACAGTTGTGCTGGGAAGGGCTTGGCTTATCCGAGGACTCGGCAGCAAGGGAGGGTTGACCTAGAAGTCAGCCAGAGATCAGACCACGCAGAGACCTGCAGATGACAGCCAAAGGTTTAGGTTGATTCTGAGAGGAGGGACAGCCATGGTAGGGTTTTCAGCAGGCAGGACTGGGACTGCCAGGTAGAGGATAGGAGTTGCAGGATAGGAGGTAGAGGATGAGAGTAGGAGGCCCCGCTGGGTGCTCTCCGGAGGTTTGACCTCAGCTCCAGGCATCCTTTAGAGGTGATAGTTAAGAATGTTACACAAGTGTATGTACTTAAAACAGGTCTTGGATAATGTTAGAAAACAAATCAATCTCAAAATGGCCAATTTGTGAATTCATCAGCTTCCATTGTTTGTAATGGAATTTTAATTTTTTTCTACTAGGATCATTTGTGTGACTTTATGAGCATTTTAGGGTTATAAGATTGCCAGCATTGCTAAGAATTTTCACCTGTAGGATCACATGTTTCCAGTCAAGCGGATCTCCAACTTTAGGGTGTGTCAGCATCACGGGACAGGCTCTCTGCTGCCTTTGAGTATTAACAAGCCGAGAAACTTCGATCACTTATTACGTGATTGCCTCCTATTCAACATTGTTCCATGCTGACCTCTATTTCACATTGAATTATTACAGATAATATGAACTAGAGATATTATAGAATGTTCTGGGGTAAGGAGTAATTTGCACACTGTTGCCTTTCCAGCTTCAGTCACTCATTACCGATGCATTTGATGGTAATAGATTTCAGAAAATCAAAGAATACTTTGAACAGAAAGAGAGCCATTCCCCTCAAAAATACAGTTGTCTACTCTAACAAAAGCTCCATAGCTCCATCAATAAGGCAAGTATGTTTTGCTTTCTGGTGTGCCCAAAGTACCTGCGTTGAACTGCCGACGTGAGTGGTGACGCAGTGTGGTCTCCTGCCTAGGAGCTGGATGAGCATGCCTTTGGGCATATCTCCCTGCTGCTTACCTGTGTTCGGCAGTTCTTCATGGATGGTCCTGAAGAAGATGAGCCTTTACTAATTCAGCAGGGACTGATCCCAAAGATAAGTGTCACCTTGTCACTGCTTGAAGCTCTGGATAACCTGAAGGATTAGGGTGGGTTTAGTTTTGTTACATTATTCTGTCCCATGGAGACCAAATCAGAGAAGAAATCAGTATCCCCACTTTGCCACATCTGTATCCCCACTTTGCCACATCTGTATCCCCTCTTTGCCACATCTGTATCCCCTCTTTGCCACATCTGTATCCCTACTTTGCTACATCTGTATCCCCACTTTGCCACATCTGTATCCCCACTTTGCTACATCTGTATTCAACAAATATATGGTGGGGAGGGAGATGGAATGGTGACAAAAAATAGTTTTGACGGGGAGAGCTGGAGTGGTGACCAAGGTATTTTATTTTTAAAAAAGATTTTTTTTTATTGCAAAGATTTACAGAGAGAAGGAAAGACAGAAAGATCTTCCATCCGATGGTTCACTCCCCAAGTGGCCATAATGACCAGAGCTAAGCTGATCCGAAGCCAGGAGCCAGGAACTTCTTCTGGGTCTCCCACGCAGGTGCAAGGTCCCAAGGCTTCGGGCTGTTCTGTACTGCTTTCCCAGGCCACAAGCAGGGAGCTAATGGGAAGTGGAGCAGTCAGGATACCACCCGGCACCCTTATGGGATCCTGGTGGTTGCAAGGCCAGGATGTAACCACTGAGCTATCACACTGTGCCTAACCGAGGTATTTTAAAGCATAGCTTCATGGGATAGTGGACAGTGCTTGCCACCTTCTGTAATGCCAAGCACGGGCACCAATTTGCTCGACTTCCAATCCAGCTACCTGCTAATGTGTTTGGGAAAAGCAGCAGAAGATGGCCCAAGTGCTTGGGCCACTGCACCCCATTGTGGGAAACCAGGATGCAGTTCTAGCTTTGCCAGCGCAGCAGCTTTCTGGGGGTGGGAGAGGGTGGAGAGAAGCAAGGAGAAGGAGCTATTTTCTCAGAGAGAGAGAGAGTTGTCCATGTGTGTGTGTGTGTGTGTCCCTGCTTCTGTTACTCTTTCAAATCTTTTTTTTTTTTTTTTTAAGAACTGACCTCCCTCAGTTGAGGTCACTTCTTGAGGGGAGGTCCTGGGGTAAGTTGGATCACATTAACATAAAAGAGCATGGAATTTTAATCATGAATTTAAGGATGGAAAAAATATAGTTTCAGAAGACAGATGATTCAATTCTTTTGATTTTTCGACATCATCGCACCAAAAATGTTTCTCTGAGCTTTGAATTAAACATACCATTTTGTTTCCTTTAACGCACTAAAGGACTCAGTAATATTTTTTATAGACAGTGGATGATTTGGAACATAATTATGTTTCTTGCTGTTGGGATATCACTTGCATTTCTAAATTTTAATATTTATTGCAAAGGTGAGGAGGTTGCAGACCATTGTAGACTTTTGATTAGGATGGAGAGGGTTGGGTTTGGTGGGCAGTGGGATGGCTGAGAAAAACGTTCCTGCCTTCCCTCCTCTGTCCACAGGGGAAGAGGGTTGGAAGAGTAGAGAGAGAAGGTGTGCCACTCCTTGCCAGGCTACAGTGGTGCCAAGGGATGGAGATGGTTGTTGGTTGTTTCCTTAGGGACCCTGACGGGGGTGCAGGGGAGAGAGAATGTCCTGAGGGAGTTATTTCTCTTGGCTTCTTGCACCAGAGGTGAGAAATTCTAAGGTCTCTTGGCTGCCCGCATCTACCTCAGTGTGCCCACAGACTTAGGCATTCATGCATTTGGAAGGCAAAGTGCCAGAGGGGACACAGAGAAAGATGTTTCATCTGTTGATTGATACCACTACAGCCAGCGCTGGACCAGGGCAAAAGCAGGAGCTGGGAATCCCTGCTGGGTCTCCCAAGCAGGTGGCACTTGGTCCATCCTCTGCTGCTTTCCCAGGTGTAGTAACAGGGAGACAGGGGAAGCAGAACAGTTGGGATGCCAGCACCGCAGGTAGTGGCTTAACCCAGTGCACCACAGCTCTAGACCCCCAGGTGATTGAATCTAAAGTGAAGGTTTTTCTGATGTAAATGCAGGAAATGTCTCAGATCTTGCCTATGTTACAGTCACCAGTCACGTGGAGAGAGTTAACCATTGCCTGGGCTCTGTCACCAGCAATTTTGATTTCCTGGGTCTGGGATCAGGGAATTTTCAGATAGTGCCAGCTTTTCCCAGTTCCCATTGAGGCTTGTTTGTGATGTTCAGCAGGGTGCTTGATTCTGAAATGCAGTGTTCAAGGCTCTGTAAGGAGCTGTTTATCCAAACTCCTGCTCAGCAAGAGCCGTTTTCTCTTCTGACCTGTCTCAGCAAAAAATGGTCTTCAGATGGCCTTTGCTTTATTGAGTAAATATATTCTAGGAAGGTGACAGAAGTTTTGTTTGTTTTTTTCTGACTTACTGATATTTTTGTTGGAAATGGAGATTTGCAGAGAGAAGGACAGCTGGAGACCCAGAAGCAGCTCCTGGTTTCCAAATGGCTCAGTTTCTGCTGTTGGGGCTATTTGGGGAATGAACCCACAGTTGGAAGATTCTTCTTTCTGTCTCTCCTTCTCTCCATGTCTGCCTTTTTAATAAAAATAAGTCTTTTTTTTAAAGTTTGTTATAAATTATTTCCATCCTAGCAACTTAATATGAAATCGAATATATATTTCTATGAAAAGCCAAACCTTGTTTTAGCCAGCTGTGTTTGACCTAAGAAAGGTAGCCAGGCCTGAGCCCATCGAGTGCCATCAGGGTGGCACTGGGTGGAGCCGTTCCCAGTTCTGCATCTCCGTTGACAGGTTGCTTTCTGTACGTTTGCCCCTGTGTTGGGAAGATCCGTTGAGCTCAGTCCTGTCTTGCCAGTCCCTTCTGGAGCTTTCTGGCATCCATCCTGGCTAAGTCTTTAATTCCTGCTGAGAACCTGAGAGCTTAGGAGGCTCCTGGATATTTCTGGCTTCATTATGAGTCTTCCGCATGGCAGATGTGAGAGCCAGGCCTACCTGGACATGTGCAGGGAAGAGGAGCTTTAGTCCCATTCTGGTCGCCTGAGAAAATCTCCTAGAGAATTTTCATTGACTAGGCTGCAATAACTCAGTCCTGTGTGGTTCCATCTGCCTTTTCTGTCTCGGCTACATAGTTTCCTGGTTTGAGAGGATGACAGGATTTCTGACCATGGAAGACCTGGTCTCAGATGTATCTCTGATCAGTGCGACAGAAGACTTCCTGGACACTGCTATGGTAAGGCTCTAGGGAACTTCACTGTGCATGCCCCCTTGAAAGTGGACAGGAATAGCAAAGCTTCATCCAGGTCTCTTCCACGGGTACAGGAGCCCAAGCACCTGGGCCATCCTTTGCTGCTTTCCCAGGCGCATTCACAGGGAGCTGAATCAGAAGTGGAGCAGCCAGGACTCAGAACAGCTACCATCCAGGAGGCCACTCTGTAGGTGGTGGGGGAGCATGCTACACCACAGTGCTGGCCCCTCGAGGTTATTTTCAAAGCCTGAATTTCTGTAAGATGTGCATTTCATTAAAAGACTTTATTATCAGAGTATCATTTAAAGAATAACTGTACATCAACACACATGTCCGTGTTAAAAGAAAAATGGCTTATTTACATATGTACAAATAGCCACTTGCTCATTGTATTCAGGAGGCTGAGGTTCACTTAAGCTTTCTCGAAAGTTCTTTAAGGGAACCCTCTGCCTATGAGGGCACCCTCTACTAACATGAACGTTACAGTTTAGAATGCTGCTTTAGAATAATAGCTGAAACCTTTCTTTTTATTAGGTTATTTCCAGATGCAGTAGAAAAGGTAAGTCTATTATTAGCTACCAATTGGCTACCTATTTTAATTAATATTACAATATAGAGACTATTGAAAGTGGGGTTAAATATATTTGAATTTATTGAGAAAGCATATGATAGTGTTGAAATACATTTTGTTGTGAAAACCTGTTTATTTGCCTGGTTGTGTTTGTAGTTGCTGCTGTCGCTAAATGGCTGCTAAGCTTTGTTCAAGTGAAAAACCAGGTTGGTCATTGCACACCAGCAGCATGGTCAGTGCTGTGGTTCCCACTGAGGCAGCACCGAGGATTGGTAGGTCCTGAGAGGATGGATTGGGAAGTTTGGCCGTCTCAGCTCTCCTGTTTCTGGGTAATCTCTTTGGCATGTGGCCACTGAAGTGCCATCTGCCACAAAGCCCTCCTCATGCCACCACAGTTACTCAAACCTAGAGGCAGACCAAGAGGAAAACCAGGCCAGTGTAGCGTTGCTGACTTGACCTGAATTTGCTTTGGCTGCTTTCCTCCTTAAAGAGTATAAAGGTAAGGATTCTAGAAAAGGAAACTGGGGACTAGGTGGTTGATTTTTTTTTTCCAAAGTGGCTCACAGAAAAGACGATTTTGATACTTTCAGTTATTATGAACTCCAAGGTATATTTAAAACATTGGACCATTTCAGAAACTGGGGACCTCTTGCAACAGATACATTCTTTTTGTGTGATACACCTTTTTGATTTTCATGTTCAAGAGTGGTTATTGACGATGTCTGGTCACGGGGGATTTCAGACTTGTTACCAGCTGTGCTGTGTTTGTCAGAGGTCTTCACCATCTGTCAGTGGACTCCACATATCTTCAAGTTAATTTTTTTTGTGAACTTCATAAGTGATAATTGTGGTCTTTAAAAATTGGCAGAAAAAGTATTTTCCATTGTGTATTTGGACATTTGTAGCCCCAATATTCATGTAAAGAGACTTGGAGTGAGTGGACAGTTGGAGAATGAACCAACTGATGAGAGCACTTTCACACTGCTGCTATCTGCTTCTCTGTCAGACTAAACCCTTGCACAATCTTAATTTTTATTGTAATACACAAATGTAAGAAGCATATGGAAATAACAGGAAATTGTGGGGCCAGTGTAGTGGCTCAACACACTAACCCTTCACCTGCAAGCACCAAATTCCCATGCGGGCACTGTCCCAGCTGTTCCATTTCCTATTTAGCTCCTTATTTATGCCCTGGAAAAGCAACAGATGATGGCCCAAAGCCTTAGTATCCTGCACCTACATGAGAGACCTGGAAGAAGCTCTTGGCTCCGTATTGGATTAGCTCAGGCTCTTGTGGCCTTTTGGAAGGTAAACCAGTAGATGGAGAGACAGAGTGAAAGATCTTCCTTCTCTCTGTAAATCTGCCTTTCCAATGGAAAAAATATGTAAGTATATATTTAAAAGCCAGAAGCTAGGAGTTTCTTCTGGGTCTTCCATGTGGATGCAGAGTCCCAAGGCTTTGGGCCATTCTCTGCTGCTTTCCCTGGCCATAAGCAGAGAGCTGGATGGGAAGTGGAGTAGCCAGCACATGAACCAATGCGTATATGGGATGCTGGCAATTGGAGGTAGAGGATTAGGCAGTTGAGCCATAGCACTGGCCTCAAAATAAGTATTTTGGAAAAACAAAAGGAAACTAGGGAGAATCAAGATGGCAGAATAGGGTAAGGACATGTTTAAACAGAGAAATGTTAGCCGATGTTAAGCGGAGAGGACACATTCCAGGAAATAAGAGAAGGCAGAATGACAGCAGAGGAGCACCAGGAGAGTGACAGACACAGGAAAGCAGCATATACAACAGTGTGGTGTGGCAGTGACTGATACCCCAGCAGCACTCACCCAGTGGTGACCTGAACTGCACCTGCAGTGAGAACTCAACTGGCAACAAGGTGGGAAGGGGCGTTTCCCCAGAGATCAGGAGGTGAACCCAAAGAACTGCCTGTCTGCTGATCTGTTGGATTTCATCAGGAGCAGAAACAGAGTGGCAGGTTCCAGACAGGCAGTGCAGGAACAACATGGACTTCAGGGCCTAGTCTGCCTGCTAGAGCCAAAGCAGGCAGCATTTTGTATAGGAAGGCAAAGGCTGTGATAGGACAGCACTGTGCATGCACTGAGCTGGGATGAACTCATTCTGGCTCAGTGAACTGCAACAATGTGGCATCCTACAGGTTCCACCCAAGACAGGTCTGCTTAGAACTCAGTCCTGACTACCAGCAGATCAAGAACTCTAGTAGTGACACATCAGGCGCAAATCTGAACAGTGTGGAAAAACTTTACAACTGCAGTGACAACAGTGAGCTGTGCATGTGCAGAGCTGGGAGAGAACTCACTGAGCTCAGTGCATTGCACGGGTCCCACAGGAAAATAATACCAACTATGGCATATGGGTCAAAACAGGTCTGTGTGGCCCTCAGACCTAACAGCCAATAGGCTCCAGCAAGATTAGCACCACCATCAACCTAGCTATATAGGACACCTGGTGTCTCCCTAATCCTAGGACCTGCTCCAACCGGAAGTGGAAGAAAGGTTGTACAGACAACGATGCAGCCTCAGCAAAGTATCACAAAAGGTGGAGAGTGGTAAGCCAGGAGCTGGGGCTGTCTAGACCATGGTAGATGTCTAACATGAGAACCCAGAGTTGGAGCTTGGTGGAAAAAGTGGCCCAAGTAACTGCAAGCAAAGAAATGTGTGCCAACCACAATAAATAAAATCAAATTGCAGACCTGTGGGTGACAGAGTGTAAAAACCTGTCCCAAGGAAGCAGAAGTACAGTGACCAATAGCAAAAGAGGAGCCACAGTCACAATGAATATTACTGAATACTCTCCTGTAAAGGAACAAAACCCTTAGCCAACCTCAGAGTTCACTGAGGAAGATATCGAGAAAATGAGGAACACAAAATTCAAAACACTTGTTATGAAACTTCTTATCAACAACAAGAATCATGTAATACTTTAATAGTTTAAGGAATTTAAGGAATATGTCACACTGGAAATGAATCAAATGAAAGCTGATATATCAGAAATGAAAAATACAGTGGAGTGAATAAAAAGTACAGTGGAGAGTCTCCAAAATAGAATGAAGGAGGCAGAAGAAAGAATCTCAGAATTGGAAGATATTTCTTGTCACCAGAAGGAAACAAGCAAAAAGCTGGAAGCAGAGCTGGGTCAAGCTAAAAAAATATTTAAGAACTGAAAGACACTATTGAAAGGTCAAGTATAAGAGTTATGCGATTCCCAGAAGGTGCAGAAAGAGAAGTTGGGTTTAAAAATGTATTTAATGGGGCCCGGTGACACGGCCTAGTGGCTAAAGTCCTCGCCTTGAAAGTCCCGGGATTCCATTTGCGCGCCGGTTCTAATTCTGGCAGCTCCACTTCCCATCCAGCTCCCTGCTTGTGGTCTGGGAAAGCAGTTGAGGATGGCCCAAGGCTTTTGGACCCTGCACCTGCATGGGAGGCCTGGAGGAGGTTCCTGGTTCCTGGCATCGGATCGGCATGCACTGGCCATTGTGGCGCACTTGGGGAGTGAAACATCGGACGGAAGATCTTCCTCTCTGTCTCTGCTCCTCTCTGTATATCTGACTTTGTAATTAAATAAATAAATCTTTAAAAAATGTATTTAATGAAGTAATCAGGGAAAATTTCCCTAATCTAGAGAAAGAATTGGGAAACAACATCCTGGAGGGACACAGAACTCCCAACAGGCTTGACCAAAAGTGATCTTCACCATGACACATGATAATCAAGCTCTCTTCAATCAAACATAAGGAAAAGACCCTTAAATGTGCACATGAACAAATCAACTGACATATAAAGGAATGCCAATTAAATTCACAGGAGACCTCTCACAGGAAACTCTGCAGGCCAGAAGAGAATGGAGTGACATATTCCAGATTCTAAAAGAAAAAAATAGTTAGCCCAGGATTACCCAGCAAAACTTTCTGTTGTCTTTGCAAATGAAATACAGTTCTTCCACAGTAAAAAGAATATACCTCTTTCAAAACTGCCCTACAAAGGGTACTTAAAGACGGTCTCTTGACAGAGAAGAGAAATCGCACCCACCAAAATCAAAGGCAAATGTGAACATCTCAGTAAAATAACAACAGTAGACTAAATTAATGAACAACCCATTGCTAAAATGACAGAATCAAATTACCACCTATTCATATTAACCCTGAATGTGAATGGCTTAAACGCATCAATCGAACGTCATAGATTAGCAGACTGGATTATAGAAACAAAACCCATCTATTTGTTGCCTGCAGAAGACATATCACCAACAAAGATTAACAGAAACTATATCTCATGGATTTTGATTTTTTTTAAATTCCATCTCTTCAAAACACTTTTTCTTTCCCCTCATTAAATTCTTCAATGACTTATAGATCATACGATAGCATCATTTTGTTAAGGAATATTCTTGATTTTCTTTCTCTTCAACACATTGGTCATTCAGTAGCGTGTTATTTAACTTCATAGCATTGTAAATTTCTATTTCTTCCTGTTGATTTTGTATTGTGGCTTTTCATTTAAGCAGATGTATAGTAACTGTAATGGAGACTGTCTTATCCAGATGTGAGGATGCATTGCAGTATGCATCTCTACTTCCAAAGATGGACTCCCAATGAAACTGTTTACTGTATCTTGACAATAGGATGTGGGACTCTCTGCCATTGTCCATGCCCGCAATGATGGACATATGACTGTTTATGAGGAACTGTGCTATAGTAATAATATAGTAGAACTTGTGGGAGGAGGGAATTTGGGGAGGGAGTAAGGGAAGTCCTAGGGCCTATGGAACTGTATCAGAAAATGATAACAATAATAGTAGTAATGAGAAATGAAACTGTACAAGGAACTGTACATTCTTAGTTGGTGTAGAAATCAGAAATCAGTTTTGCTTTAGGTATGATGACAGGGAAGAGTCATACTGCTTGTTCCATTTTCCTTCATGGATATCTGCATGATTCATACATATGTGGCCTGGAACTTTTAAATTTATTTGAGTGGTAGAGTTACACACACCAGGGATGGGAGAGAGATCAATTGATTTTCCATGTCCCAAAATGACTGCAACAGCTATGTTTTGGCCAGGATAAAGTTGGGAGTCTGGGATTTCCTCCTGCTCCCCACATGGGCAGCAGGACCTCAAGCACTTGGACCAGCATCTGCTGTCTTCCTAGGTACATTAGCAGGGAGCTGGATCAGAGGCGAAAGAGCCGGGACTAGAACTGGCAAGCTGTTATGAATGCTGGTCTCACAAGGGACCACGTAACTCGCTGTACCAGTGCTCACCCAAGAGGTTTGTTGATTTGAAAGGCAGAGTGACACCTCTTCCATCTGCTGCTTCACTCCCCCATGGTCTCAACTGCCGGGGCTGTTAGCATGGAGCTGGACTGGAAGCAGAGTGGCTGGGATTCCAACGGGCATTCCAATATGGACCTGAGGTGCCAGGGCTTAACTCCTGTGCCACAACACCTGCTGGTAGTGGCTTTAACACAGACTTGATCTTGTCTCATGGCCAGACCTCATCATTCCATGGCTTTTGTAGATTTGCCTTTCCATGTCATTTGGGAGTCATTTCCTTGGTCATTGTTGGCATCTTATTTTTCCCCTGCCGTTCTTTCCACTGCATCTGTGTTGCTGTTTTGTACTGAGCCTGCACCTGCAGAGTTTGCTGTGGCATTTCCTGCTTCTGTGTAAGCTGCTGCCTCATGTGCCAGCTCTGCTGCCATCCTCCTCCTCTTGCTTGTGCTGAATCTGTTGCAGCTTCTCTTCCTCCTGCTACAGCTGCTGTGCAGCGCTGTTTCTTTTACTGCTGCTGCCTCACCTGCTTTGGTCTCTGCTTTCCTGGTGCCTCTTCTGTGTTTTTTCCCCCTGCTGCTGTTGCCCCTACATTTGCAAGTTTCTCTTCCTCTCCTTCCTCCTCCTCCCCAGATAGGAGAGGCAGAGCTATCTGCCATCTGTTGATTCACTCCCAAAACTTCCAGGACAGCTGGGGCTTGGTTTCCCTGGAGGGCAACAGCAACTCAGTTACCCTGACTGCCTCCCACAGACTGCATGGCAAGGAGTTGAGACCAAGTGCTGTAGGACACGGACACCGTAACCACTAGCTCCCCTAATTCTTTTTGGCACACGTTTGATTCTTGTAAAATATGCTTTCAGGGAAAATGCAGATGTTGGATTCCTTCATCCTCAGTTTAGGATTCCTGGTGACAGAAAGGAGGATCAGCCATTCGCTTCAGCAGGAGGTGAGTTAAGAAACTAGACAACAAGTGCTCCAGCAGCTTCCAAGAAACTTACGCATGGGTCTCTGTTTTCTTTCTTTCCTGTGAATGCCTTCCCCAATTCTGAGAAGGCCGTGAGGACTTTGAACTTCATTTTGCAAGCTGTACCTCGGGAAGAGAGAAAAAGCCTCTCCTTGTCAGAAAGCATATGTCATCTTAAGTGGCTTTAGCCTCAAGTACATGTTGTTGTTAAGAGCAACTCTCTTGTGGTGGTGTTGGTTCAGCCTTTCTTCTCACGGATGAGTGCAATCATTCGTGGTTTCGGTGAAGGCTCAGTGCACCTGCCGTGTGTGCTAGATTACGCGGGAGGACCGAGGAAGAGGCAGACTGACTGTGTTGTTATTTCTTTATGGGTTGTTTGGATTTTTTTAATAGATTTTATTGTTATTGGAAAGCCGGATATACAGAGAGGAGGAGCGACAGAGAGGAAGATCTTCCATCCAATGATTTACTCCCCAAGTGAGCCACAACGGCCAGTGCGCACCGATCCGATGCCAGGAAACAGGAACTTCTTCTGGGTCTCCCACGCAGGTGCAGGGTCCAAAAGCCTTGGGCCGTCCTCGACTGCTTTCCCAGGCCACAAGCAGGGAGCTGGATGGAAAGTGGAGCTGCTGGGATTAGAACCAGCGCCCAAATGGGATCCCGGGACTTTCAAGGCGAGGACTTTAGCCGCTAGGCCACGCCGCCGGGCCCGGGTTGTTTGGATTTTACAAGGCAAGGTGAAATGCTTTATTAGACCATCCATGATTTTTTTCCTTTTGTGTATGTGAGCTCAATCAGTGACTGGGAAGAATGTTGACAGTGCAAGTCCTGGGGCCAGACTGCTTGGCTTCCAATCCTACCTTTGCCACTTCCGTGGGTGGAGTGCAGCTTGAACATTATCCTTTATGCTGCTTACCTATAGACTGGGGTTGGCAGTAACTTCCCAGTGAAGTTCTTGTGAAGGTCAAGTGAGACAGTCTTACAGTGGCCAGCGCGATGCTTTGCAGAGAGCATGGATTCTTAGGTTACCAGCTGTTCGCCACCCCAACAGGCCGTGGAGTTTGCATTGCTTTGAAGTGGTGGAATTTTGGGTGACCTCACTATGCCTGCATAGTCATTGCAACGTGAAATTTGGAAGGAAGGATGTCATGTGTGACTGCAGAAAGAGCAAATTTAACACAATATTGTGAAATGTGACTTTAAATGGCTGACAGTGGCAGTCCAACATTTATTGGCTGGGCAGCTGTTACTGGTGAGTTCACCATAGTGTACAGGTGGTGACCAATGATCATCAATGCATTGATGTCATGTTTAACCATGTCACTCATCATTTCTGCACTGGACTTCTCCTCAAAAACAAAACAAACAAAAACACCTTTTTTTTCATTTGACACAGTGAAATCACTGTCTTCAAGGTGTTTAGAGTTAATATTGATGTTCTGATATCTAATATGTTGAGATTGGAAGATCTCATGTTTTCTGATGTTTTCTCAATTTTCAAATCACAATCCTATGGTCATGCTGCCTTCTTATCTGTGTGTTCAGGAAAGTCTGGAATGTTCTGGACTTTCAGGCACAAGTGAGACCTGCAAGTGTAAAATGAAGTGGTGCTGTTTTAGGGCTGTTTGTTGAGTAGCAACAGATCAATCCACGTATGAGAAACTAGGCTATCACAAGATGTTGCAATAAATCTCTTCTTTAAAATGGGACTTACTGTAACATGGAAGAAAGATTAGTGTCACAGTTGTTAAACTTGACATGAAATTCTTGATTATATACAGGTACTTTAAAAGCTTGTGGAAAATGGAATTTAAAAATAGAATGTGTTTTGTTGTGAAAATCTGAAAATTCCATGCATGAATTTTCTAAGAGATTAATTTGCTTATTTAAAAGTTACACAGAAAGAAATACACACACACACACCTCTTCCATGCACTGATTTCTCTTCCCACATGGCCACAACAGCTAGGACTGGGCCAGGCTGAAGCCAAGAGCCAGAAGCTTCTTCCAGATCTCCCACATACATAGCAGGGGCCCAGGCACTTGTGGCATCTTCTGCTACTTTCCCCAGACGATCACTAGGGAGGTGGAGGTTAAGTGGAGCAACTGAGACATGAACAGGTGCCCATAAGGATGCTATACTGCCAGCAATGGTCTTTACCCACAGTACCACAGCACCGTTTCCACAGATTTTTGTAACAGGCACTTTTTTGCAAACTTAAAAAAAAATACATTTTTTGAGAGATTAATCAGTGTTCCATCTGCTAATTTATTCCCAAAGTTTGCAATGACCAGGGCTGGAATTTTGGTTTGCTACAAGAGTGGCAGGGGCCCAAGTCATTGGGTCACTTTCTGCTGCTCTGCTAGGCGCTTTAGCAGGAAGCTCGATTGGAAGTGGGGCAGCTAGGACTCAACCTGGTGTCACAGGTAGCAGCTTAACCTGCTGTGTCATAATGCCAGCTCTGCTTCTAGTGAACTTTTTAGACAACTTTCCATATGCAAGAATCTCTTTTTGCAGCCAAGTAAACCTACCCTTTAGTTCTGTTTTCCACCAACTTTTAGGAGTAACCTCATCCAGTGAGAGACTGTGTTCATTACAGTTTTGACATTACAGCCAGTGAGGGGAATTTGAAGTCATTTCAAACGTACAGGTTGATTTTAAAAATATTGTCAAAGCATTAATCAGAAAAAGATGGAAAATGGAGTAGATGAATCAACCACCTCAGCTTTATGCTTGCAGCGGAAAACCGGACAAGGGGAAAACCCTAAGACGGACTATGTCAATCAGTGGACTCTGCACCAGCCTCATCATACCTGGACTGTTGCTGATGATATGTTGGAGCTTCTAATTGATCGAGGTGACGCTCTGCTGGCTCTGCCTACAAACCTGAGAGGGCCTCCCTAAGAGGCCGTTGAGCTTGAACTGGACAAGTGGGATGCTGGACTCTGTATGGTGTAAACTTTTAATTAGGGAATCTCAACAGAACTTGAGCTGTGGTTATGCATCAAGGTGAAGGAATTCATGATGGGGGAAGGGTTTGGGGTGAAGGGGGGGGGATCCCAGTACCTATGAAATTGTGTCATGTAATGCAATGTAATTAATGAATAAATGAATATTAAAGAAAAAAATATTGTCAGCATGATACACTTGATGTAACTTTGCCACTTGATGTATCCGTCAGTAAATGTGCTTGATTTAAATGTTTCAGGAAAGACTTTGCAAGGACCATCATAATTGTGGGTGGTAAGAATGTAAATATTTACTATATTAAATATTGGGCCCTGGAGGGGATTTTCTAAGCATTTGGGTCCCAGGGAGAAGGAAGGATGAATCATGGTCAAACTCTGAAAAGAGTTATTGAGATTTGATTTTCAATTTATTTTGAGAGGTACAGACCGAACACTGTAAAGAATAATTAGGAATTGCATATTTATTCACCATGCAACTTTGTTAAATTTTAGTATGTTGGCACATCTACCGTAAATACTCTTTTTGAAAACAAATGGAGTCAAAATGAAGAAGAGTGCCCTGTGTCCTTGTTCCCAGGCCATTTCATTTCTCCTTGACTCACAGTTTCCATGTCTAAGCAACTGTTTCTAAATTTTCTATTTTCATAAGCACTGAAAATTTTATTTTTTAAATTTAAATTTTAAAAATTAGTTAAAAACACAATTTTAAAAAATGCTTGAGAGACAGAGACAGAGAGCTCCCATCCACCAGTTTATTCCTCAAGTGCCCACCTCAGCCAGAGCTGGGAAACAGAAGCCCAGTCTGGGTCTCCTGTGTGTGTGGCCGGGACCTCGTCCCTTGAACCATCACCTCCTGCCTCCCAGGGTTGCGTTAGTTGGAAGTTGGAATCAGGAGCAGAGTTGGAATACAAACCAAAACACTGCAAATCAGATATGGGTATCCCAACAGTGACTTAACCAGGCCAGGTGCCTTGGCCCTTAATGTATATAAGTACCGTCCTATGGAAAGTATTTTGCTCTATGCAGTTTTAGAGTCCATTGTGAATATCATAAGTGACCTTAGAATTTTATTTTTTAAACAAATATTTTATGGCTATTTTGATGAACTTTCTTTGAATTAAAAAAAATATTTATTTTTTTTAATTTGAAAGGCAGATTTTGGGCCTGGTGCTATGGCCTAGTGGCTAAAGTCCTCGCCTTGAGCGCACTGGGATCCCATATGGTCATGGGTTCTAATCCCAGCAGCCCTGCTTCCCATCCAGCTCCCTGCTTGTGGCCTGGGAAAGCAGTCAAGGACGGCTTCTGCTAGAGACCCAGAAGAAGTTCCTGGCTCCTGGCTTCGGATCGGCACCGCACCGGCCGTTGCGGCTCACTTGGGGAGTGAATCATCGGATGGAAGATCTTCCTCTCTGTCTCTCCTCCTCTCTCTATATATCGGACTTTGCAATAAAAATAAATAAAAATTAAAAAACATAGATTTTTATAGAGGGAAGGAGAGACAGATCTTCCATCCAGTTGTTGCAACAGCTGGAGCTAAGCCGATCTTGAGTTAGGAGCCAGGAAGGACTTCCGGGTCTCCCACGTGGGTACAGGGTCCCAAGGATTGGGCCATCCTCCACTGCTTTTCCAGGCCATAAACAGGAAGCTGGATCGGAAGTGGAACAGCCAGGAAATGAATCAGTGCCCATGTGGGATGCCAGTGGCAGCAGGCAGAGGATTAGCCAGTGTTGCCATTGTGCCAGCCCTTTCCTTTAAAAATTTTAAATGTATCTAACATAAAACCACAAATATTATTCATTTATATGTTGTTGACATCTTTTAGATTTCTCTCCCAGGATTTGTCAGTTGCAGCTTGCCTGGGGGTCCCACCCCAGGATACGTTCTGCTGTTAGTTCGTGTGGCATGAAGCGACCAAGATGGGACTTGTCAGAGCAAGCACCATCTCTGGGACTCCTTTGTTGTGTCGTTTGTCCAGAGTGACCCATGTCTGCTGTGTGTTCATGTCCAGATTACGACCAGCAGGTTGCAGCTTCCGAAACCTTGTGTAGGTTGACAACTAGAACAGCGAGGGAGGAACTTGCCAAGCAGTGGTTTGAGGATAACGTCATTGCGGAAGCTTTCAGAGACATTAAGGATCGAGAATTTGAGATGGTGAGAGTTCTGCCCTTACAGTGAACAGTTGCGAAGTCTCCCCTGAGTTCTTGGCAATGAGTTGTGCTTAGGGAGGAATTTTTTCCTTCCATTTATATGATTTCACTGAAATTGTTAAACTCCCTGTTTTCCAAGGAAAGGGATCCATCAATACAAACAGGGATGGTACAGACTACAGACAAAGTGATTTTCATGGATCAAGCAAAAAATGTTTTGTTTTCAATGAGGAGAGCAATTGTAAATGGACATGTAGGGCCCAGTGCGGTAACCTAGTGGTTAAATCCTTGGCTTGAAAGCGCCGGGATCCCATATGGGCACTGGTTAGTGTCTCAGCTACTCCATTTCTCATCCAGCTTCCTGCTTCTGACCTGGGAAAGCAGTCAAGGATGATCCAAAGCCTTGGAACCCTGCCCCAATGTGGGAGACCTGAAGGAAACTCCTGGCTCTTGGTTTTTGATTGACTCAGCTCCGGCCATTGGGACCACTTGATGAGTGAATCAGTGGATGGAAAATCTTTCTCTCTGTCGCTTCTCTCGTGTATCTACCTTTCCAATAATAAATAAATAAATAAATAAAAATAGTAACAGTAAATGGACTTGTAGGGGGATGGGGAACTGGAGAAGTGGTGACAGGCTCCCATAGGTGGTGACAGGCTCCCATGGGTGGGGCTAGCTCTGGTGGCCAAGTCGTGTGGGGTGGTTGTGTTGAGCTATCCACCTACCATCTGCATGTAGAGGAAGGGTTATTTTCAGGGTCTTCTCTATACTTCTGGCTCACCTTGATTTTGCCTTTGAGTGGCACAGAAGTAGCTTATGGCTTTTGTGTGTATCTGTCTTCAGTCTCACATGGCTAAAACATCCTCTCCTCTTTAAAAAAAAAAACAAAAAAAAAACAAAAAACAAAACACCTAAAGCTGCTGCTTTTAGTATAAGGCAAAACCTTAGTAACAGCATCTAGGCTAAAAGTACCCTTTTGGGCAAAAGCTACACAGCCAGAGTTTTCTCCTTTTAAGATTTATTTATTTTTATTGGAAACACACGTCAGATTTTACAGAGAAGTGGAGAAACAGAATGATCTTCTGTCTGATGGCTCAGGCCCCAAGTGGCCACAGTGGCTGGAGTTGAGCCGATCCAAAGTCAGAAGCCTGGAGCTTCTTCCAGGTCTCCAGTGTGAATGCAGGTCTCGAGGCTTAGGGTCATCCTCCACTGCTTTTCAGGCCCCAGGCAGAGAGCTGGATGGGAGGAAAGTGGAGCATGTGGAACATGAACCAGCGCTCATATGGGATCCCTGTGCTGGGAAGGTCAAGTTTTAGCCATGGAGCCATCACTCTGGGCCTCAGGATTTTCTAACATCTAAATGTTTCTATTTTCTCAGGCTCTGAGCCCATTGCCAGGATTCCCTGTGGTCTAGGTGGAGATGTTGACGTCATGTCAGGGCTATCCCAAACTTGCCTTTGAGTTCCAGCTACCTGATTTAGAGAAATAAAAAGGTGCTGCACTCCCGTGGGCTTCTGGCATGAATTTCTTCTGTTTCACTGGCACATTTGCTGTGAAAGTGAAGAAAATACAGGATCCGTTAATTATCTAGCTTCTGAAATTGTCTCCCCTGGAGGCACCCAGCTCTTAGTTGGGCCACTCATCCTTGAAAGGCTCACCCTGCTGGGGTATGGCAGGAAGTGGTGATTCTCTTGTTGCTTCTTCTGGCTCAGTGACATACAAATGTGCAAATAACTTCTGGAACTCCCAAGTATTCCTCAGTTGTCACCCTCACAGTCAGAGGAAGGGAAGCTGCTTGTGGCCTGAGCCTCTTTCTCATGGCAAAGAATAGTTAACATGATCCCGAACCCTTATGATGTTACTGGATGTAGTTGGGCAGGAGCCCATACTGACCTGTATGTGCTGGTCAGGGTAGTATTAAATAAGATATATACATATATTTTTAATGAAAACATTTGACTTGTTTTGTAGGATAGTCGCTGTTTTCTCAATCTCCTGAATGACAGACTTGGTGACCAAAAGAGGTAAGACAGCTTCTTCAGCATGGTTCCCTTGCTTCTCGGTGTCCTGGCGATGTCAGCTGTGTTTACAGCTTGTCTGGGATCTGTGAGTGTCTTTCAAAATGAGCTCTGTTGGTCTTTCGCACACTTGTTTGGTTTGGGACATTTCTGATACAGTACTCTCCAGCAAGTCCGGAGATTTTTAAGAGGAGTGGTTGTTACACACATGAGCTCATCAGAGATAAGTGTGTTTCTTCTTCTTCTTTTTTAAAGATTTATTTTATTTTTATTACAAAGTCAGATATACTGAGAGGAGGAGAGATAGAGAGGAAGTGGAGCTGCCGGGATTAGAACCAGCGGCCATATGGGACCAAGGCGAGGACCTTAGCCACTAGGCCACACTGCCAAGCCCAACAGTTGAGTTTCTGGTGTGAACATATTTGCTAATTTCTTTCTTTGGGAATTCTGCCAAGTGCTTTGGTGGAGGTATAGAGAATCACTAAATGTAATTCAGAGTCTACCAGGTGGGAATTTAAAAACTGTTTATGCATCCCATTTGTACATTTGAACCCCCCACACTGTACCAAGAAACTCAACAGCATATCCTAGTTATAAATATTCTTGTGTCTGTGGGTTGTGGCTGGGATAATCCAAGTTTCACATTGTAACTGTGATGGTCTCTTCCAGGGTTAATTCATTTCCATGTATTGCCGCATTCGCCGATGGACATGAGGTAGGTTTGTCCTGCCTGGGGGTTGGGAGGGTGCTGGATGGTGAAACCCAGTTATGTTCAATTTTGCTGTCATTCTCAAGAGACTTTTTGAAAATAATACTAACATCTCCAAGTAGCTTCAACTCTGAGACCATGCCTGAGGGCTCCATGGTTACTCCTGACAAAAAGCGGGACTTGGGGGTGCATAATGTACCCGTGAAGCCAGCTGCTTGTTTCATTTTACCCTCCTCAAGGGAAAGATTATACAGGAAGCAAGAGGTGGTACCCTCGCCTCTTTCCTTCCAGTTGAACTTTCCTCTTCTTTCTCCAACAACAGGGGCCACACTCTTTCCTTTCTCTCTGTCTTCATAGAGTACAGGCTGTGCAAGTACAGACACGTGACAAAGGATGTGCCAGGACAGCTCAGGATGTTATGGGCACACGGACAGCACTTTCATCCTTCCTTTGCAAGATCAGATTCTTTTCACTCTCCTCTTTGGTTTCTAGACAAACACAGGGTCCTTCCTGTCACAGTGCTCACGAACCCATCATCTCAGTGTCAGGATGAGACCTGAGAGTTTGGTCCCTTGGCGCAGCCTTCAGGGTGTTCGCATGCACCGTGTCCTTGGTTTGGGTCCAGCATACCTTCCTGGGACTGTAGACCCAGGCTTGCTGGCACATTCCTTCTGTCTAGAGCAGATTCTTGGAGTCTCAGTCCTGCACCCAAAGTCTGTCTATTTTATTTCCCCTTAGGTTACTGTGAGAATTCTGCTCTTTGTGGATTTTCTTTGCAATTTTCCAACAGCTTCTATCAGGGCCCTTGAACTTCACCTTATCCTAGCTTCTAGAACATGTATGGTGGGCTAATACCTTTGTCTAACTCTGTGGCTATTAAAAACTAGGCACCCATGGTGGTTCCCATGTCCAAGAAGTACTATCTTCTGGGAAAGTAGTGAGTCTGTAGTCTGTGTCCCATAGGTGGGCACAAAAGCTGTACATTGTCAGCCCTCTCTGTCTGCAGGCTGGCAGCCACGGGTTCAGCCCGCTGCAGATGAAGTGTTATAGGTTGTTGCTGATATGTCCTATATAGTTAGACATTGCAATGATGGTTGCATCTAGGTTGAGTGTGTACTGATTTTTGCCTCATCATTATTTTCTTAAAAATACAGTATTTACTTAGTGTTTACATTGTCATAGGAACTATAAATAATCTAGAGATGGCTTAAAGTATGCTAGAAGGTTATATAACTAAATAGTTATGTAGTTTATATATATATTATATATATATAGTTTGTTTATTTTAAAGCTGCATTGAGAAATGGACTGAGATAGATCTTCATAAGCAGATTCACTTTCCAGATGGCCTCAGGGGCCTCAGTGGCTAGAGTTGGGCAAGGCTGAAGTCAGGGGAGGAGAGAGCTCTCCCATTTGGATGGGTCACCCGCTGCTACTTTCCCCATACCATTAGAAGGGAGCTGGGTCAGAAGTGGAGTAGCCAGGACAAACCGATGCCCATGTGGATGGCAGCATCACAGACGGTAGCTTTGCCCACTGTGCCACAATGACAATTCCAAGTGCCGTTTTATTTAAGGAACTTCAATGTCCGCAGATTTCAGGTTCTGAAGGGACATCAGAACCAATCCCTGGGGGCTATCGAAGGGCAGCTGTTAAATGCTTCTTGAGGTTTGTCTGGGAGGCAGTAGAGACACTGTATTAGTGCTGGGTATGGAGAAGTACCGCGGGACCTTGGGAGGCAGAGGCCGAGATGGTGACTGTTTCTATATCATCGTAATCTCTGAATCATCATCAGAACCAAGTGGTGGGCATGCAGGCAGCATGGCTCAGCTAAAGTCCCTGAGCCTCAGGAGTGAGGTTGTAATGATGGATGGAAACCCGATGTACTGAATACATCTGCTCTTCAACAAAATCTGCAAGAAGCCAAATCTTACCTCAAGTGAAAATAATTGCCAGACCAGCAGTAGATCCTCTTCTAGGCGTAAAGTGATGTGCTGCAGGCTGCTGTCCACATCTTCTTTTTGAAAGGAAGTTTCCTGTATTTGAAAGGCACAGAGAGGGAGACACCTGCTGTCCCCTTCCACCCCACACACATACTCTCTGTGTCTCATCTGCTGATTCACTTCCCAAATGGCCACAACAGCCAGGGCTGGGTCAGGCTACAGTCAGAAGTTGGCAGTTCCATCCTGGTCTCCCATGTAGTTAACAGGGGCCCAGGCCCTAGGTTTTTGTCTGCTTTCAACAGCAGGAAGCTGGATTGGAAGTGGAGCAGTCAAGCACTCTGATTGGGATGCTTGGGTCCCAATCAGAGATTTATCTTGTTTTTACACAAGTTTTTACACAAGTTTTTCCAAGTGCAAGACAGAGTCCAGGATGGGGTCTTAGGGACCCCATTTGTTATCACCTTCATGGCAAGACCCGAAAGCACCAGTAAACTGCCACATGTTGTTGTGGGTGCCTGAGGCAGAGCCCTGGAACTCATGGAGGAGATATGGAGATACTGTCAGTTGACAAAGAATCCACAGCAGAAAGAGGAGCAAAAGACATCAGCTGCTGTGACTCGAAAGGGAATGTCCACCTGGCCGCAGAGACACCCCTTAGGGGAGAGAGCAACTAGGAGAGCCCCTGAGAGCCCCTGAGAGCCCCAGCAATCCTAGCTAGGGGAGGGATCTGCAGTCACACAGACACCAAGTCCTGCCAGCAGAGCCACATGGGACCTCTGCCCTAGAGGAGGAACTGCATCTCCCTCTGCTCTTGAGACACATTTTTGTATTATCTTGTAGAAAGGCATCACTAACAGAGTTCTTGCCACTCTAGGAGGATAAAGGCCCTGGCAAATCCTTGAGCCTGGGCTGCACAGACATCCCAGTAAAATAGCACAAACGGTGATCCCCTAGACTCCAGCCCCCAAAGTGTGCTGTGCTACCAGGGACATGTGTCTAAGAACAACAGGGGGATGAACTCCCAAGACTTTAGAGGTAAGACCACCTGCCCAAGCAGAACGGGGGCCCATTCCACCTCCACACTCTCCTTCCCCCTGTGGTGGCACATGGCACTGTGGGGAAGTCTGCTTTTCCATTGAACTTGGGGCACGTACTACTGTGACTGTTCTCTACCCTCCAGCGCTTTGATTGGTACAAAGAGCCATACAGTCCTTGAGGACTCTTGGCCAACCCTCCTGCAACCCCAGGCCACCACTGGGGCCTACCTACCTGCTGGAACTGACGTGAGAACCCCATAGCCCTGTAGCCATTGATGACAGTGGAAGGAGTTAGGGGAAACCATACCTCAGCATCCAGCTGGAACTGAAAAGTCAATCAGCTGGTACCCAATGATGCATCTGCAGGAAGCAGATTACCTTTAGTAATCAAAGAGACAGGCAAGATGGCAGAATAGGGTAAGAACATGTTTAAACAGATGGAGAATCAGTAGCCAGGGTAAAGAAGATAGGCCACAATCCCGGGTAATAGGAGAGGACAGGCCAATGGCAGAGAGGCACCTGGAGATCCATGGACATGGAGAAGCAGCAGAGACGATGGAGCAGTGGTTGGCACCAGTGATTGAAGCTCCACTGGTGGCCAGTTGGAAGGCAAGTTCACCAGGAACTCAAGAGAACTCAGGCATAAAACTATCCATCCTGCTGATTTGCTTGATCCGACCACAAGCAGAAGCAGAGTGACAGAGCCCAGGCAAGAAGGTACAGGAACAGGGTCGCTTTCATGGCTCAGACACGTACCAGAGCCACATGGAGTATGATTTTGTGTTCTGAGGAAAAGGCTGTGGGGTGGAGGAACAACAGCTGTGCAGTTGCTGAGCCAGGAGGGAATTCACTCTGCACTCAACACATTGCACTGGTCCCTCGGGAAAATGGTACCAACTTGGCATCCTACAGGTTCTACTCAAGATAAGTCAAGGTGGCCTCCAGGCCCAATAGCCAGGAGGCCCAGAACTCTCATCAGGTGCCATTTTGTGTACTAAGGTAAAGGTTGTGGGGCAGAAGGAACTGTAGTGAGCTGCACAGGCACACAGCCGGGAAAGAACTCACTTCTGGCTCAGTGCATTGCGCTGGTATCACAGAGAAAATTGCACCAACTTTGCTTCTTACAGGTTCCAACCAAAATAGGTCCAGGTGGCCCTCAGACCAACAGCTTCCAGCAAGACTAGCATCCAGTGATGTAGGACAGCTGGTGTCTCCCTAATGCCAGGCATTGCTTGAGCCAGGAGTGGGAGAAAGATTATACAGGATATGGCAAATGGTGCAGCCACAGCACAGGATCACATGGGGTTGAAAGTGGTGAGCCAGGAGTTGGGACCATGGAGACCATGGCAAAAGCCTAAAACAAGAGTCCAGGACCGATACTTGCTGTAGAGAGTGGCACAAGTGACTGCAAACAAAGAACCAAATACCAAACTCAATTAGTAAACTCCATCTGTAGTTCAGTGGGCTACACAGTTTAGAAACGGGCCCTAAGGAGAGGAATCTTCCATCCAGAATAGCAATGACCAAGAGCGAAAGAGGAGACAGACACAGTGAATATTACTGCTGCTTCCCCTGCAAAGGAGCAAAAGCCTTTGTTGATCTCAGAGTTAACTGAGGAATACATCAAAAAAATGGGGGATAAAGAATTTTAAAAACTTGTTATGAAGCTTCTTAATGAGAAGCACATACAGGAGTTGAATGAATTTAAGAACTATAGGTCACACAGGAAATAGCAATACTGAGACAAAGTCAAGCCGAATTATTTGAAATGAACACGATGGAGCAAGTTAGAAATTCAGTGGAAAGCCTCAGTGATAGAATGAACAAGTCAGAAGAAAGTATCTCAGATTTGGAAAACATTTCCTCCAAAATGGGGAAATACTTGAAAAGCTGGAAGAGGAGCTGAGTCAAGCTAAGGAAAGTATTCAAGAATTAGGTGGCACTATTAAATGACCGAATATAAGACATATGGAAGTTCCAGAAGGCACAAAAAGAGAGGCTGCATTTAAAAATATATTCAATAAAATAAGGGAAAAATTCCCTAATTTGGAGAAAGAATTGGGAAACAACATTCAGAAGAACAGAATTCCCAGGGGGTTGACAAAAAGCAATCTTTGCCATGACACATGATAATCAAGCTTTCTTCAGTTGAACACAGGGAAAAGATACTTAAATATGCATGTGAAAAAGATAGTAACATTAAAAGGATCCCCAATCAGACTTCCTGCTGACCTCTCAAACTCTACAGGCCAGAAGAGAGTGAAGTGACATATTCCAGATTTTAAAGGGGATGAATTATCAACCCAGAATAACTTATCCAGCAAAGTTTTCCTTTGTCTTTGAAATCAAGTTAAATTCTTCCACAGTAAAGAAAAGCTCAAAGAATTTCCCTCTTTCAGACCTGCCCTACAAATGATGCTTAAAGATGTTCTCTTTATAGAGAAAAGAAATAACACCTACCAAAACCAAAGGCAAATGTGAAGAACATCCCAGTAAAATAACAACAGAAGAGTAAATCAAATAATGAACAACTGTTGCTGAAATGACAGGATTGAGTTACCACCCATTCATATTAACTCTGCATGTAAATGGCTTAAACCCAACAATCAAATGTCATAGATTAGTAGACTGGATTAAAAAAACAAAATCCATCTATTTGTTCCCTACAGGAGAAACATCTCACTAAAAAAGGCAGAAACAAAGTGAAAGAAAAAGATATTCCAGGTAATGGAAAAAAGAGTTGATGTAGCAATTTTTCTTCATTTTTTTTAAGATTTATTTTCACTGGAAAGGCATATTTACAGAGAGAAGGAGAGACAGAAAGATGTTCCATCTGCTGATTCACTCTCTAAGTGGCCACAATGGTCAGAGCTGCACTAATCTGAAGCCAGGAACCAGGAGCTTCTTCCAGGTCTCCCAATAGGGTGCAGGCTCCCCAGGCTTTGGGCCATCCTCAACTACTTCCTCAGGCCACAACCAGGGATCTTGATGGGAAGTGGGGCTGCCTGGATGTGAACCAGTGCCATTATGGGATCCCAGTATGTGCAAGGTGAGGGCATTAGACACTAGACTACCATGCCAGGCCCTGTTGTAGGCATCCTTATGTTAGATAAGATAAACTTTGACGTGAAAAAATAACCAAAGAGATGAGAGAAAGGACACCACATAGTGATCAGAGATTGTGTTTTCAGCAGGAAGAGATCACCTTACTTGTTTCTTAGCATGTTTTTATTTTCAACTCTAATTTGACTTGGTTTTTCTCTCTTACTTTTCTTTGCTAGTCTGGCTTAGAATTTGTTTTGCTCATCTTCTTAAAAAGTGGGTCTTTCTTGTTGCTATTTGTTGTTTTTTAGTTTTAATTCCGTTATTTTTGCTGTGATTATCATTTCATGCTTTTCACTTTTTCTCATTAAGTCCTTGAGATGCATTATTAGATCATTTATTTGAGATGCTTCTGTTTTTTTGTAAGCACCTGATGTTATACGTATCTTAGTACTGTTTTTGCTACATCTCATGGGTTTTGATTTTTTTGTTTTCATTTCTTCAAGTTTTTTTTTCCTTAGTAATTTTCTCAGTGACACATAGGGCATACAGTAACATTATTTGCTTCAAAAGATTTTTGATTTTTGTTTCTTCAGTGACACATTGGACATTCAGTATCACGTTATTTAACTCCATGTTGTAAATTTTCTGTTTTTCTTCCTGTTGATTTTGTTTTGTGGCATTGCATTTAAGGGGATGTACAGTAACTGTGTAATGGAGGTTATGATACATAGATGTGAAGATACAATGCAGTGTGCATCTCTACTTCCAAACCAAAGACGGACTTCCATTGAAATTGTGTTATATATGTATATACGAAACGGATATATATGCATATATATATGCAACAGGATGCTGGACTCTTTGTCATTGCCCATACCTACAATGTCGGGATATGCTTAAATGGTGGAATGATGGACTTATGACTGTTTATGAAGGACTGTACTATTGTAATAATATAAGAGAAATCGGTGGGGCCAAAGGGCTTTAAGGAGAGGGAACATGAAATTTCAGAGTCTGTGGAACTGCATCATAAAATAATCATTTAAAAAATATGAAAAAAGCCAAAGAGACACTGGATTCATCAGATATGCAAGTATCAACAGAGGGGTGAAGGAGAGAATGATGCGTCCGCTGGCGCATGGTAATGTTCTAGTAGTGTCAGACGCCAAAGAAAAGGAGGTTGAGGGAATAAATATTTGATTCAAAACTTTCAGGAGAGTGACTATAGGGATAGTCAGAGGTTCAAGAGGTACAGAGAGTTTACTGAAATGAGGCGGACAATGCAGGGTATGAATGAGATTTCACAAAAAGATGTTTGAAAAGGAACCAGACTAAAATCTGGGACATAGAGATCTCAATAAAGTAATGAAAGCCTGAACAACAGACTGGATCAAGCAGAGGAAGAATGCCAAAGGTCTTATTTCAGGCAAAATGACTTTAGTAAGACAAAAGTGTGATTAAGAACTGATTTAGTAGTGGTATATGAGAACGGCTAAAAAATGTAAAACAATTGCAGCAGTTGCTTCATTATTCTTCCTAATCAGCAGACAGAAAAACATGGCAGAAACCTACAAGGTTGTGCTTTGGTGGAAAAATTACATTTGGCGATAGCCTCATTTGGTAAACTTGTCCATCTGGACATGTTTCTTGTTTGGATAAAGTAACTGAGGGGCCTGGCATTGTGGTGCAGCATCAAGCCACTGAGTAACCCTAACCCTGCAACACTGTCCTTTTGTGGCAGTGCCGGTGTGCGTTCTGGCTGTCCTGGTTCTGTCCAGCTCCCTGTGGATGTGTCTGGGAAAGCAGCGGGAGGTAGCCTGAGTATGTGGCCCTTGCCATCCATGTAGAAGGCTCAGAAGGAGTTCTAGGCTCTTGGCTTGGCTTCTGCTTGCTTTCGCCCTGAACATGGTAGTCATTTAACCAGCAGATGGAAAATCGTTCAAAGAAATAGAAATAAAGTCTTTAAAAAATTTATTTACATCTGTATTTGAATCATTTCCTGGAGTTGTACAGTATTTTTGTTTTAGTCTTTTTTAACACTGTTGTGGTTACATGTATTTTCATAAATCAGGCGCACATTAAATTGACTTAATAATACCTCAGACTGTTTATAAAAGAATTTAAGGATTACAGCAATCTCAAGGTGTTTTTTTTATTATTATTATTTACTACAAAGTGTATCTCACTGGTTTAGCTGTTCTTTGGCCTTGGAACTTACAGTAAAGATATATTTAAAATAATGAAAAAATATGAAATAGGCTTCTAATTAGATAACCTTTGCTAAAAACTACTGTCAGCAAAACTATAATGATAACTCTTGCGTTTATTCAGACAATAAATTATGTAAACCAGTGTTTCATTATAAATAAAATTACAAGATGGAGTCTTTCGGCACACTTAAATGTTCATGAGATATGTTAAGATAGCAATTTTTCTTGGAACTAGGTACAGAAAATTGTTATCTTTCCATTTTGCATAAATGAGTTAAGTAATTAAGGCAAGTTGCATAATGTTAGGATAGTATTATTTTAGGAAAAGTTTAAATTCTTTAATGGGTTAGATTTTACATGATCATTTAATGTGGATATTCTGTTCAATTCATGCTGAAATTCTCTTTCAGATGAGAAAACCTGCAGATGAAAAAATAGAGAAATTTTGGATTGATTTCAAACTCGGAAGTCAGAGTGTGACATTTAATATAAACAATGTGGAGGTAATGATGTTCATTTCCCTGTGAGATCCGAATGCTTCTGGATTGTTCTCTGTATGTGTCATGTGCTTGTGAATTTCACAAATTTATTTTCCTTCTAAGAGTACTCTGTGGGATCCAGTAAGATTGTTCAAGGAAGCAGTGGTCCATTTCTGCGTAACAGGTAAGATGATAATTGTTCATGCCACATCTACTTTTGTTTATGTTTTCTGTGTGCAGTTCTGTCAGTAAAAAGCTGGGTTAGTTCTAAAGAAGATTGTGTACGTGCCTTGAGAAAGAGGCAAGGTGCCTAGTAAGGAGGGGGGATTATAGATGTGTGGACCACTTTTTGGGGCTTCCCTTCTATTTCACTGGTCTATGTGTCAGTTGTGTGTCTTCAAGTATGGTGTTGTGATGCCTCTGGGTTGGTTTTTATTGTTGAACATTTCTTTAATTGTTTGGGATCTTTTGTGTTTTCATAGGAGTTTCTGGGCTACTGTATTGTTCCAGATCTGAGAAGAATGCCCTTTGCATTTTTATTGGGATCGCAAATTGTTTTGGGTGGAGTGAGCATTTTGATGATATTCTGACAAATCCCTAAACATGGGGAGGATTTTTCCATTTTTTGCATGTGTGTTTTTCTATTCCTTTCATTAACATTTAAAAATTTTTCATTATAGAGATCTTTTGTATCCTTGGTTAAATATATCCCAAGGTATTTGTTTATTTTATTTATTGTTTGGCAGCTCTTGGGAATGGGGCTGATCTTAAGAGTTCGTTCTCAACCATGGTTGGTGTGTAAGAATGGAATTAGTTTGGTTTGGTGTCCTGACACTTTGCCAAAGTCTCTTGAGTTGCAACAGTCTTAGGATCTTTGGTTCCCCTATATAAAGAACCATGTCACCTGCAAACAGGGATGATTCAGCTTCCTTCTCTCCAATTTGTATCCCTTTGATTTCTTTTTCTTGTCTAGTAGCTCTAGATAGAGTTTCCAGGTTCGTGTGGATTAGCAATGGGGAGCGTGGGCAACCGTGTCTGGTTCTGGATCCTAGTGGGAATGCTTCTACTTTTCTCCATTCAATATAATACTGGCTGTGAGATTTGCCTATGTTGCCTTCATTGTTTATAAGTGTGTTCCTTTTATATACAATATTTTGGGGGAATTTTTCATCATGAAAGTATGTTTTATTTTTCATTCATTTATTTAAAAGGGTTAGAGAGAGAAAGAAAGAGAACTTCCATCTGTTGATTTACTCCCTAACTGGGAACAGAGATTGAGGCTGGGCCAGTCTGAAACCAAGAGCCAGGAGTTTTTTCTATGTGTCCCTTGTGGATGCAGGGGTCCAAAGATTCCACTGTTTTCCCAAACGCATAACCAGGAAGCTGGATCAGAAGTGGAACAGCCAGAAGCCTCTACAGGATGCTGGTGCTGCAGGCAGCGGCTAAACCCACTACGCCACAGTCCTGTCCCCAAAAGGATGTTATACTTTACCAAATGCTTTCTCTCTATTCATTTAAATAATCATGTGGCTTTTTATCATTTTGTTGGTGTGATATGTCATTTTCATTGATTTGCATATGTTGAAAACTTTCCCTGCATCTTTGGGATAAATGCTGCTTGGTCTGAATGGATGATTTTTAAAATTTAATTTATGGAGAATCAAGATGGCCGAATAGGGTAAGGACATGTTTAAACAGACGGAGAACTGTTAGCCAGTGTGGAGTAGAGAGGGCACATTCCAGGACATAGGAGAGAACAGAACAATAGCAGAGGGGTACCTGGAGACTGACAGGCACAGGAAAGCAGGAGCAGGGGACACAATGGTGTGGTGTTGCAGTGACTGATACCCCAATGGCAATCAGCCAGCAGCAGTCTTAACTCCACTGGTAGCTGGAACTCTGCCAGCAACAGGTGGGAAGGGGCATTCGCCCAGAGCTCAGGACATGAACCCAGACAAAGAACTGCCTATCCTGCTGCTCTGTTTCTTTTGACCAGTAGCAGAGACAGAGCAGCAGGTCCCAGATGGGCAGTGTGGGAAAAGGGTAGATTTCCATAGCCCAGTCTGCCACCTAGAGCCAAATCAGGTGCCATTTTGTATAGGGAGGCAAAGGTTATGATAGGACAGCACTGCACATGTATGGGTTTGGGACTGAACTCATTTCTGGCTCAGTGAACTGCCTCCTGGCACCTTGTCATGGAACATGGTGATTCTAGCTGTGCCCTAGCCATGCCTACGCAGGCATCATTAGCGGTGTGCAGGTGTCACTGGTGGTGTGCAGCCAGCAGCTACCTGTTCTTTCTCCTCACTGTGCCAAGGAGTCTGTTCATTCTACTTTCCACCAAGAATTTCTTTCAAGCAGTCCACTGGGACCATCATTCTTTCTTTGTTTTGCGGTATCTAGTAGATTCTGCCTCTTTGTCTTGTATCTCCAAGTATTCATGTCAAATAAAAACTGTTGTTAATTTGTTTAACCAGTTCCAGCCAAAATATCGTATATCAAAATGATTGAGATGGTGTGCCCTTTCTGGTCCCAATTAATCCCAGTCTGCTGTCTGAGATACTCTTGCTGCATCCCCACCTTACTGGTTGTGTTTTGGTCTTCCACTGCGATGGACAGGGTCGATCTAGACCTGTATGCTTCTGTTGGCTTCCTCTCCAGTTTCCTCAGTTTGTGGCTGTGCAGGCTCTCTGCTGCACTTCACTCGCTTCTTTCTTGTGGGCCACCTCTAATGTGCGCTTACTGCAGTTCAGCAAAGAGCTGTCATCTAATTCAGAGGCTGAAGTCTAACAGCAGGCTTCTCTCAACTCTGGCTCCATTCTTATCTGTAAGAGGAACCTAAGAGTAGGCGTTTGTCTTGGTGGTTAGGAAATCCATGTCCTGCACTGGCGTGCTCGGGTGCCCAGCCCAACTGGTTTGTGCTGATGTGGAGCCTGGAGCACAGTGGTGGTAGTTCGTGTGCTGGTTCCTGGCTTCTGCCCTTGGCCTCAAGCCAGGGCTGTGATGAGTTTTTGGAGAGAGAAACAATGATTGGGAGCAATGTTTCTGTGTCTTTCTGTGACTCTGCCTCTTAAATAATTTTCTTAAAAGAAAAGAGTATGTTGAAATGGAGGTGAATTATTACTGTTTGGATATTGGGAAAGCTGAATTTCAATGTGAATTTTAGCAGCAACTAAGATTTCAAAGAGATATTGAATGGATATTGTGTTTAGTGGACTCGAAAGTAAAATGTTTGTTGCAGATGATCCCCCTATAAAAACAAAGAGCTCCTTAAAAAGTTGATTGGCTTGCAGAAGGCAGAACCTGCCTCCATTTCCTTGTTGCTGCACTATGCTGGTTCATGGTTTTCCAAGGTCAGCCCCACAAACGTGTATGACAAGTGTGTGCATAAATATACATGCGTATTTAGTAAAGCAGTATCAGAAACCTGTTATAATATGATTTATTTTCATCTTATTTTCATGGAAAGATCTGGTTTACAAATACCCCCCCGAGGTCATTTAAAACGATGACATTTGAAAATAAAACCTGTCTCTGTGTTGACACTCATTATTGCCCCTTTTCATTGCCAGAAACGGAGATGATGAAGATACTCCTCATCCGCCTGCAGCAGCCTATTGTCATCAGCAGGGAAGAGGTGATGAAGGTAGAAATCCACTTTGATATACAGCTTGCCATCGCACAGGCAGCCACTTGAGCACTGGGACAGGACAAACAGGACCAGGATTAATTCTCGCTGATGATTCAAAACTCTTTTCCCAGCTCTTTCATTTCCTCATTGGCATTGGAGGATGTGAACGTTGGCTGAAAAAGCCATGGTCTCCTGAGTGTCCCTTCAAGAGTCAAGTGTCCTAATCCCATTTCTCCCTTTTTGTGTGTCAGTGTCTCCATGGTGTGGAACACTGACCCTCTCTGTGTGCCTCCAAATAATCTACTCCATTTACTGTGCACCATGGGAAACTTGACTGGGATGACATCACCTCCTGACCATTTCTTCCTGGGGTCCCAAGGACATTCCTGGTGGGCTTCTGGCACTGTTCTCTCTCTCTCTCTCTATCTCTCTTCTCTCCCTCTCTCCCTCCCTCTCTTCCCCCCCTCTTTCTCTCTCACCTTCCTGTTCACAGAGTGAATTGGGAAGATTCTGATCTCTTACACTTGCAAAGGTCTGGTCCCCCCTCACTGGACTTGGAGGAGGGCAGAATTGGAACCAGTTCAGTGAACCAGCTCGCTGAAAACCCTTTAAGACACTAACCTCTTCTCCAGGAGCACAGAGCTGTATCCCAAGCTATGCATTTTCCTGGATGCTTTTTCAAAGGCTGCTACTCTAAAACTTGTTACTTATTTGTATTTATTTGAAGGAGAGCAAAAGAGACCTTCACTCACTGCAATACCCAAAGTTGGGCTGTCCTGAAGCCTGTTGTCTGGAAGTCAATTCAGGTCCCATGCATGGTGGCAAGGGCCTACATAGTTGAGCTGTGTGACTGTTTTCCTAGAGAGTGCATTGGCAGGATGCTGGATTGGAAATGGAGCACCAGGGCAGGCTTCTGCTTTTAAAGTCACATGGCTTCTGGCTTATGTTTCAGGTGTTGCCTGATCAGATGCAAACTTCCTGGGAACTTTCTACTAACTTTGAGAAGGAAGTCACCATGGCTATGATTCCTAATAGCCATGAGAGAGAGAGAGGTATTTTTGGAAAATGGCAAAATTCTGGCTCTGAAAAGTGATGACAAAAATCAAACTTGGAAGAAGTCCCAGAAAACCTAGCATCATGTGAGATTGTTTGAGTATGAGTGTATCACTGGAGAAGGAAGAGTTTGTCAGAGTCTGGAATTACTATTCAGTTCAGAGTTGCTTGTCCCGCAAAAATGGCAAAGCAGTGCAGATGCTGGGATGGCAGGGAGCAGGAGATGGGAGCATTTGGTCAGTCTTGTCTTCCCTTGAGGCCAGTGCAGCAATAGACTAGACCAGATACATTTTTTAAAAGCTTATTTATTTATTTATTTTAAAAGATTTTATTATTATTGGAAAGCCAGAGGAGGAGAGACAAAGAGGAAGATCTTCCATCCAATGTTTCACTCCCCAAGTGAGCCGCAACAGGCCGGTATGCGCCAATCCGAAGCCGGGACCAGGAACCTCTTCCTATCTCCCACGCGGGTGCAGGGTCCCAAAGCTTTTGGGCCGTCCTCTCCTGCTTTCCCAGGCCATAAGCAGGGAGCTGGATGGGAAGTGGAGCTGCCAGGATTAGAACCGGCGCCCATATGGGATCTTGGGGCTTTCAAGGCGAGGACTTTAGCCACTAGGCTACGCCGCTGGGCCCAAAAGCTTATTTATTTTTAAATTCAATGGCAGATTTTACGCAGATAGAGAAATATCTTCCATCTGCTGGTCCATTCTCCAGATGGCCATGATGGCTGTAGCTGAGCCCTTCAGCAGCCAGGAGCTTCTTCCGGGTCTCTCATGTGGTTGCAGGCTCCCAAAGACGAGGGCCATCCTCTGCTGCTTTTCCAGGCCACAAGCAGGGAACTGGATGGGAAATGGAGCAGGCAGGACACAAACTGGCATCATTTGGGATGCTGGGCCTGCAAAATGGATGATTAGCCAATTGAGCTATCGTGTTGGCCCCTATGTGACTTTTAAAAAATATGTTTATTTCTTTTGGAAGACAGAATTATGGAAAGGGTGAGATAGAGATTGTCCATCTGCTGGTTTGCTTCGCCATTGGCCACAAGGGAATGATGGACCAGACTAAAGCCAGGACCTTCATGTGGGTCTCCCTTGTGGGTAGCCAGGACTCAAGCACTGGGGCTATCTCCCACTGCTTTCCCCAGGCCATTAGCAGGGAACTGATTTGGCAGTGCAGCAGTCAGGACAGGAACCAGCACCCACGTGGGATGCCAGTAGTGTAGTCTGAGGCTTACTCACTGTGCCACAAACCTGGCCCTGTTTTTTTCTTAATGTGTACAGAACAGACAGAAGAATCCACCAACCTGGTGCAAGTCATGAGCCCGGAAGATGACCAGTGCCTAACAGTTCTCATCAGTGATCATTCCCAGCTTCCTGTGAGTATGGGGGCCCTGGGAGCCAGGCTGGGACCCGGGTCTACTGGGACATTGGCAGGAGGAAGTTCTGCAAACAGTATTTTTCTGTCCAAACTAGAAATGCTTTGAGCCTGCCTTTCTTTAGATAACTTCACCAGCTTTGTTGACACCCCTACCCCTTTCCTTCAGTGCAGTTTCCCGACTAAGGTGTGGTGTGACTGTCCTCTGCCTCAGTGCCCAGTTTGGATCAGAATACTGATGCTTGGCAACTCATGTAGGGAAAGAAGGGATACGATGACAGGCTTTTCTTTTGAACACGTACGATCTCACATAAATGGGCATCTTCGAAGTCCTCCGGAATCTGTACACTTCAGCAGCAACGATCCGGTGGGAGACTCTCCCTTGGTCTTTGTGACACTCCATGATTGCCGAGGATGGCAGAAAATTCTTTCCTGAGAGTGGTTAGGAATGTTTTGAAGTATCCTACAGACATTAGGAGCCACTGGTTTCATTTTCAGTAAACGATTTGTTTGCAAGTCAGAGTTGCAGAGAGGCGGGAAGAAGATCTTTTCAGCTGTTGGTTCACTCTCCAGATGGCTGTGATGGCTCTGGGCCAGGCCGAAGCCAGGAGCCCCGAATGCCACCTGTGGGTGGCAGGGACCCAGGCACTGGGCCAGGCCGACGCCAGGAGCCCTGAATGCCTCCTGTGGGCATCAGGGACCCAGGCTCTCTGGCCGTCTTCTAGTATTTCTCCAGGAGCATCAGTATGGAGCTGAATCAGAAATGGAGCAGCTAGGACTGAACTGAACTGGTGCTCATCTGGGGTCTTGGCATTGCAGGTGGTAGCTTAACATGCTATGGCACTGAGCTGCCTGAAGTAAATCCATTTATTAGTAAATCCAAAGCCTAGTGTTTAATTAATCATTGCGTGTGTTTTTAAAGAGATGTATTTGTTTTTATTGGAAAATCAAATTTTACAGAGAGAAGGAGAGACAGGGAAAGATCTTCCACTGCTGGTTCATTCCCCAAGTGCCAGAGCTGGGCCAATCCAGAAGCTTCTTTTGTGTGTCCCATGTGAAAGCAGGGTCCCAAGGCTTTGGGCTGTCCTCTCCTGGTTTTCTCAGACCACAAGCATGGAGCTGGAGGGGAAGTGAAATAACTGGGCTACCAACTGGTGCTCATGTGGGATCCTGGTATATGCAAAGTGAGGGCTTTAGCCACTAGGCCACTGCGCCAGGCCCATAAGTGTGGTTTGCTGATAAGCTAGACAGCAGCTGCAAAAGAGTTTAAAACACAGAGGTTTCAAAGGTATCATCAGAATTTTGTTTTTTTGACAGCAAACCGAAACAGCTAAACATTTACCTGAAAAGCTGAAGCCAGATGTGATAAAGAAAGGTGAGACTGTTTCTTTTATGTATAAATTTATCATATATTAAAAATACATACCATAAATATACATGATATATAGACATAGATATATCATAGATAAGACTTGAGTCTCTTTGGTTGTAAGTACTACTTAGAGATTTAGCATTATTTTTCATTTTGGTCACTAGCAGTCACGTTGGCGCATGCATATTCTTCAGACTTACCAGAATCACCTGTGAAAATTGAGAGTCCTGAGCTGAGTGGCCAGGCCAGGTGAGTGACTCTCCCAGCTCCTATCCCACGCTGTGCACTGGGAGTGTGGGAGTGCAGGTTCTCGGCCGGAGCTGTCTCCCACTGCTACCTTTGGTGACCCACTGCTCAGGAGACAGCGCTGTGCGGAATTAAAAGAATTATTTTGTTGTTGTTGTTTTTAAACTTTAAGATTATTTCTTTGCAAGGCAGAGTAACAGGAGAGAGGGGTGAGGAGAGAGATCTTCCCGCCCCCACCCCGTCTTTTTTTTAAAGGTTTGTGTTTATTGGAAGGCAGACTTACAGGGAGAAAGAGACACAGAGGAAGATGTTCCACACACTGGCTCACTCTCCAAGTGGCTGCAACAGCTGGAGCTGAGCCCATTTGAAGCCAGGAGCTTCTGCTGGCTCTCCCACATGGGTGCAGGGTCCCAAGGCTTTGGGCCATCCTCTACTGCTTTCTCAGGCCACAAGCAGGGAGCCTAATAGGAAGGGAGGCTGCTGCCGGGATAAGAACTGACACCCATATAGGATTTAGCCACTGAACCATAACTCTGGGCTCAAGACAGAGATTTTTCATGCACTGGTTTACTGCGTGAACAGACACAAGTGTTAGATCTGGGCCAGGCTGGCAGAAGGAGATGGGAAAACCATCCATGTCTCCCACAGGAGCTCAAGTACTTGGGCCATCTTCTGCTGCTTTCCCAGGCCTGTAAGCAGGGACCTGGATCAGATTAAAAGGAGCTGGATCAGATTAAAAGTAGGGCAATTAGCCAACCGGAGCTTCTGCAGGGGATGGAAGAACTCCAAACACTACCGTGCAGAAACCAACGTCATCGGAAAGACAACCAGAAACCCTGAGAGGTTCGCAGAAACAGAAGAACAGTAAAAGTCCTTCGGGACCAGGGAGGAGAGCTTTCTCTGGTCCGAGCCTGGCTCCACCTCTGGACCCCCACACTCCCTCGCAATGACCATTGGGATCGCTTCGAAAACTCCTTACAGCAAACAAACAATCATACAAACTAAAAAAAACCTAAATAAATAGACAAACAATAGAAAGTAGAGCTTGAAATCTGACAGGAAAGAGCTGGTGTGGATTGGCTCATGCCTCGCTGGGTGGGACACAAAGATTAGTTACTCCTCACCATGGTGTTGGGGATTTTCCTTCACACTCCCCCCAAAAATGTTCTGCACCTTAAATGTCGACAAATATCTTGTTAGTGTTACAAACCAGTCTAGATTATCCTAAAATCTGCCAAGATTTGCAAAATTATACTTCAACACAACAAATGGCTAAATACTAAAATGAAATAGACACGAGACAGCTGAATGGTACCTTATAGCCATTTTAAGGTATATAGCAGCCGGTCCTGTATATAAACTAAAATTGAAATGTCAATGAGTTAATCATAGGTTGTGGTTAGGGCTTGCTTTTTTTTTTTAACATACTGATTACTCAAAACCATGTCAATTCCATAATATTGCAAATTGCTGTTGATGTTATATTGGACTCTTAATTGACTGGGATGATATTCTACCAGCTCTAACTTCAGACCACAAATGGTCTCCCCAAGAAACTGTTCAACCCATCTGGACAATAAGTAGCTGGACTCTGTGCTTGGTATATGTTTGCAAGGAAAGAATCTTGATTGAATTTGAACTGTAATACTGCATCAAGGTGGAGGAATCCACCAGGGGGGAGGGGAGGGAAGGGATGGTGGGATTCCCAGAGCCTATGAAACTGTCACATAATGCAAAATAATTAATAAAAAATATAAAAAAAAGTAGGGCAATTAGGACTTGAGGCAGTACTACAGTGTGGGATTCTGGCATCACAAATCATGGCTTAGACCTCTGCCACAGCGTCCCTGGAGAACACCTGGGGGAAGTGTGTGCTGTTACCCTGCTCCTCAGGCCCCTTCCCCACGCCTCCAGGGTTATCTCAGGCAGTGTACTTTTTTTTTTTTTTTGTCAGCAAAACACTGGATTTAAGACCAAAGGACACAGATCAATATACAAACATCAGTTTCCTTTCTGAATGCTACTAACAATTAGAATAATTAACAACCAATACCATTTGCAGTCAAGTTAATGACAGATTAATTTCAGAGCTCCATAAGATCACATGCATACATTGGGATCTCTGATGTTGCTGAGGGTCCTTAAGTATAAACAGAGATAGGGCCCGGCGGCGTGGCCTAGCAGCTAAAGTCCTCGCCATGAAAGCCCCAAGATCCCATATGGGCGCCAGTTCTAATCCCGGCAGCTCCACTTCCCATCCAGCTCCCTGCTTATGGCCTGGGAAAGCAGTTGAGGACGGCCCAATGCATTGGGACCCTGCACCCGCGTGGGAGACCCGGAAGAGGTTCCTGGTTCCCGGCTTCAATCGGCGCTCATCGGCCCGTTGTGGCTCACTTGGGGAGTGAATCATCGGACGGAAGATCTTCCTCTCTGTCTCTCCTCCTCTGTGTATATCTGGCTGTAATAAAATGAATAAATCTTTAAAAAAAAAGTATAAACAGAGATAGATGAGCTCTTGCCATGGAAGACTCAGGAGGAAGATTCCAGGACCTCCGAAATTGACCAATAGATTAAAAAATATAACCCCTGATTCAAATCACTGAAGGTGGGCCCAACGCAATAGCGTAATGGTTAAAGTCCTCATCTTGCATGCTCCGGGATCCCATATGGGTGCTGGTTCTAATCCCAGCAGCCCAGCTTCCCATGCAGCTCCCTGCTTGTGGCCTGGGAAAGCAGGAGAGGACAGCCCAGATAAGTATATTGCAACTTTACTGATATCATTAGTTACTGAGGAAATCTAGGTTAAAACTGTAATGAGAGGCACTACACACCCACTAGACTGGCTGAAATTAGATTGTGCCAAGCACTGGTAAAAATGTAGAGCAGTTTAGATACTTCTAGCAGTTTCTTAAAATGTTAGACTTTTAGCAACCCTTTGACTCGTTGAGCTGTTCTCATCCTAGGTGTTTTCCCAAGAGAAATATCAGTGTGTCCTTACAAAGGCATGAATGTTTATGGCAACTTTATTTGTAATATCTCCGAACTAGAACAAACCTAAATGTCCATCAATAGATGACATACTGACGCACTCTGACATATCCACACATTGGAATGCCACATAGCAATGGAAAGGAATGGGCCCACCATTGAGGCATAGCTGGGCATGGTGCCACCTGTGATGATGCCAGCATCCAACATGGCACATGTTAGTCCTGGCTGCTCCACTACTGATCCAGATCCCTGCTGGTGGCCTTGGGAGAGTAGGTACAGGATGGCCCATGTGTTTGGGTCCCTGCTTCATATGGGAGACCCTGATGAAGCTCCTGACTTCTGCCTGTGGTCGGGTCTAGTCTGCCTGTTGCAGCTAGCTGGGCTGTGAAGTAGTGGATGAACATCAGTTCATATCCTCTCTCTCCATCTCTCTCCCTCTTTCTCCCCCTCTCTCCCTCTCTCTCCCTCTCCCTCTTCCCTTCTCTGCCCAGCTTTCCTTGTCTCCCCCCCATTGCCTCTCCCCCTCTGTCTCCCCCCTCTCCCCTCTCTCTTCTGTCTTCGCTCTCTCTCTCTAATTCCACCTTTCAAATAAATAAAATTTTTGAGGCAAAAAGTAATGAATTTGGATATATGTATCTTTAATTCATCTCAGAGTAATTATGCTTAGTAAAAGAAGCTGGGCCACAAGAGTACATATAATGATTCTATTGTATGAAATGCTAGAAAAGGCAGACATAAGTTAGGTCAGTGTCTGCCTAGAAATGGTGGTGTATTTGCCACAGCTGCCTGGTTTTCCATTGCTCCATCCACCCTTCTCTTCCCTCTGAACCTGACAGACAAGGGACTCACAGGATGTGTGGTTTCTATTCTCTGTTCTTACCTGCCAGAGAATCTGCAGCCATAGACTGCATGATAGCAAGTTTGTAGAATGGGGCACTACCGGGCACCAGGTTTGTGACTGGGCAAAGGACATAGGAGGGAAACAGAAGTTGGGGGCAGTGAGAGAGGGGAAGGTAGAGGGTGCTGGTTGTACCTGTCCCATTCACCAGGCACATTTTACTTCAGGCGCGATTCTGCTTTCAACAGTGACAGAAAACAAACAAGGAGAAGGATGCTGGTAATGTAGTAACTTTTATCCTTTTAAGGCAATGTGCCCTACACTTCAGTTGCTTGCCCATCACTGTCAGTGTGCTGTGGCTCTCTTTGTTATCTATGCCTTTTTCTTAATGAAAATTATCTTAAATTTATTCAAGCATTTTAAAAATAAATATTTTATTTCATTTTTAACTGGAAATGAACATTACTCATTACAAGTAGCAGTAAGCCTCCAAATAAAGTGAAAATAATTCCTGTATGCTATTACTTGATTTATGCATTGCATGAAATGGGCTTAATGATTGGCAAACTATGAAAGGGTCAATCTACCATACTCAGGTCTGTCCAGTTAGATGGACAGGTGGGTCAGCCCCATTGATAGTCTTAGAAGGAATTATCATTTCATGTTCTCATTTGATGGCAGATAGGTCGTGGAAAATGGAAAAAGTCCTTTATTCAGTCTTATGTGACTAGAGCAAGTTCTTACGCCGTCCAGAATTCGCTCACCTTGGATGACAGCTGATGGGCAGGCATAGTGGTCCCTTCTTTCTCATGAGAAATGGAAGCCTGAATCCAGAGATTCTACGAAACCCCTAAATGCTGTTTTCTCATGATCATGATAGCCACATTCAAGTGGAACTTACACAGTAGACATGATGAGAGGCGAACAGTAATAGCTGGCAGTAACATCAAGTGATGAAAGTTTTGTGAATGTGGTGTCTTTCTCTCGGAATACCTTACTATTCTGATGTCGTTCTCATGATGGGACACGACACAGTGTGACGTCTCTGTCATTCTGCTTTTCAAATACATCTTTCAGGAAAGAAAAAAAATCATGCAATAAGACTTTCCCAGTTTCTTTGTTCCTCTATCAAAAAATGCTGAAAGTTGATTGCAAAAGCATGCGTATTTAGAACAACAGTTCATAAATTTGGCTACACAGCAGGATCACAAGAGGAGGCTTGAAAAGAAATTCATTACTCAGACACTGTTGCAGAAAGGAAGTTGGGCAGCTTCAATCTGCTGTTCCAGCCCATCAAATGACCATGAAAAGCTGGGCTTAAAGTCAGGAGCCAGGAATTCAATCCCAGGCTGTGTCTTGGGGACAGAGACACACTACTTCAGTCCTCACACTGCCTGCCAGGCTAGAGCTGGAATCTGATGGGGCATGTGGGCATGTCAACTGTTGTCTTAACCACTAGATCAAATCTCTACTCTTCAATCATTTTTTTAAAAAACTTATTTGATTTTATTTTAATTGGAAAGGCAGGTATACAAAGAGGAGAAACAGAGAGAAAGATCGGCTGTGCACTGGTTCACTCCCCAAGTAGCCACAACAGCTGGAGCTGAGCCTATCTGAAGATAGGAGCCAGGAGCCTCCGCCGGGTCTCTCATATGGGTGCCGGGTCCCAAGGCTTTGGGTCATCCTCTGCTGCTTTCCCAGACAACAGGCAGGAGCTGGATGGGAAGTGGAGCAGCTGGGACATGAACTGGCACCTATATGTGATCATGGTAGATGCAGGGCAAGGATTGAGCCACTAGGCTATCACGCTGGGCCCTTCTTTTCAATTCTTTAAGCAGATCCTTCTGCTCAGGAAATGCCTAAGGGTTAGTGTTGAGGCATAAAAATGTAGGCTGCTGCCTGCAGCACCAGCATCCCACATTGGACCCTGAATGCTCCACTTCCAGTCCTGCTGCCTGCTGGGCTGTGTGGGAAAGCAACAGAGAACACTCAAGTGCTTAGACTCAGTTCCCAGCTTCTGCCTGGTCCAGCTCTGACTGTTGCAGCCACTGGAAAGTGAACTAGCCCATGGAAGATTCCTGTCTCTCCCTCTGTCTCTCTATAATTCTGCCATTCAAATAAATAAATAAATAAATAAAATTTTTAGTATTTTAAAGTTGGCAACTCTTACATCTTAGTTGCAAATGCCTAATTAGAATTTGGTCATCCTTGAGACCGCATCTTGGTTGATAACTGACTCATGAGAAATTATTTTTCTCCTCGCCATTACTTCCGAATCACTTTTGTATAAGAGCCCAGTCTTCAATAGTCACTTCTCTTCTGTGTAACTTTGTAGTAATAGATTGCTCATACATAAATGGTGCCGACACCCTTTCGATGGTTTCATTGATCATTTCATTTGTGTTTGTAATAGGTTAATTACAGGAAACATCTCTTTTCTGAGAGCAATGAGGCTTCCAGTAGCAGTGCCAGTGAGCAGTCTTGGACTGGTGACCAGAAGAAGAAAATGCTAATACCATATCGTAGTAGAAGAAGGAAGACGAAAGTCCCAAAATGTGGCAGCGGTAAGTTTGGCGTTTGGCTTCTGAGGCATCTCTGAAATCAACCAGCAGGGATTAACTTCTCAGTGTGCTAAATCAAAGGATGCCCGAGAACTGGGCGCCCAGTGCACCCTCCTTCCCCGTCTCTGTGTCTCACGGACATTGAGCAGATGTGGAATGAACGGTTCTCAGACAGAGAGCTGAGAATGGACCAAGCACTGTTCACTATGAGTTACAGCTGTTTGCAGTAGGTTCAGGGCGGGACATTTGGCAAGGCTCCGAGGATGGGGGAGTGGGGCTGAAGCAAAGTGGGATTTGAAGGGCAGAGAGGATGGGGCAGCAAGCCCGTGACACCAGGAGGACACAGTGAGGGCGTGCTGGTGGTGCTCAGAGACAAAGCCTGGGTGGTGAGGAAAGAGGTGAACAGTGAAGGGGTCTGTAGGTGGCAGGTGGGAGGTTGCCGTCGTTCCTGGCATGGCCCTGCATATCTGGGAGCTGAGTTTCTGTCTCTTCAGGAAATATAGCCATGGTATAATTGGCTTCTTTTTCTTCCAGTTCTGCCACTTTTTTTTCTCAGCAGTGCTAGCGACAATGAGAAAGATCAAGTAAATAAATCCACTTTGTACCACTTTGTACTGCTTCTGCGTGTTATGGCTATGATGAGCCTATTTCTTTCTAAGGCTTTCAGAAATATGAGAAAAACAAACCAGTGGTCTAATGGTTTGGAAATCACTCCAGCAGCAATGGCAAGGACAACTTAGCATTTCCTATGAATTGATGATTTTCCATAAATACTGCTGGTCAAAGTATGATTGACTTGGAGCAAAGATTAGGGGAAATGTTTCTGTCCTGCTACATAGGATAAGTCTTAATATGCTTCCATTGAACTCCAGAGGCAGAGCTGGCAGTGGTGGTGACGGGTGTACAGGGAAACAGGGAGAAAGAGGCACTTCTACTTCATGTCCCACATGCCTGCATCCAGGGCTGGGCCAGGCTGAGGCCAGAGCCTGGAACGCTATCCAGGACCTCTGTCTGAGTGGCAGGGAACCAAGCACTTGAGGCAGCATCCTCTGCCTGCTGTGCTGGCACAGCGGGAAGGGGAAGTGGAGGGCCTGGGGGGCTTGCCAGCTCTGTGATGCGGGGTGCAGGCCAAAAGGCAACTTCACCTGCTGACACCCATTTGTTTCACTTGAAAGCAAAGCAGCAGAAAGAGAAGAGACAGAGAAAATGGTAAAACAAAACAAAACAAAACAAAACAATTTAGGCTCTGCAAACTTTGCAGCTTCTTTGGCAACACATCATCTCTGCACTTGTAACCCCAAAGCAATCATAATGTGGAAATGTGCTCTGTGTTACAATAAAACTTTATTTACAAGAGTCAGCAGTGGGTTGGACCGAGCCCCGGTTTAGAACACAGGTTCTCAAACTTCAGCGACCGTCAGAATGAGCAGGATGGTTTGTTAAACAGGGATTGCTGGGACCAGTGGAGTGGCATATCAGGCTACGCCATTTGGCACTGGCATCTCAAATGGGCACTGATTCACATCCCAGCTGCTCCACTTCAAATCCAGCTCTCTGCTGTTGTACCTGGGAAAACAACAGAGCAGGACCCAGGTCCTTGGTTCCCTGCACCCATGTGGGCGATACGGAAGATGCTCTTGACTCCCAGATTGAGACAGGTGCAGCTCCAGCCATGGCAGCCAGCTGGGGGATAAATCAGAAAACATAAGAGTTCTCTGTCTTCGCCTCTCTCACTCTGTAACTCTGAATTTCAAATAAATAAATTAAAAATAAATCATAGTTTTTAAAAGATTGTGAATTTGCATTTCTATCAAGCTGTAAGGTGTTGCATCATCATACTTTGAGAACTGCTGGTTAACAGTGATCAACTGAAACTTAAACACCGATTTTTAAATGTTTAAGCTTCCAATAATTCCACTTCTTCAGTGTCTTAGAGGATTTGTTTTTTTATGATGTTTTGAATGTGTCTGGATTGGCTGAACTTCTCACACCACTACAGGACACGTCCAGGCAGAGGAAGGCCACATGCCCAGAGATCGCTGAACCAGAGTTGCTGGGGAGTCCTGCCACCTTAATTCCTGAAGATTTCTCCCAGAAACCAGGTTCGTGACTTCCTGTTGACATATTTTCCAGTAAAGACACTCTGTGGTAAATAAAGCAATTTTCTTTTGCTATCTATTGAGGAATGTGTGAAGATGTGATTATCTCCACAAAAACGATGTGGAGGTTTTATGTTTTAATATACTTTCTGAAATTCTGGAACATCCCTCCCCCACCGTGTTAATGCGGTATTGATACAGTGTAGATTCGTGTTTAACAATCTACTAATGCTTCCCTTGTCTTTCTCCCTTGCTCCCTTCCTTTCTTCATTCTCCAGATAACATCTTTTCAGTTTACATTGTGAGCAAAGGCTCAATGGTCCACTAAACAAGGAACTCAAGTGGAAACACGAGTTCAGTGGGAATTCAGGCAAGGGTTAGGAACAACAATCAAAAAAAGTTACCCGTTTCACTTATATATATAATAAAATCTTAAAATATCCACAGATTATTCAAGTAGTAGTAATATGCCATCCTTGACCATTGATTTGACAGACATATAAAATGGAATTTGATGTGCCTTGCATGATGGCTTAGCTGGATAGATCCTCGCCTTGTAAGCCCCAGAGTCCCGTAATGGGCTGGTTCATGTCCCAGCTGTCCCTGCTTTCCTTCTAGTTCCCTGCCTGTGGTCTGGGAGAGCAGTAGAGGATGGCCAAAGGCCTTGGGACCCTGCACCCATGTGGGAGACCTGGGAGGAGCTCCTGGCTCCTGGCTTTAGATTGGCTCAGCTCCAACCATTGCAGCCACTTGGGAAGTAAGCCAGCAGGTGGAAGATCTTTCTCTGTTTCTCCTTCTCTCTATAAATTTAATCTGCCTTTACAAAGAAAAATAAATATATAAAAAAGTATTTGACAAGATTCAAAATAACTTTGTGATGTAAACCCTCAACAAATTAGGTATTTATGGATTGTACTTCAACACAATGAAAACTAATACCATCGGGTCCACAGCTAACAACATAGTCAGAGGTGAGAAGTAGAAAACTGTTCTTCTAAGATCAGGAGCAAGACAGCGTTGTCCTCTCCCCTTTGTAACAGTAGTAGAAGTCCCAGACAGAGCAAGCAGGCAGAGAAGGAAAGCTTCCAAATCAAAAAGAAAAAAGTGAAGTTTCCATTGTTTGGGTGAGATGATCAATATATGGGAAACAGACTCCCCTGACTCTGTGAGAACTAATCACATCAACTCAGTTAAGTTTCAGGGTGGAAAATCAAAGTGCAAAAACCTGTGCTTCTACATGATTTAAAAGTGAACCATCTGAAAAATTAAGAAAACCATCCCATTAAAATAGAAGCGAGGGCCCAGCACAATAACCTATTGGCTGAATTCTTGCCCTGTGTGCACTGAGATCTCATATGGGCACCAGTTTGTATACTGGCTGCTCCACTTCCCATCCAGCTCCCTGCTTGTGGCCTGGGAAAGCAGTTGAGGACGGCCCAAAGCCTTGGGACCTTGCACCCGCATGGGAGACCCAGAGAAAGAGGTTCCGGACTCCTGGCTTCAGATCAGCTCAGCTCTAGCCATCGTGACCACTTGTGGAATGAACCAGCAAACTTTCTGAAAGATCTTTCTCTCTGTCTCACCTTCTCTATAAATCTGCCTTTGCAATGAATATAAATATATCATTTAAAAATCAAATCCAAAGGAATTAAAAGTAGCAATAAATCCAACGAGAGGAGAGAGCTGGATACCAAAACCATGGGATAGTAATGAAATAAGTTGAATAAGGAGTTAATATTGTTAATGTTGTAAAGATGGCCATGCCTCCCAAAAATTAAAAATAGGACAATATGACAGTCTCCCTTCTGAGTTCCATCCAAGGGAAATGGTATATCAGAAGGATATCTGCATTCCCATTTGATAAAATGTCTGTCAGTTTTCACAGAGTTAAAAAAAATCAATCCTTCAATGTGTGTAGGACCTCAAATCCCCCAGTAACCAAAGCAGTCTTGACAGAGAAGGGCAAAACTGCTTGGCTTCTGGCTGTATTTGAAAGCTATGGTGATGGAACAGAGGCGAATCAGACCCCTGGAACAGCCTGACACCTCAGAAAGCAAAGTATAGCGGCCACCAGGGTGGTGTTGCAAGCTAAGCTTCCGCCTGTGGCACCCGCAGACCCTGTGGGTGCCGGTTCTAGTGCTGCCTGCTCCGTTTCTGATCCAGCTCCCTGTTAATGACCTGAGAAGGTGGGGAGGATGGCTCAAGTGCTTGAGTTTCTGTACCCACGTGGGAGATTGGGAAGAAGCTCCTGGCCCCCAACTTTAGACCAGCTCAGCTCTGGCTGTTGCAGTCATTTGGGAAGTAAACTAGTGGTTGGGTGATCTCAGTCTCTTCTGTGTAATTTTGACTTCAAGTAAAAGAAAGAAGTCTTAAAAGAAAAAAACACATACAGCATGATCCAACTGATTGTTGAAAAGTGTTAAGAATATACAATGAGGGGCCCAGCGTGTTGGCCTAGTGACTGGGGTCCTCACCTTGGACGTGTCTGGATCCCATGTATATGCTGGCAGTGGTTCCAGTGGTCCCACCTCCCATCCAGCACCGTGCTTGTGGCCTGGGGGCACAGCCAAGGATGGCCCAAAGCCTTGGGACCCTGCTCTCATGTGGGAGACCCAGAGGAGCTCCTGGCTCCTGGCTTCAGACTGGCTCAGCTCTGGCCATTGCAGTCACTTGGGAACTGAATCATCGGACAGAGAATCTTCCTCTCTTTCTCTCCTCCTCTCTGTATATCTGACTTTCCAGTAAAAATGAATAAATCTTAAAAAGATAAATACAGGGGCCCGGCGGTGTGGTCTAGCGGCTAAAGTCCTCGCCTTGAAAGCCCCGGGATCCCATATGGGTGCCGGTTCTAATCCCGGTAGTTCCACTTCCCATCCAGCTCCCTGCTTGTGGCCTGGGAAAGCAGTTGAGGACAGCCCAATGCTTTGGGACACTGCACCCGCGTGGGAGACCCGGAAGAGGTTCCTGGTTCCCGGCATCGGATCGGCGTGCACCGGCCCGTTGTGGCTCACGTGGGGAGTGAATCATCGAACGGAAGATCTTCCTCTCTGTCTCTCCTCCTCTGTGTATATCTGGCTGTAATAAAATGAATAAATCTTTTAAAAAAAAAAAAAGATAAATACAATGGGGAAAAAAGTTTCTTTATGAGATGGTTTTGAGAGAACATGATATTCACATGTATGTTAAAAAATGAAATTGGGGACATGTTATGCTATATGTGGAGACAGACTCAAAATGGACTAAAAGTATAAATGTAAGATTAGGACTGGTAGGGCCTGGTGTGCTGGCCTAGTGGCTGAAGTCCTCATCTTGAATGTGCTGGGATCCCATATGGGTGCCGGTTCTAGTCCCAGCAGCCCCACTTCCCGTCCAGCTCCCTGCTTGTGGCCTGGGAAAGCAGTTGAGGACAGCCCAAAGCCTTGGGACCCTGCACTGTGTGGGAGGCCTAGAGTAAGTTCCTGGTTCCTGGCTTTGGATCAGTGCAGCACCTGCCATTGCGGTCACTTGTTGAGTGAATCAATGGATGGAAGATCTTCTCTGTCTCTCCTCCTCTCTGTATATCTGACTTTGTAATAAAAATAAATAAACCTTAAAAAAAGATTAGGACCCATAAAGATTCCAATAAAAAAATGTGGAAATAGGTCCTTGATATTCTCTGTTTTTTTTTTCCCCACTGTTCTGGTACTTAATATTCTTGGTAGTGTTTTGTTTTGCTTTGTTTTGAATATAACACCAAAACCACAGGCAACAGAGTAAAAATGAATAGGTACTGCAAGCTGAACAGTCTTCACATAGCAAAGGAAACCATCAACAAAATCAAAAGGCAGCCTACAGAATAGGAAAATATTTTCTTCTTCCTGAAGATGAATTTATTTATTGGAAAGGCAGTATTAGAAAGGAGATTGAGGTCAAGACCTTCCATTTGCTGGTTTATTTCCCACATGGCCACAACAGGTGGGGCTGTGCCTTGCTGATGCGGGAGCCTGGGACTTCCTCCAGGTCTCCTGTATGAACACAGAGGCCAAGCACTCAAGCCATTTGCTGCTGCTTTCCCAGGCATGTTAGCAGGAAACTGTATGGGAAATGGAACAGTAAGGACTTGAACTGGTGCCCATACAGGATGGTGGCACTGTAAGTGGCTGCTTAGCCCTCCCACAGTGGTGATCCTAGGGAAAATATTTTTATATCTGAGGTATATGATGAGTATATAAGGATAGTATATAAGATATAGTGTTAAAAATACATAACTCATACAACTCAACAGCAAAACAGACAAAAAGTCCAAGTAACCTAATTTACACAAAATGGTCAAAGGATTTGAATAGACAGTTGACTACGGAAAGCATACAGACAGCTTACAGGAATGTGAAAAGGCACTCAACACCAGGGAATGAAATTAGAAGCACAATGAGCCGTAACTTCACGTCTGCTTGGTGATTAGTGCAGAAGGACTAGCAGAAGTGTTGGATGGGATGGTGTCTGTTGTTGGGATACACATCAGTGCAGCCAACAGAGGGAAAAGTTACAGGAGTTTGTCAAAAGATTAAAAATGGGACAATATGACAGTCTCCCTTGTGAGATTCCATCCAAGGGAAATGGCATATCAGAAAGATGTCTACGTTCCTATGGGCATTGTCGCATTCTTAACAGGATGTGAAAAGCAACTACACACCCCTCGCCGAATGAGCAGGTGGAGAGGGAACAAGTGGTAGGGATATGAGACACAGCGTGGATGTTGACCTCGGTGTTAATATGACAACTCTCACACAACACACATGTGTCAAATCATGTCTCACACACACGAGTCAGAGGAAATACGGAGGGGATCCTTGGGGAGAAAAGAGAAGACTCATGGGGTGACCTTACCCAGATGGATAGCTACCAACGTTGTTGAGTTAGTGCATCAAGGTGATTGGCTGTTTTGTCTACAGAACTACGAATCTAAGAAACAAACATCTTGAAAATGCAACATTGGGATTTTATTTAGCACTATGTCCAGTTTTAAGGAATTGGGTTTACTATGGAGAGCAGTAGTGTGATGTGACTGCCTCATTGCTGGTGTGTTTGTTCACTGGAACCTCCTCTTCCTCACATGCAGAATATGCAAGTCCCCGGCTGCTGAGTGGGTTCTCTTCCAGGGAGTGCTCAGAGGCTGAAGAAAACGCCTCCAAGGTACCTTTACAAAAATGTCATGTGTTTGAAAAGTGGAGAGTGAGCAAGCTCACAGTGAGAGTGATTCACTCTCCCATATTTCACAATGGCCAGGGCAAAGCCAGGAGCCTAGACCTCCATCCTGGCTTCCCAGTTGGGTAGCAGGAAGTGAAGTACTTAACCCATCATCTGCTGCCTCCCAAAATGCATATTACTGGAAACTGGACCAGAAGTGGAGTGGCAAGAACCCCAACCAGGCACTGTAATATAGCATGTGGGCGTCTCAGGTGGCAGCCTCACCCAAGACCCCACAATCACACTTCTAAGATGCTACTTTGTGGTTGGCTATTCATCTGTTCTTTCTCCAGAATTAATGTATTCACATAACATGAGCTTGTTATGTTTAAGGGACTACTACATTTGTTACACACATATGTATACATACACACATGCATAACTACATATATATGTATATGTGTGTAATTATATAACATTTACATATCAGTTACAAAAGTATGTTCATATATTTCTCAGTCAGCTGTGTTTTATTTGTCTTTAAGGTTGGGAACCGAGAGTCGCTAGTGGACAATACGAGTGTCAAACATAAGCTGCAGAACCTGGAAGACAGAGGTGAGAGAATACACTGTTTCTCCCAGAATGAAGTGAAATTCATCCAGACTGGTACTCAGATCACAGCAAACACAAACGCTTTGCAGGGGCACTGCTGCCAGGCCTCAAGGTGAGCAGGGCGAGTTACCTTGCCAGCTCCAAAGGATCCATGAAGTCAAAGGGAGAAACTGGGGCTCTGGCCCGCAGCCAGCCCCACAGGGGCCACGGAAGGGACAGCCTGGACCTGGCTCCCATCCAGCCCTCTCCTGCCCAGCCACTCCTGGTGACCTGCTGCCAGAGGGGGTTCTCATCCCCACATCTGCAGGTCACTTGCAGTTTGTAAGAAATATCCTAGGCAGTTTTTCTTATTTTCTCATAGTTACAGTGGTAGGCAAGTTTCCAGGTGACATCATACAGCCACCTTTATATGATAACATCTAGCTATAATGTTAACATATTAATGTAATGAACGAGTATAACACATAGGTATTCCTTTGTGTGTGTGTGTTTAAGATTTGTCTATTTGAAAGGCTTGGTTAGAGGGAGCCATCTTCCATCTGTTATCTTAAATGTCTTTAAAAGTTTTTTAAACTTTAAAGTTTTGAAATGCTGTATTTTCATTTCATTCAATTTTTAAGTTTTCTTTTGGATTTCTTCCACATTTCTTCTTTGGATTTCAGGATCATAATATTTAATCTGCAGATGGTCTTGTTTTCAAGATTTATTTGAAAGGCAGATGTTACAAAGAGAAGATTTTCTGTCCACTGGTTCACTCTCCAAATGGCTGCAATGGCCGGAGCTGAACCAATCCCAAGCCAAGAGCCAGGAGCTTCTTTGAGGTCTTCCACACAGGTGCAGGGTCCAAGCACGAGAACTATCCTCCACTGCTTTTGCAGGCCATAAGCTGAGGGCTAGATGGGAAGTGAGGCCCTCGGAACATGAACCAGTGCCCACATGGATGCCGGTGTGCAAGGTGGAAGATTAGCCTCTTGAGCCACAGGGCCGGCCCCTCAATCTATGGCTTTATAATTACCAAATTTGTCTGGATTTATATTTTTGTGATTAGAAAAGATATGTTGTACTTTTTTGTTGTGGTTTAATATGTGGTCTTAGAGGAAGTTTAGTGTATTCAAGTACATATTCTAAAGCTATTGCAATGAATGCTGTGTCAGTGTCTGTATACCCTAGAACTGTGGTTTTTCTTTTTGTTTTTTTTTTGTTTGTTTTTGTTTGTTTGTTTGTTTGCTTGCTTGACTGACATGTTAGTTGATTCCTTAACTCCACTTTTCTTGATCTGGAGCTTGACTCTCCCTTTAGATATGTATGTTTTTTTAAAAGATTTATTTTGTTACAAAATCAGATATACAGACAGGAAGAGAGATGGAGGAAGATCTTCCGTCTGATGTTTAATCCCCAAGTGAGCACAACGGCCGGTGCTGCGCGGATCCAACCAGGAACCTCCTCCAGGTCCCCCACGCAGGTGCAGGGTCCCAAGGCATTGGGCTGTCCTCGACTGTTTTCCCAGAGCACAAGCAGGGAGCTGGATGGAAAGTGGAGCTGCTGGGATTAGAGCTGGCATCCATGTGGGATCCCGGGGCATTCAAGGCGAGGACTTTAACACTAGGCCACGCTGCCGGGCCCTCCCTTTAGATATAATAAGGCTTTTTAAGAAAATGACATGCTGTGGCATTGGATATATAGTACCCAATCTGTCCTATCTTATTGTTGAATTAATTCCTTGATCACTATCTGATGATCTTTGTATCTTTTTATAGCTTTTGGCTGAAGTGTATTTTGTCTAATGCACTACTCCTGCTTGCTTTAGGTTTCCACTTAGGTAGAACATTTTTTTCCATCTTTTCACCAGTGTGTGTCTTTACTAATGAGTTTCTTAAGGTACATATCCTTGGTTATTTTTTAATCGATTTAGCCAAACTCTATCTTACCTGGGAGTGTGGTCCATTGACTTTCAAAGCTGTTGCTAATAAGTAGTAACACTAAGTAGCTGTTATTAGTAAGTAATCTATCCACTTAAAAATGAGTTGGTTTCTTCTGAGTATTCTTCATCCAGTTGTGGGTGAGCTTCAAAGTTTTCCAGTTTGGGCCCAGTACAATAGCGTAGTGGTTAAAGTCCTCACCTTTCACATGCCAGGATCCCATATGGGCACTGTTTCTAATCCCGGCAGCTCTGCTTCCCATCCAGCTCCCTGCTTGTGGCCTGGGAAAGCAGTCAAGGATGACCCACAGCCTTGGGACCCTGCACCCACATGGGGGGCCCGCGCTCCTGGCTTCAGACTGACTGAGCTCCAGCCATTGCGGCCACTTGGAGTGAGCTATCGGACGGAAGATCTTCCTCTCTGTCTCTCCTCTCTGTATATCTGACTTTGTAATGAGAATAAATGGAAGTTTTGCATGTTCTCATGATGCTAGCCTGCTACCTTTGATTTGCTTCTGTCTGTACATTTCCCTCAAACAAGTTTTAGGAGACCAGTTGATTCTGATGACTTTCCTGACTTTCACTCATTTTGGAGAATATTTAAGTTATAAAGGATAGTTCTACTCAGCCAAGTATTTTTGGCTGATAGGCTTACTTTTTCTTCACAACTTGAAATAAACCATTCAATTCCCTCTTGGCCTATAAAATTTCTGTTTGACAATGTTGTTCGTTTAGTGGAGGTCCCCTTGAAAACGACAGTGCTTTCCTTTTGAGAATGAACAATTGTTTGTACTTAAAAGAGCCGGACCACAATAGGTCAAGGGAACGTGGATCTTTTCTGATTCTGTCAATTGACATCCTATGGGCCTTCTGTACTTGGAGGTGTACTTATTAAGATCAGGGAAGTTATGAGCTGTTTCATTGAATATGTGGCATACTCTCTTCCTCTCAGGAATTCCAAGAAAGTGTTCATTTCAGTAAGGTCTCAAAGCTCTCGGGCTGCTTTCATTCCCTTTCTCACATTTTTTTAAAAGCTGGCTAGAAAATATTGAACCTGTCTTCAAGTTCAAATATTTTTTAATTCTGTTGGTCCTCATTTATCTTGACTTTCAACTATTTTCATTTTTAATTTTTCTTTAAGAAATACTTGATTTGCAAGGTAGATAAAGAGGGGGAGACAGATCCTCCATCTCAATGGCTGGCATCAAGGCCTGGGCCACTGGATAGCCAGGAGCCTGGAGCTCTGTCCCTCTTGTAGATGACAGGGACCCAAGTACCTCTGCCCTCTTCTGCTGCCTCTGCAGACATATTAGCAGACATCTGGATCCAAGGTAGAATGGCCAAGACTTGAATCGGAGCTCATAGGAGATCAGTACACAGGCAGTAGCTCAGCCTGCTGCTCACAAGAGCCAGTCCACAGTTGATTTTGTAATATCTGTTCAATTCCTCAAGGTCAGTCCTTGCCAAATTTCTCATATCATGCATTGATTTTCTAATTTCATTTTCTGTTGAAGTGTCTTATGTCTTTTTGAGTGTTCCACATCATTCTTTGTGGATTCTTTATTTTATTGGAAATGCAGGTTTACAGAGAGAAGCAGAGACACAGAAATATCTTCCATCCACTGGTTTATTCACCCAGTGTCCAGAATGGCCAGAGCTGAGCCAATCCAAAGCCAGGGGCTTCTTCCAGATCTCCCTCATGGGTGCACAGTCCCAAGGCTTTAGGCTGTCCTCTACTGATTTCCCAGGCCACAACAGGGAGCTTGACCGGAAGCAAAGCATCTGGTATTAGAACCAGTGTCCAAATGGGATCCTGGCATGGTGGAAGTGAGGACTTTAGCTACTAGGCTACTGCACCAGACCCCTTAACTGCCAAGCTATTGCGCCAGACCACTCCCGTGTAAATTCTCAAATTTACTAGCATTCCTATGTATGCACCCTTAATTCTAATGTCGGTGTACACTAGGTATTAATGTTAAACACTTCAACAATGTGGGAGTAGTATCTTATAGTATAAACAATTCTATATGTAAAACTTGCAAGGTTCATTTCTCAACATGCTTAAGCCTTTAGTATTTTGTCCGAGCTTTTCCATTCTACGATAGCCATACTTCTGTAGGACAATATTCTACAAGCAATTCTCTTCCTTAATAACCTGCTTATTTGCTCGATTTACATTTTGAAACAATCATGTAAGACTCCAAATTAAGACATTCTATAAATAAAAACATACCACATTTTAAATACTATTGCTTTAAGCAAGTCTTACCCATTTCTCCCAATTTGTAGAAACACGTTTTAACACAAACCTGCCTCAAAACCGGGAATGAGAAGTTTTTCCATTAACTTTCTTGCTGATGAGGGAATTTCCCCTTCTCAAATGGCAGGTGAGAATCACAATGAGGACCTGAAGGAGCCCAAGGTCCTGAATTCGTTCCAAAGGGCAGACTGCAAGCATGCGCCTCCCTTTTGCATGGCTGGTAAGTCTGGAGCTGCTTCTTGGCTTCTGTTTTATTTTATTACTTTTTCACAGATTTATTTATTTTCATTGCAAAGTCAGATATACAGAGAGGAGGAGAGACAGGGAGGAAGATCTTCCATCCAATGATTCACTCCCCAACTGAGCCGCAAAGGCTGGTGCGCGCCAATCTGAAGCCGGGAGCCAGGAACCTCCTCTGGGTCTCCCGCTCGGGTGCAGGGTCCCAAAGCTTTGGGCCATCCTCAACTGCTTTCCCGGGCCACAAGCTTGGAGCTGGATGGAAAGTGGAGCTGCCGGGATTAGAACCGGCGTCCATATGGGATCCCGGGGCGTTCAAGGCGAGGACTTTAGCCGCTAGGCCACGCCGCCGGGTCCGCTTCTGTTTTATTGGATTCAAGAGAACCAAAAAATTTCAATTTGGCTGTTGTCTTAACTAATACATTCCTAGATAGTCTCTTATCAATAAAATGAAAATCACTTAAAAGGAGATGTTGAAACACTGTTGTTCTTCACAAGGAATCAGACTTCAATTCCATTGTCTCACAGGAAAATTCAGAAATTAAACACATCATAACCAATTTCACTATCTAATTTCAAACTGTTTTTCCTGTAATGCAAAAATCTCACTTCTTTCTAAATAAGAACAAATAATTTAAAATCTGGACCAATTTCATGATTGGGAAACATTTTGACCAATGGACATAAATACTCATTTACTTTATGCTAAATTTGATGCTTCATATGCTATTTTATAATATTGTGAGATTACAATCAAATTATTTTAAATGACAATTATATTATTCAAGTTCTGTCTCAATCTTTGAAGGTTCTAGGGATCCTACTAGAACTTTCAAAGTCAGGAGACTTGGTTTCAAACTCTGAAGAATTGAGGTGTAAATTAAAGTACACTTAACATGTGACTGAATATGTGAATGGATACTGAATTTTAGACCTGATCAGTGCCAGGACAACACTGTAAGCTGAAGACTAAGCAGCAAGAAAATGGTATAGGAGCCTTAGCCCAGCAGAGGTGGGGAGTCGGGTCTGACCAAGTCCTGTTAGATGAGTTAGACCTCTCTCAAATTACGTACCAGGAGAGAGAAAGGGGGCCGGTCGTGGTCCGTCCCATCTTGTCTGTCAGTCATACACAGACCCAGTTCTGAACAAGAACAACTAAATTCACGACACAGATAGAAGTCTTGTCTGGACAGAAGTAATAGGACTCTAACTGACTAAACAATCATGCACAATCACTACACACGTCAGAACAGACATAAAATTCAACCTTTTGTGACTTCCAACCTCTTCTTTGATGTACTTCAACCTGGAAATGTTTCGTATAGCAAGCACATAGGTTCATCTCATGCTTAGCGTTAATTTAACAGTGGATTTGGTCCACTGGTTACTTTTATGTATAACTGCTAGATGAAGTTACAGAACAAGTTTCCATTTTTTTCTTATGAATGTTACATCGCTTATGTCTTACAGTGTCCCTCCCAGCTAGGGGTTAGGGCTATGAGGTAGAGCTAGAGAAATTCAGGCCCTAAGGGTGGCCTGGGTGAGGTCAAGAGAAAGTGGAAAAGCAGATAAGGGCAAAGGTGAAAGTGGCTACAATGGAGAGGAAATCTGTGTGCTACCCAGTGAGGAGAGCAAATGGAGACCTTCAGACAGGGGGATGGGCCGGCCCTCGCAGCAAGACCAGGATCATGGGGTGATGGGATTATCATCCAGCCTTACATATGCCTGAGCCAATTCTAGGAGCAAGTGTACACCATAAAGGCTGTCGGAGATCTCGCAAAAGAATCCTTTCATCTAAAGGTTTGCTAAAACTACAGCAAATAATTCCTTCTACTGTGCTGATCGTTGACATGGCTCAGAATAGGTTACATAGACAAGATTAGACAGAAAAACGTCTGCTGCAGCCCCTCTTCTTTCCTCATGGTTTGTTGGTAAAAGGGCAGGATTTTCCCAATCCAAGCGATTGAAAGAGGTGACCCACTTCTATGGCCCATAATGGCAGTCAATGGTGCTGAGGTAACCTTGAAGTGAGGCTGCCAGCCTGTTGCTGTTTCTTCGAACCCATTCAAAATCCGTCATTCGGGCCTGGCGGCGTGGCCTAGCAGCTAAAGTCCTCGCCTTTAACGTGCCGGGATCCCATATGGACGCCGGTTCTAATCCCGGCACCTCCACTTCCCATCCAGCTCTCTACTTGTGGCCTGGGAAAACAGTCGAGGATGGCCCAAAGCTTTGGGACCCTGCACCCGCGTGGGAGACCTGGAAGAGGTTCCTGGTCCCGGCATCGGATTGGCATGCACCAGCACGTTATGGCTCAGTTGGGGAGTGAATCATTGGATGGAAGATCTTCCTCTCTGTCTCTCCTCTCTGTATATCCGGCTTTCCAATAATAATAAAATCTTTAAAACAGATCACTCATTCAAGAAGGGACAACAGACTTTGCTGGTTCAGTCTTCACACCTGAAGCCTAGCTCTCTGACCCTGATCAATTGGCAGATCTAATTCAGAAGGTAAGTATAAGCTCTGGGCACCCCTCCAAAAGATAAATGCACCCACTGGAGGGGACTGCCATCCTGGACAAGGGCAGCCATCAGCATGAAAGAATTTGAAAATGTTCACACTTGAAACAATTTCTTAGGGCAATAATGAGCCAGTAGCCTTGGCCCAGGGAGAGTTAGGCTTGCTCCTGGCATGGCTTTAAGTCCTGCATTCCAGGAATCACACTCCGCTGGGCAGTTCCCTTCAGGGGTAACCCTAATGGGAAAGGCCTGGAGTGCCTCACGCTGCCCGAACAGAATGCTTGCAACTGGCGCTGTGCTCTGACTCCCCTTGAGCTGGGGGTGGTTTCCTGCCCTCTGAGCTGCCCAGAAGCTCTGGTTGGGGCGGCTGAGGTGGGCCAGGGCCAATGTCCTGAGCATCAGTTTTGCTCTTCCCTTGCCAAGCATTGTGGGAAAATAAATTAACCAATGTTACCGATGGGTGCCAATTCGACCAGGGTCCCTCAGACCTTGAGTGCCTGAGCACCTAGGATTTCTAACCCTCGAAACTTCAGCATGTAATTTAGCGCCTTAAGCGCAGGATGATCAGGTTCCTCACCATTACTACCCATGTTTAAGGACAGTAGAGGAGAGTGGCCCTCGAATACCCAGTCGGGTTGTCCGGCCAAGAAGATCCTGTGCAGAGTTTTGGGCAATGCCCAAGTGTCACATTGGACAGAAACCGCCAGTCCTCACACAAGTTCACCCCAGAGCCATGCATCCAAGGCCATCTCTCAAAGCAGGAGATGAGAGGTTAGGTGCAGCATTGTCTTTTTCCCTATCACCTACCTCAACTTCAAGCTGTCAGGGGATTCGACTGGAGATAAGCTGGGAATGGGTGGGGGTGTGTGTGACCACCTTTGTGCAGAGCTGTGGGGTGCCAAGGGTCACTTACGCAGAGTACACTACAGCTCGACAGGAGGATTACAGCACTAAAGGTGAGTCCCAAGAGAAGAAGGCGACCTGAAGAACCACAACATGTGTGAGGATGTGCTTCACTCAGGAGGAGCGAGGAGGGGGCTGGGATAGAGGGGAGGAGCAGAATGGGGAGCTGCCGCGGGTGGAGGGCAGGGGAGCAAAGTGGGGGGGGCCTCGGCTGGAGGGGGGGGAGCCAGGGAGCAGAGCAGAGTGGGGCCCCTTGGCGGGAGGGGAGGGGACGGGAGTCTGGGAGCAGATTGGAGCAGACTGGGGGGGCCCCGCAGGAAGGGAGCTGCAGTTTGGAGGCGAGGTCACTGAGCTGAGCTGAGTGGGGGGCATCCTGCAAGGAGGGGGCTGGGGTCTCGCAGCAGACCAGAGCAGCAGAGCAGCAGAGCAGCAGAATCCCTTCGGAGCGAGACGCCCCCCCCCGAGGAGGTGTCCAGGGTCCAGGAGCAGAGTGACTGCAAGGGAGGGGATAAGAGCCAGGGAGCAGAGCAGAGTGGGGCCCCATGGCTGGAGGGGAGGGGAACCGCGGAGTGGATCTGAGCAGACTGGGGGGCCCGTGCGGGAGGGGAGCCCCGGAATGGAGCAGAGAGGGGGGTCCCGTGAGTGGAGGGGAGCAGAGCCCCGGAACTGAGCAGAGAAGGTGGTCACGGAGCGGAGCACAGTCAGGGGGGATCCCGTAAGGAGGGGCCTGGTGTTGCACAGCTGAGCAGCAGAGCAGCAGAGCAGCAGAGCCACATTGGAGCAGGGAGGCATGGCAAGGAGGTGGCCAGGGTTGTGGAGCTCAGTGGAGCAGAGCAGGAGAACAGAAGAGCAGAACAGCAGCAGAGCGCCTTCGGATCGGGGCAGAACCGCAAGGAGTGGGCCTGGGTCCTCCAGCAGAGCCCTTTCTGAGCCGGGCGGCCCCGCAAGGAGGGGGTGGGGTCGCTGAGCAGAGCAGCAGAGGAGCAGAGCAGCAGAGCAGCAGAGGGCCTTCTGAGCAGGGAATCCCTGCTAAGCCCCACCAAGGAATGCTTCACCCTCCTCCAGGGGCATCCTGCATTCAAGACTCTTTCTCCTGCAGGTCACCTGTGACCATCAGCTGCCACTGATGTGCCACCTGAACCAAGAAACCCCAACAGCTGACGTGTCTTTCCCACACAGGCTTTCTCACCAGGAGAGGTAGAGTAGCAGCATGCCTGGATGCCTTGTTGGTGCCAGCTGCTCTCTCAGCACGGAACAGGCAAAGTTGTGCCAGCAAGGGGGACAGGTACATTCACCAGCCTGTTGGAGGAGCTGCTGAAGAAACTGGTAAGGGATGGAGTTGGGTGGTGCGGGTTTTGGTGGTTGGGGAGGGGTCCTAAGGTGTCAAGCCTCAGCCTGTGAGGCAGTTCAACTGTATGGGTGCTGCTTCAAGACCTGACAGCATCCTCTGCAGTCCAGCTCCCTGATGATGGTGCTGGGAGAGCAGCGGAGGATGCTGCAGGAGTTTGTGCCCTGTGCCCCTGTGGCCCTGTGCCCCTGTGGGACATGTGGAGGAAGCTCCTGGTGTCCGGGCTTGTCCTGGGCCAGCCACATCTGGCTCTGGTGGTGGTCCCTGCGGAAGAGAGGCAGCAGATGCAAGAAAGATTGCGCTCTCTCTCCCTCTCTGTTCCTTTGTGTTTCAAACAAAATATGACAGATCCAGGTAGGCACTCAGGCAAGAAGGAAGGAAGCAAAAGAAAGCTGCTGTCCTGGGTGGTAGGGAGTGTGCTGTGTGCTGTGCTGTGGCTCTAGACTGCTTTTGTCTGCCAATGCAGACCCCAAGGGTGTGCGTAGGGCTTCTGTCCTGGAACTTCTGTGCAACCTCTCCAAAGCGTGTCCTTGAGAGTGAATTTCTCTTAGGGTTGGTTTGTTTCCCTTGTTTGTGCAGGAGAGCCTGGAGGAGCGTCCTGCAGTGAGTCTTGCTGTCTACGACAGGGCGCATAAGCTGCTCTTTCTACCCCTGGTTGGCTGAGGCATTTTGAGCACTAGAAGGTCCAGCCCCAGCCATCCTAGTGTCAGGTGGGAATCCCGGACAGAATTCCTTTATATGTGTCCCTTGAAGATTGGGCTAAAGGCTATACAGCCCGCATACGATAGATCAAGAGGGGATGGAGGATGCTTGTGGCCTTGCATCAGGCCGGGTCACTGTGCTAGGAAGTGGCTGTCTGTCTTCACCAGCAAGGTAGAACCTAGGGCACAGGGAGAAAACTAAAAGCTGGACTTCCACGTCACGGTCCCCAGAGGCCCAACGTCAGCAAGCACACGAGCCCTATGGGAGCTGGAGTCCCATGTGAGCGTGTCCACAGACCTTCTGGTAGCTGGAATCCCATGCCAGTGTGCCCTATGACCCTGTGGGACCTGGAGTCCCATGTCTGCATGCCCACAGGATCTCTTTGACCTCGATCCTAATTCAACATTCCCCAATCTTGGGGGATCTGGAGTCCCACCTCAGCGTGGCCATGGAACCTCTGAGACCTGGAGTTACACACTAGCTGACTACCAGTGATCTTTTGCAGATGAGGTCCCCGGAAACCTTTCTGGGATCCAGCAGCAGAGGATCCTCCACTCTGCTGGGGTTCAGCAGCAGAGGATCCTCCACCCTGCTGGGGTCCAGCAGCAGAGGGCCTTGCTCTGCTGCTGGTGTCCGACAGCAGAGGACACTCCTCCCAGCTGGGGTCTGGCAGCAGATAACTCTTCTCCATGCTGAGGTTCAGCAGCAGAGGACACTCTTTCCTGCTGGGGTCTGGCAGCAGTGGACCCTTCTGTCTGCTGGGGTCCTGCCTCAGAGGACCCTCCACCCGGCTGTTGTCCAGCAGCAGAGGAACCCACTCAGATCTGGGGTCCAACAAGAGTGGTGCCACCTCCAGTGCAGGTGTCCAGCACCAGAGGACATTCCTCTGCAGGGGTTTGGCAGCAGAGGATTCTTCTCTCTCCTGGGGTCTGGCACCAGAGGACCATCCTATTCTGCTGGGGTCGAGCAGTAGAGCACCCACCACTACTGTTGGACCCCAGCAGTGAGGAAGCATCAGAGGACCCTCCTCTCTGCTGGGGTCTGGCAGTGGAGGACCCTCCTCCTGCTGGGGTCCAACACAAGAGGACCCTGCTCTCCTTCTGTGGTCTGACACCAGAGAACCCTTCTCTTCTGCGTGGTTCCGGCACAAGAGGAGCCTCCACCCTGCTGGGGTCCTGCAGCAGAGGACCCTAGTCTGATGCTGAGAATCGGCAGCAGAGGACGCTCCTCTGCTGCCTTTCCCCAGCAGAGAGGAAGAAGCAGATGACCCTCCTCTCTGCTGGGCTCCAGCACCTGAGGAACCTCCTCCTGTCTGCTGGAGTCCGGCAGCAAATGACCCTAATCTCTGCTGATGTTCGGCACCAGAGCACCCTCTTCTTTGCTAAGGTCTGGGAGCAATGGACCCTCCTCTCTGCTGGGGTCTGGCAGTGGAGGACCCTCCTCTCTTCTGTGGTCCTGCACCAGAGGATCCTCTTCCACTCCTGGGGTTCCACACCAGAGGACCCACCTCCCTGTTGCTGGGTTTCTGGGCCCAGAGGACACTCCTCTACTGCTGGGGTCTGGCACCAGAGGACCTTCCTCTGTTGCTGGGGTCTGGCAGCAGCGGATCCTTCTCCCAGCAGGGGTCCTGCAGCGAAGGATCTCAACTGCTGCTGGGGATGGCACCAGAGGACCCACCTCTCTGCTGGGGTCCAGCACCTGGGACCCTCACTCTGTTAGGGTAGAGTAGCAGAAGACAGTCATCTCTGCTGGGATCCAGATGCAGTGAACCCTCCTCTGCTACTGGTGTCCAGTAGCAGAGGACACACTCCTGCTGCTGGGATCTGGCAGCAGAGGACACTCCGCTTCTGGTGGGGTCGACAGCATAGAACCTTTGTCTCTGCTCAGGTATGCCAGCAAAGAACCATATTCTCGGCTGGGGTCCAGCACAGGAGGACCCTCCTCTCTGCTGGGGTCTGGCAGCAGTGGAACCTCGTCTCTGATGCGGTCCGGCAGCAGAGAACCCACCTCCCTGCCGCGGTCCAGCAGTAGAGGACCCTCCTCTGCTGCTGGGGTCCAGCGGCAAATAACTCTCATCCCTCCTGTGTTATGGCAGCAGAGGACCCTACTCTCCTACTGAAACCCAGTAGCAGAGGACCCTCCTCTCTGATGGACTGGGGTCCAGCAGCAGAGGACCCTCCTCTCTGCTGCACATCAGCCAAAAGGAAGCCGAAGAGGACCCTCCTCTCTGCTAATGTCCAGCAGCAGTGGACCCTCCTCTGCTTCCTGGGTCCGGCAGCAGAGGACACTATTCTGCTGCTGTGGTCCGCAAGCAGAGGTCCATCCTCTGCTGCTGGAGTCCAGAAGAAGTGGGCCCTGCTCTGCTGCTGGGGTCCGGCTGCAGTGGACCCTCCTCTGCTGGACCCCAGCAGAGAGAAAGCAGCAGAGGAACCTCCTATTTGCTTGGGTTGAGCAACGGAGGACCCTCCTCTCTGCTGGGGTCCAGCACCAGGGTATCCTCCTCTGTGCTCTACCTCAGCTCAGAGGAAGCAGCAGAGATCCCTCCTCTCTCCAGGGGTCCAGCACCATAATACCCTCCTCTCTGCTGAAGTCCGGCATCAGAGGACACTGCTTCCTGCTGGGATCCTGCAGCAGAGGAACCTCAGTGCTGGAATCCAGCAGCCAAGGACCCTCCTCATTGCTGGAATCTGGCACCCAAGGACCAACCTCCACTGCAGGAGTCCGGTAGCAGAGGACACCCCTCTGCTCGAGTCCGGCAGCAGAAGCCCCTGTACTCTGTTTTGTTCCGTGAGCAGAGGATCCTCCTCTGCTGCTGGGGTCCAGCAGTAGTGAACCCTACTCTCTGCTGGGGTCCTGCAGCAGAGGAACCCCCTGTCTTCTGGATTCCAGCAGAGAGGAAGTAGAAGAGGACTCTCCTCTCAGCTGGTGTCCGGCAGCAGAAGACCGTCCTCTCCTGCTGGCCTCAAACAGCACAGAAACCTTCTCTCCTAATGGGACCCAGTAGCAAAAGGACCCTCCTCTCTAATGGACTGGGGTCCAACAGCAGAGGACCATCCTGTCTGTTGGGGTCCAACAGCAGAGTACCCTCTTATCTGCTTGGGTCCGGCAGCAGATTACCCTCCTCTCTGCAGATGTCCGACAGCAGAGCACCCTGTCTGATGGCGTCTGGCAGTCACTGATCCTCCTCTCTGCTGGGGTACAATAGCAGAGGACCATCCTTTCTGCTGTGGTCTGGCACCAGAGGACCATCCTCTGCTGCTGGGGTCCGAAACCAGAGAGGAAGTTGCAAAGGACTCCCCTCTCTGCTGGGGTCCAGTACCAGAGGACCCTGATCTCTGCTGTGGTCCAGCACCATAGGACCTTCCTCTCTGTTGGGGTCTAGCAGGAGAGGGCGCTTGTCTCTGCTAGGGTCCAGCAGCGAGGGAGCAGTACAGGACCTTCCTCTCTGCTGGGGTCCAGCAGGAGAGGACCCTCCTCTTCTGCTGGATCCCTGCAGAAGAGGAAACTCTTCTGCTACTGGAACCCAGCAGAGAGGAAGCTGCAGAGGAGCCTCCTGTCCTGCCTAACACCAAAGAGAGGAAGTAGCAGAGGACCATCCTGTTCTGCTGGTGTCCGGAAGCAGAGGACCATCCTCTCTGCTGTGGTCTGGCAGCAGAGGACACTCCTCCCTGCTGGGGTCTGGCAGCATTGGACCCTCGACCCCACTGGGGTCCAGCAGCAGATGACCCCCTTCCGCTGCAGGTATCTTGCACCAGAGAACACCCCTGTGCTATTGGGGTCCAGCAACAGAGGACCCCCCTCTGCTACTGGTGTCTGGCAGAAGAGGAAGATCTGTTGCTTGGGTCTGGCACCAGAGGACCCCCCTTTGCTATTGGGGTCCAGCAACACAGGACCCTCTTCTGCTGCTGGGCTCTGACACCAGAGGACACTCCCAGCTGGCATCCGGCAACAAAGGACCCTCCTCCGTGCTGGGGTGTGGCACGAGAAGACTCCTCTCTCTACTGGGGTCCAGCAGCAGAGGACCCTTCTCTTCTGCTGGGGTCCGGCAGCAGAGTACCCTCCTCTCTGCTAGGTTCTGTCCGCAGAGAACCCTACTCTTTGCTGGGGTGTGGCAGCAGAATTCCCTGCTATTTGCGGTAGTCCAGCAGTAGAAGACCTTACTCTCTGCTGGGCTCTGGCAGCAGAGGACCTCCCTCTGCTGCTGTGGTCTGATAGCAGAGGATCTCCCTGCGCTGCTGGGGACTGACAGCAGAGGACCTCCCTGAGCTGCTGGGGTTTGGAAGCAGAGGACGCCTCTCCCTTCTGGTGCCCAGCAGCAGAGGACCCTCCTGCCTACTGGGTTTCAGCAGCAGAGGACCCTATTCTCATGCTGCACCACTGCAGCAGAGGACACTTCTATGCTGCTGGACCACAGAAGAGAGCAAGATGCAGAGGAGCCTCGTCTTCTACTGGACCCCAAAGAGAGGACGAAGCAGAGGACCCTCATCTTCTGCTGGGGTCCAGCAATAGAGGACCCTCCTCTCTGCTGCGGCCTGGTATCAGAGAACTCCCCTCTCTGAAGCGGTCCGGTAGAAGAGTACCCTCCTCTCTCTTGGGGTCCGTCATGAGAGGACCCTCCTCAGCTGCTGGGGTCTGGAACCTGAGGACCCTCCTTTGCTGCTGCGGTCCAGCACTAGAGGACACAACTCTCTGCTAGAGTCTAGCATCAGAGAACCCTGCTCTCTGCTGGGGTCCAGCAGCACTGGACCCTCCTCTCTGCTGGATCCAACAGCAGAGGACACGGCTATGCTCTCTGCTGGGGTCTGACAACACAGGACCCTCCTCTGCTCCTGGGGTCCGATATCAGAGGACCCTCTTCTCTGCGGGTTCTGGAAGCAGAGGACACTGCTTTGATGCTGGGGACCGACAGCAGAGAACAATAATCTCCTGCTGGGGTCTGGCAGCAGAGAACCCTCCACTGCTGTTGGGGTCCAGCAGCAGAGGATGTTCCTCTGCTGCTGGACCTCAGCAGAGAAAAAATGCAGAGGAGCCTCATCCTTTACTGGACCCCAAAATAGGACACAGAGGAAGACCTCCTGTTCTGCTGGCATTGGGCAGCAGAGGACCCTTCTTTGCTACTGGGGTCCGGCAGCAGAGGACTCCCTCTTCTGATGTGGTCCAGTACCAGAGAAACCCCCTCTGCTGCTGTGGTCCTGCACCAGAGGACCCGCCTCTGCTGCTGTTGTCTGGCAGCAGAGGATTCTCCCCCCTGCTGGGGTCTGGCAACAGAGGACCCTCCTCTGTTCCTCAGGTCAGGCACCAGAGGTCCTTTCTCTGTTGCTGTCATCCAGCAGTAATGGACCTTCCTCCCTGCTGGGGTCCAGCAATAGAGGACCCTGATCCCTGCTGGAGTCCGCCAGCAGAAGAGCCTGCTCCCTGCTGGGGTCTGGCTGCACCACAGGTCTCCCCTCTCTACTGTGTCCAGTAACAGAGTAGCCTCCTCTACTGCTGGGGTCCGGCACCAGAGGACCCCCATCTGCTGCTGGAGTCTGGCACCAGAGGCACACTTCTCTGCTGAGGTCCAGCACAAGAGGACCCTCCTCAATGCTGGGGTCCAGCAGCAGCGACCCTCCTCTCCTCCACTGTCCTGCAGCAGAGAACCCTCCTTTTATGCTTGTTTCCAACAGCAGAGGACCCTCCTCTCCTGCTGGACCCCTGCAGCAGAGGACACTCCTCTGCATCTGAATCACAGAAGAGAGGAAGTTGCAGAGGAACATCGTCCACTACTGGACCCCAAAGAGAGGATGCAGCACAGGACCATCCTCTTCTGCTGGGGTCCAGGAGCAGAGGAAACTCCTCTCTGCTCGGTCCAACGGCAGAGGACACTGCTTTGCTGCTCGGGTCCTACAGCAGCAGAGAACTCTCTTCTCTGCTGGGGTCCAACAGCAGGGGACCCTCCTCTGTTGGGTCCGACAGCAGAGGACACTGCTTTGCTGCTGGTGTCCTACAGCAGAGGACAATCCTCTGCTGCTTGGGTACGGAAGCAGAGGAGCCTCCACTGCTGCTGAGGTCCAGAACCAGAGGACTCCCCTTTGTGCTGAGGTCCAGCAACAGAGGACCCCCCTCTGCTGCTGGGGTCCGGCACCAGAGGAACCACTTGTGCTGCTAGGGTCCGGTACCCGAGGACTCTCCTCTCCTGCTGGGGTTCAGCACCAGAGTACCCTCTACTCTGCTGGGGTCCAGCACAAGAGGACTGCCTTCTGCTGCTGGGGTCAGGCAGCAGAGGACCTGCCTCTGCTGCTGGACCCCAGCTGTTAGGAAGCTGCCAAGGACCCTCCCCTCCTGCTGGACCCCTGCAGCAGAGGACCATTATCTGCTGCTGGACCACAGCATAGGGGAAGTTGCAGAGGACCCTCATTCCCTACTGGACCCCAAAGAGAGGACACAGCAGAGGACCCTACTCTTCTACTGGCGTCCTGCAGCAGAGGACCCTCCTCCCTGCTGTTTCCGGCAGAAGAGGACTCTCAACCACTGCTCGGGTCCAGCACCAGAGGATCCTCTTCTGCTGTTGTGGTTCGGCAGCAGACAATCCTCTTCCCTGCCTGTATCCGGAAGAAAAGGACCCTCCTCCCTGCTGTGGTCTGGCAGCAGAGGAACCTCCTATGCTCTTGGAGTCCGGTACCAGAGGACCCTCCTCTGCTGCTGTTTTCTGGTACCAGAGGACCCCCCCTCTGCTGCTGGGGTATGGCACTAGAAGACCCCCCTCTGCTGCTGCTGGGGTCTGGCAGCAGAGGACCCTCCTTCTGCTGGGTTCCGGCAGCAGACGATCCTACTCCCTGCTGGAATCTGGCAGCAGAGGACACTTTCCTGCTGCAGTCCAGCAGTAGAGGACCTTCTTCTGCTCTTGGGGTCAGGCAGAAAAGGACCCCCCTCTGCTGCTTGGGTCCAGCAAAACAGAACCCTCTATGATCTTAGGCCCGGCACCAGAGGACACCCCTCTCTGTTGGAGTACACCACCAGAGGTGCCTCGTCTCTGCTGGTGTGGATCAGCAGAAAATTCTCCTCTCTGTCTGGGTCCGGCAGTAGAGGACCCTACACTGCTGCTGCATCCGACAGCAGAGGACACTGTTCTTCTGCTGGACCCCAGCAGAGAGGAAGCAGCAGAGAACCATCCTCTCTGCTGGTGTCTAGCATGAGAGGACCCATCTCTCTGCTGGGGTCCAGCAGAAAGGAAGCAGAAGAGGACCCTTCTCTCCTGCTGGAGTCCCGTAGCAGAGGACCTTCCTCTTCTTTTGGGTTCAGCAGCAGAGGACCCTCCTTACTGGTGTAGTGCAGCACCAGGGGAGCCTTGTTTTCTGCTGTGGTCCAGCAGCAGAGGAAACTCCTCTCTGCTGGGGTCCAGAAGCAGAGCACCCTCGTCTCTGCTGAGTTCTGGAACTAGAGGACCTTCTTCTCTGCTAGGATCCAGCACCAGATGACCTCCTCTCTGTTGGGGTCCAACATCCGAGGACCCTTCTCTGTGCTGGCGTCCGGCAGTAGAGGACCCTCCTCTTTTTTTGAGTCTGCCAGCAGAGGATGCTCATCCCTGCTGGGGTCCGGCAGCAGAGGACCTTCATCCATGCTGGAGAGCCTTGGATGAGCGTCCCGCACTGAGTGCTGATGGCCACGAGAGGGCGCACAAAGCCGCCATTCTTTCTTTTCTTTTTTCCTTTTCTTTTCTTTTCCTTTTGTTTTCTTTACAGGTTTATTTATTTTATTCCAAAGTCAGATATACAGAGAGGAGGAGAGACAGAGAAGATCTTCCCTCCGATGATTCACTCCCCAAGTGAGCCACAATAGCTGGTGCACGCTGATCCAAAGCTAGGAACCTGGAGCCTCTTCTGGGTCTCCCATGTGAGTGCAAGTTTCCAAAGCTTTGGGCCGTCCTCGACTGCTTTCCCAGGCCAGAAGCAGGGATCTGGATGGGAAGTGGAGCAGCCGGGATTAGAACGGGTGCCCATATGAGATCCTGGCTCGTTCAAGGCGAGGACTTTTGTTGCTAGACTACGGCGCCGGGCCCCAAGCTGCCCTTTCTACCCCTGGTGAGCTCAGGCCTTCTGAGCTCTAGACAGTCCAACCCGAGCCATCCTAGGGTGAGGTGTGGGTCACAGACAGTATTCTGGTACACGTGTTGTTGAAAGATCAGGGCTCCAAGGCCGAACAGCCCACATACCAAAGCCCGGGAGGGGTGGAGGACGCTTGGGGCCTAGCATCAGTTCAGGCCTCTGTGATAGGAAGTGTCAGGGTGCCTTTAAGAGCAAGGCACTTAAAGAACCCTGGGAGGTGGTGTCCTATGTCAGCATGCCCACAGGCCCTCAGGGAGCTGGAGTCCAACACCAGCATCCTGGAGGCCCTGAGAGCTGGAATCCTGCACCTGCGTCCCACAGGCCCTCTGTGAGCTGGTGTTACATACCAGCCCACTGGGGTTGTACTGTGCCAGATGAGGTCCTGGGAAACCTTACCGCCACCTCCATTCCTTGCAGAGCATCCTGAGATGCAGGCTCTGGGCATTCTTTGGCAAGTGGAGCATCTCTCTGATGAGCTACCAAGAGGGCTTCATGGACTTTTATTTTTTTTCATTTCAGAGTCCGAGATACAGAGAGGAGGAGAGACAGAGAGGAAGATCTTCTGTCCGATGATTCACTCTCCAAGTGAGCTGCAACAGCCGGTCCCCTCGTGACCCAGTCTGCTAGGGCCTCAGCGGGAGGGTCCCCCTCGGAACCGCATTCTTCGCTGCTGGGGCCTCAGCGAGACGGACAGCTGTAGCCCCACTCCCTCGATGCTGGGATCTTTGAGGGAACCCCGAACCCACCTCTCTCTCTGCTATGGTCTCAGTGAGAGGGACCCTCGGCCCTCCTTTCTCTCTCTCTCTTTCTCTTTCTGCTGGGGCCTCAGCAAGAGGTTCCCCTCGGGTCCCCCTCTGTGGGGGCTTCAGGGAGAGGGACCATCTGCTGCCCTCTCTCTCTGTTCTTCTCTGGTGGGATCTCATCGCGAGGGTGCCACTTGTACCCCACCTCTCTCTCTGCTGGGGCCTCAGCGAGAGGGACTCACAACCACCCCCTTTCTCTCTCTCTCTCTGATGGGGCCTCAGTGAGAGGGACCCTCTGAGCCAGAGCCTCTATCTCTGCTTGGGCATCTGAGAGAGGGTCCCCCTCGGGATCCCGTCTGCTGTGGCCTATGTAAGAGGGACCACTGGAACCCCCTCCCTAGCTGCTGGGGCCTCAGTGACACGGACCACCAAGGATCCCTCCATCTCTGCTGGGGCCTCAGTGAGAGGGTCCCCCTTGGACACCCCCTCTCTCTCTGCTGGAGCCTCAGTGAGAAGGTACCCCTCGGGACACCCTCTCCTCAGGCCTCAGGAAGAGGCTCCCCCTCGGGACCCCCTCCGTCTCTGCTGGAGCCTCAGCGAGAGGGTCATCCTCTGGTCCCCATCTGCTGGGGCCTCATCGAGAGGAACTACCTCAAGACACCCTCTGTTGGGGCCTCAGCGAGAGGGCTCCCTGGAGCCCCCTCCCTCACTGCTGGGGCCTCAGCGAGAGGGTTCCCCTCGGGACACCCTCTGCTGGGGCCTCAGCTAGAGGGACCCTTGGCACCCTCCTCTCTCTTCTGTTGGGCCTCTGAAGGAAGTTAGCCCTTGGACCCCCGCTTCTCACTGCTGGGGCCTCAGGGAGTGGGACACTCGGCCCCCTCTCTCTGCTGGGGCCTCAGTGGGGGATCCCCTACGGACCCCCTCTGCTGGGGCCAAAGCGAAAGGGACCCCTGGGGACTCCTCCCTCGCTGCTGGGCCTTAGCAAAAGAGACCACTCGGGAACCCCTCTACTAGGGCCTCAGCGAGATTGTCCACCTTGGGACCTCCCCTGCTGGGGCCTCAGTGGGAGGGTCCCCCTCAGACCACCCATCTCTGTCTGCTGGGACCTCAGCAAGAGGGTACCCATTGGGACCCCCTCAGCTGAAGCCTCAGCAAGAGGGACCCTCAAGCTGCTGGTGCCTCAGCGAGAGGGTCCCACTCCGAACCCATTCTTCTGGGGCCTTAGCAATAGGGAACCTCGTCCCCCACTCTCTCTCTGTCTGTTTCTGCTAGGGCCTCAGTGAGAGGGTCCTCCTCGGGACCCCCACTCTCTCTTGGGGCTTCAGCGAGAGGGACCATTGGCACCCCTCTCTCTCTCTCTTCTCTGCTGGGGCTTCAGAGAGAGGGACCCTCGGCCGCCCTCTCTCTGTCTCTCCCTGCTGGGGCCTCAGCGAAAGTGTCCCCCTCGGGAGCCCCTCAGCTTGGGCCTAAGTGAGAGGGACCCCTGGAGCTTGCCTCCCTCTCTGCTGGGGCCTCGGCGATGGGGTCCCCCTCGGGAGCTCCTCTGCTGGGCTCTCTGCGAGAGGGTGTTCCTTGGAGCCTCCTCTCTCTGCTATGTCCTCAGCAAGATGGTCCCACTCGGGACAAACTCTGCTGGGGCCTCAGTGAGATCTGCTGGGGTCTCAGCGAGACAGTCCCCATCGGACCCCCTCTCTCTCTCTCTGCTGAGGCCTCAGCAAGAGGGTCCCCCTGGGACCCACTCTGCTGGGGCCTCAGTGAGATTGTCCCCCTCGGATCCCTCCCTCTATCTCTGCTGGGGCCTCAGCGAGAGGGTCCCCCTCGGGTCCCCCTCTGCTGCGGCCTCAGCGAGAGGGACACCCAAAGCCCCTCTCCCTATCTGCTGTGACCTTAGCAAGTGGGTCCCACTCGGACCCCCCTCCTCTGCCTTTGCCGCCACTAGGGACCCACTCTGCTAGGGCCTCAACGAGAGGGTCCCCCTCGGACCCCTTCTGCTTGGACCTCAGTGAGAGGGACCCTTTGCCCCCACTCTTCCATCCCTATCTCCAGAGGCATCTATGAGAAGGTCCATCTCAGGAGACCCTCTGCTGGGGACTCAGCAAGAGGAAACCCCGGCAAACCCCTCCCTGGCTGCTGGGGCCTCAGTGAGAGGGTCCCCCTCGGGACACCCTCTGCTTGGGCCTCAGCGAGGTGGAATCCTGGCGACCCCTCCCTGGCTGCTGGGGCCTCAGCAAGAGGTACCCCTCGGGACGCCCTCTGCGGGAGCCTCAGTGAGAGTGTTCCTCTCGGACACCTCCTCTCTCTCTACTGTGGCCTCAATGAGAGGGTCCCCCTTGGAACCCCTCTGCTGGGGCCTCATCGAGAGAGATCCTCATTACCTGACCTTCTCTCTCTTTTGGGGCCTCAGCGAGAGGGTCCACCTCAGGAACCCTGTCTTCTGGGGCCTCAGTGTGGTGTCCAAGGGTGTCAAGCCTCAGCCTGCCAGGCAGATGGCCTGTATAGGTGCTGCTTCAAGTCCTGGTTGTTTCCCCTGCAATCAGGCTCCCTGCTGATGATCCTGGGAGAGCAGTGGAGGATGGTGCAGGGGTTGTGCCCCTGTTCCCCGTGAACCTTTATGACATGTGAATGGAGCTCCTGGTTCCTGGGCTTGTCCTGGCCCTGCCACAGCTGGCTCTAGTGGAAGTGAGCCAGCAGATGCAAGAAAGTTTGCTCTGTCTCACTCTCTGTTCCTCTGTGCTTCAAAGCAAACAGGACAGAGGGATACAGGCAGGCAGGAAGGAAGAGAAAAAAAACTGCTGGCTTCCTGGGAGGGAGTGTGCTGTGTGCTGTCTGTGGCTCTAGACTGCTTTTGTCTGCCAACGCAGACCCCAAGGACATGTGTAGTGTTTCAGTCCTGGGACTCCTGTGCAACCTCTCCGAAGAATGTCCTTGAGAGTGAATGTCTCTCAAGCCAGGTTTGTTTCCCTTGTTTGTGCAGTAGAGACTGGAGGAGCGTCATGCAATGAGTCCTGCTGACCATGAGAGGGTGCGTAAAGCTGCCCTTTCTACCCTTGGTTGTCCTCAGGCCTTTTGAGCACAAGAAGGCCCAGCCAGAGCCATCCTAGTGTTAGGTGGGGGTCCATTACAGTGTTCCTGGATATGTGTTGCTGGAAGATTGGGGTCCAAGGCAGAACAGCCCTCATACCAAGGTCCAGGAGGGTTTGGAGGACACTTGTAGCTTTGCATCAGGCTGAGGCTCTGTGCTAGGAAGTGGCTGTGTGCCTTCACCAGCAAGGTACAACCTAGGGCACGGGGAGAAACCTGGGAGCTGGAGTCCCACATCAGCGTGCCCACAGGCCCTCTGAGAGCTGGAGTCCCACATCAGCATGCCAACAGACCCTCTGGGACCTGGAGTTACACACAGGCTGACAAGCCCTGATTTTTCACAGATGTGGTCCCCAGAAACATTTACACCACCTCCTTTCCTAGCTGAACAACCCTAGGTAGGCCCTTGGCTTTCTTTACCAAGTGGAGCAGCTCCCTGATGGGCTGCGGAGAGGCCTTCATGTGTTTTTGCATGTGTGGAGTGGCAGTTATGGTGATACAACACGCGGCATTCCTCTGCCTAGCTCGGTGGGTGTGTGCTGTGTGCTGTGTCCTGTGGTTCTAGACTGCTTTTGTCTGCCAATGCAGACCCCAAGGGCATACGTAGGTCTTCCGTCCTGGCACTCCTGTGAAACCTCTTCAAAAAGTGTCCTTGATAGTGAATTTCTCTCAGGCCAGGTTTGATTCCCATGTCTGGGCAGGAGAGACTGGAAGAGCGTCCTTCCGTGAGTTCATCTGTACACTAGAGAGCATGCAAAGCTGCCTTTCTACCCCTTGTGGGCTCAGGCCTTTTGAGCACAAGACGGCCTGGCCCAAGGCATCCTAGCGTCAGGTGGTGCTCCCGGACAGTGTTCCTGGACACAGAATGCTGGAATATTGGGGTCCAAGGCAGAACAGCCCTCATACCAAGGTCCAGGTGTGTGTATAGGTTGCCTGTGTCCTTGCATCAGCCCAGGCCTCTGTGCTAGGAGGTGGCTGTGTGCCTTCACCAGCAAGGAACATCAGAGGGCACTGGGGAAACCTGCGAGCTGGAGTTCCACGTCAGGGCACCCAGAGGCCCTGTGGGAGCTGGAGTCCCACATCAGTCTCTCCAAGGGCCCTCTGAAACATGGAGACTCACATCAGTTTGTCCATGGTCCCTCTGAGAGTTGAAATCCTAGGTCATTGTGTCCACGTGCCCTCTGTGTGCTAGTGTCCCACGTCAGTGTGCCCATGGACCCTCTGGGACCTGGAGTTACTCAACAGCTGACTAGCACTGGTCTTTTGCATATGAGATCCTTGGAAACATTTACACCACTCTCTTTCCTCACAGAGCACCATTAGGGGCAGGAACTAGGTGTTCTTTAGCAAGTGGTGAAGCTCCCTGATGGGCTGCATAGAGGCCTTTGTGCATTTTTGCATTTGTGGAGTGGCAGTTAGTGTGATACACCACTCGGACTTCTTCTGCTTAGCTGGGTGGAATCTGGGCATGTGGGCTCCTAAGCCAGGAGCAGGTGGCTGGTAAGTAAGCACCAGAGGTCACCAGTCATCTGGAATAGGAAGTCCCAGGCCTTAGCTGCTGCAAGAGCACCCTGGACATGCATTCTCACTGACTAGCAGGGATGGTGGATGGGGAGCCACCAAACCTGCAAAATGGAGGGCCTTCCATGCCATCTTCAAGAATGGGATCACAGGAACCATATCCCATTCTACAGGCATCATATTAAACATGTGTCGTGTGCATTGGAGGCAGGAATTTGGTCCCAGAGTTCCATGTCAAATGCAATTGCCCTCTCGTTCACCAGGGAATGCTTCACCCTCCTCCAGGACCATCCTAGATTCAAGACCCTTTCTCCTGCATGCCACCTAGGCATCATCAGCTGCCACTGATGTGCCACCTGAACCAAGAAACCCCAACAGCTGACGTGTCTTCTCCACAGAGGCTTTCTCACCAAGAGAGGTAGAGCAGCATCATGCCTGAATGCCTTGTTGGTGCCCGCTGCTCTCTCAGCACGGAATAGGCAGAGTTGTGCCAGCAAGGGGGACAGGTACATTCACCGGCCTGTTGAAGGAGGTGCTGAAGAAACTGGTAAGGGATGTTGTCGGGTGGTGCGGGTTTCTGTGGTTGGGGAGGGGTCTTAAGGTGTCAAGCCTCAGCCTGTGAGGCTTGTGTGCAGTTCAGCCGTATGGGTGCTGCTTCAAGACCTGACAGCATCCTCTGCAGTCCAGCTCCCTGCCGATGGTGCTGGGAGAGCAACAGAGGATGGCGCAGGGTCTTGTGCCAGTGTGGCCCTGTGCCCCTGTGGGACATGTGGAGGAAGCTCTTGGTTCCCGGGCTTGTCCGGGCCCAGCCACATCTAGCTCTGGTGGTTGTCCCTGGGGAAGAGAGGCAGCAGATGCAAGAAAGATTGCTCTCTCTCTCCCTCTCTGTTCCTGTTTGCTCCAAGCAAACAGGACAGATTCAGGCAGGCAGGCAAGAAGGCAGGAAGAGAGAGATTGCTATTGGCCTCCTGGCAGGGAGTGTGCTGTGTGCTGTGTGCTGTATGCTGTGCTGTGACTGAAGACTGTTTTGTCTGCCAATGCAGACCTCAAGGGTGCGCGTAGGGCTTCTGCCCTGAGACTCCTGTGAAACATGTCCAAAGTGTGTTCTTTTTTTTTTTTTTAATTATTTGTTATTTAACTTCAGTAATTACATTGTATTATGTGACACAGTTACATAGATACTGGGGTTCTCCCCACCCTTCCCTAAACCCTCCCACCATGGTGGATTCCTCCACCTTGTTGCATAACCACAGCTCAAGTTCAGTTGAGATTTCCCCATTGCAAGCGTATACCAAACATAGAGTCCAGCATCTTATTGTTCCGTCAAGTTCAACGGCTTCTTAGGTATACCCTCTCTGGTCTGATGACAGAGCCAGCAGAGTATCATCCCAGTCAATTGAAAGCTCCAACATACCATCAGCAAAAATTTACATCATTATGGAATTAATTGACATAGTAATGAGTAACCACTATGTTAAAAGTAAATGTGAGTTCCCAGCCACCTTCTGTGACCACCTCACCTATACTTCAATTTTAGTTTACACACAACATATAACATTCAAAACATAACATGTTATACATAACATCATATCATCTTAAATTAAGGCAAACATGTGGTATTTAACCTTTTGGGATTGGCTCATTTCCCTTAGCATTATGGTTTCCAGTTTGGCCCATTTGGCCACAAAGAACTGCATTTTGTTTTTTTTAATAGCTGAGTAGTATTCCATGGAGTAGATGAACCATAGCTTTCTTATCCAATCCTCTGTTGATGGGCATTTTGGTTGTTTCCATGTTTTTGCAATTGCTGATTGTGCTGCTATGAACATAGGAGTGCATGTTGGTTTCTCATAGAACAAGTGTTCTGGATATATTCCTAGGAGTGCTATTGCTGGATCATCCGGTATGTTGAATTTGAGTTGTTTGAATATTCTCCATACTGATTTCCATAGAGGCTGTACCAGCCTGCAGCCCCACCAGCAGTGGAGTAGGGTTCCCTTTTCCCCACAACCTCGCCAACAAGTGTTGTTGGTGCTTTTATTCATGTGGGCCAGTCTTACTGGCGTTAGGTGGTACCTCATTGATGTTTTAATTTGGATTTCCCTTATTGCCAGGGAACTTGAGCATTTTTTCATATGTTTATTTGCCATTTGGGTTTGTTCCTTTGTGAAGTGTTTGCCCATTTCCCGTGCCCATTTCTTGAGTGGCTTGTTTGTTTTGACATTTTGGTTGTTTTGTAGCTCTTTGTATATTCTGGATATTAGCCCTCTATCACCTATGTCGTGTGCGAATATCTTCTCCCATTCTGTGGGTTGCCTTTTTACTTTGTTGATTGTTTCTCTAGCTGTACAGAAGCTTCTTAGTTTGATGAGGTCCCAATTATTTATTTTGGTCTTGATTTCTACTGCATCTGGAGTCTTTTTTAGGAAGTGAGGGCCTACCCCTAAGTGTTCCAGTGTGTTTCCAACATTTTCTTCCAAACGTTTGAAGGTTTCTGGATGTAGGTTTCGATCTGTTATCAGGCCGGGTTTGTTTCTCTTGTGCAGGAGAGCCTGGAGGAGCGTCCTGCAGTGAGTCCTGCTGTCCATGAGAGGGTGCATAAGCTGCCCTTTCTCCCCCTGGTTGGGCTCATTCCCTTTGAACACTAGACAGCCAAGCCCCAGCCATCCTAGTGTCAGGTGGGGGTCCTGGAGAGTGTTCCTGAATACTTGTCCTTTGAATATTGGGGTAAGACTGAAAAGCCTGCAAACGAAGGTCCAGGAGGGCGTTGAGGATGATTGTGGTCTTGCATCAGCCTGGACCTCTGTGCTAGGAAGTGGCTGTGTGCCTTCACCATTAAGATATCACATAGGACATGGGGAGAGTGCTGGGAGCTGGAGTTCCACATTAGGGCACCCAGAGGTCCTGTGGTAGGTGGAGTCCCATGTCAGCGTGCATAGAGTCCCTATGGGAGCTGGAGACTCACATTAGCGTGCTCATGGGCCTCTGAGAGCAGGAGACCCATGTCAGTGTGCACATGGGCCCTCTGGGACTGAGTCCTAGTTCAGCGTGCCCATGTGTCCTGTTGGGAGTTGGGGTCTCATGTCACTGTGCCCATGGGTCTTTAGGAGCTTGATACAAACGTCAGTGTGCCCACAGGCACTCTGGGTGTTGGAGTCCCACGTCAGTGTGCAGAAGGACCCTCTGGTGCCTGGAGTTACTCACTGACTGGCTAGCATTGATCTTTCGCGGATGAGCTCACAGGAAACCTTGCCACTACACCCCTTCATCACAAAGCACCCTTGGGGACAGGGCCTGGGCTTTCGTTAGCAAGTGCAACTGCTCCCCGATGGGCTGCAGAGAGGCCTTCGTGTATTATTGCATGTGTGGGGTGGCAGTTAGGGTGATACAGCACTCGGCCTTCCTCTGCCTAGCTGGGTGGTGTCTGGGCTTGTGCGATCCAAAGAATGGAACAGTGGAAGGACAAGTAAGCACCAAAGGACACCAGTCATCTGGAATAGGAAGTCCCAGGCCTTAGCTTCTGCGAGAGCACCCTGGGACATGCAGTCCCACTTTCCAGCAGGTAGGACGGTGGCCTGGGAGCAACCAAGGCCTGCACAAAATAGGCCCTCCCATGCCATGGGCAGGCATGGGCTCATGAGGACCATTTTGCCTTCTTCAGGGCATCCTAGGAAACACTTGGGGGAGGGGGGTCAGGCATCGCCATCGTGTGCATTGGAGGCAGGAATTTGGCCCCACAACCCCCTACCAAATGCCATTGGCCTTTCGTTCACCAGGGAATGCTTCACCATCCTCCAGGAGCATCCTGGATTCAAGACTCTTTCTCTTGCAGGCCACCTGGGGACCATCAGCTGCCACTGATGTGCCACCTGCCACAAGACACCTCAACAGCTGACGTGTACTCTCCACAGAGGTCCATCTCATTAGACAGGTAGAGTAGCAGCATGCCTGCATGCCATGTTGGTGCCCTCTGCTCTCTCATCACGCAACAGCAAAAGTTATGCAAGACTGGAGGACAAGTACATTCACGGGCCTGGTGAAGGGGCTGCTGAAGAATGCAGCTAGGGGTGGAATCGTTGGAGCGGGTTGGGGTGGTGCTACGTGGTGTCCGAGGGCCTCAAGCCTCAGCCTGCCAGGCAGATGGCCTGTATGGGTGCTGCTTCAAGTCCTGACTGCTTCCCCTGCAGTCTAGCTCCCTGCTGATGATGCTGGGAGAGTAGTGGAGGATGGCGCATGGGCTTGTGCCCCTGTGTGCTGTGCCCCTGTGGGACATGTTGAGGAAGCTGCTGGTGTCCAGGCTTGTCCTGGCCCAGCCACATCTAGCTGTGATGGTGGTCCTGGTGGAAGTGAGCCAGCAGATGCAAGAAAGATTCTGACTCACCCTGTCTGTTCCTTTGTGCTTCAAACAAAACAGTACAGATCCAGACAGGCATGCAGGAGGGAAGGAAGTGAAAGAAAGCTGCTGTCCTGGGAGGTAGGGAGGGTGCTGTGGCTCTAGACTGCTTTTGTCTGCCAATGTAGACCCCAAGGGTATTCGTAAGGCTTCTGTCCTGGGACTTCTGTGCAACCGCTCCAAAGAGTGTCCTTGAGAGTGAATTTCTCTTAGGCTGGGGTTGTTTCCCTTGTTTGTGCAGGAGAGCCTGGAGGAGCGTCCTGCAGTGAGTCCTGCTGTCCATGAGAGGACGCATAAGCTGCCCTTTCTACCCCTGGTTGGCTGAGGCATTTTGAGCACTAGAAGGTCCTGCCCCAGCCATCCTAGTGTCAGGTGGGAATCCTGGACAGAATTCCTTTATATGTGTCCCTTGACGATTGGGCTCCAAGGCCAAACAGCCCGCATATGAAGGATCAGGAGGGGGTGGAGGACGCTTGTGGCCTTGCATCAGACCAGGTCTCTGTGCTAGGAAGTGGCTGTCTGTCTTCACCAGCAAGGTACAACCTAGGGCACAAGGAGAACTAGAAGCTGGAGTTCCACGTCACGGTCCTCAGAGGCCCTGAGGGATGTGGAGTCCCTGTCAGTAAGCCCACGAGCCCTATTGGAGCTGGAATCCCATGTGAGTGTGCACACGGACCCTCTGGGAGCTGGAATCCCACATCAGTGTGCCCATGGGCCCCGTGAGACCTTGGGTCCATGTCTGTGTACCCACGAGCCCTCTTGGACCTTGATCCTAATTCAGCATTCCCCAAACCCTGTGGAATGTAGGGTCCCACGTCAGCGTGTCCATGGACCCTCTGAGACTGGAATTACACACCAGCTGACTAGCACTGATGGTTCGCAGATGAGGTACCCAGAAAACTTTCCGGAATCCGGAAGCAGAGGAACCTCCTCCCTGCTGGGGTTCAGCAGCAGAGGACCATCCTGCCTGTTGGGGACCGGCAGCAGACGACACTCCACCCTGCTTGGGTGCGGCAGCAGAGGACCCTAATCCCTGTAAGGTCCAGCAACAGAGGACCCTCATCCCTGCTGCCGGACAGCAGCAGAGAGTAAGCATCAGAGGTCCTTCCTCTCTGCTGTGGTCCAGCACCAAAGGACCAACCTCTGCTGAACCGCAGCAGAGAGGAAGCCGCAGAGGACCCTCCTCTCTGCTGCTGGGGTCCAGCAGCCACAGAGGACCCTCCTCTGCAGCTGGTGTCCGGAACCACAGGACCTACTCTGCTTCTGGGGTCCGGTAGAAGAAGACCCTCCTTGCTGCTGGGTTCTGGCACCAGAGGACCCTCCTCTGCTGGTGGGGTCCATCCTCAGAGGACCATCCTATGCTGCTTCGGTGCAGACAGAAGACCCTCCTCTGCTGTTGGAGTCCGGCAGCAATGGAGCCTCCTCAGCTGCTTTGGTCCATCAGCAGAGGACCCTTTTTTCTGCTGGGGTCTAGCACGACAGGACACTCGTCTCTGCTAGTTTCCAGCAGAGAGAAAGCAATAGAGGACAATGCCTCTGCAGGAGTCTGGCAGCAGAGGACCCTCCTCTCCTTCTGGATTTCAGCAGCAGAGGACTTCGTCTGCTGATGGACCCCAGCAGAGAGGAAGCAGCAGAGGACCCTCCTCTCCTACTGGACACCAAAGAGAGGAAGCAGCAGAGGAACCTCCTGTTCTGCTGGGGTCTGGCAGCAGAGGACCCTCCTCTCTGCTGGGGTCTGGAAGCAGAAGACCCTCCAACCTGTTGTTGTTTGGCAGCAGAGGAACTTCCACAGTGCTGGGGTGGAGCAGAGAGGAAGTAGCATAGATACCTCCTCCATGCTGTGGTCCAGCCGCAGAGGACCCTCCTCTGCAGCTGGACCTCAGCAGAGAGGAAGATGCAGAGGATCCACGTCTCCTGCTGGACCCCAAAGAGAGGATGAAGCAGAGATCCCTGCTCTCTGCTGGGGTCTGGCAGCAGAGGACTCCTCCCTGCTGGGGTCAGGCAGCAGAGGACCCTCTTCCCTGCTGGGATCCGACAGCAGAGGACCCTCTTCTCAACTGGGTTCCAGCAACAGAGGACCCTCCTCCATGCTGGGGTCTGGAAGCAGAGGACACTCCTCCCCTGCTGGGGTCTGGCAAAAGTGGAACCCCCTCAGATGCTGGGTTCTGGTAGCAAAGAATCCTCCTCTCTGCTTGGTTCCTGCAACAGAGGACCCTCCTCCATGCTGGGGTCTGGAAGCAGAGGACACTCCTCTGCTCCTGGGATCTGGCACCAGAGGATCCTCCTCTGCTGCTGAGGGGGGCAGCAGAGGATTTTCCTCCCTGCTGGGGTATGGCAGGGGGGGAACCTCCTGCCTTCCGGGGTCCAACAGCAGATGACCCTCCTCTTCTGCGGGACCCCTGCAATGAGGTTCTCCCCTGCTACTAGACCACAGCAGAGAAGAAGTTGTAGAGGACCCTCACCTCATGCTGCACCCCAGGGAGAGGACGCAGGAGAATACACTCCTCTTCTGCTGTGGTCCGGCACCAGTGGACTCTCCTCTCTGCTGTACCCCAGCAGAGAGGAAGCTGCAGAGGACACTCCTCTCCGGGTGGGCATCAAACAGAGGAAGCAGTAGAGGACACTCCTGTTCTGCTGGGGTCTGGCAGCAGAGGTCCCTCCTCAGTGTTAGCGTCAGGGAGCATAGGAGCCTCCTTTCCTACTAGGGTCAAGCACCAGAGGACACTCTTCCGTGATGTACTTGGGTCTAGCAGCAGGGTCCCTCCTGTCTGCTGGAGTCCGGCAACAAATGACCCTATTCTCTGCTGGGATACAGCAGCAGAGGACCCTACTCTCTGCTGATGTTCGGAAGCAGAGCACCATCTTCTTTGCTGAGGTCTGGGAGCAAAGGACCCTCCTCTCTGCTGGGGTCCGGCAGTGGTGGACCCTCCACTCTTCTGTGGTCCTGCACCAGAGGATCCTCTTCAGCTCCTGGGGTTCCACACCAGAGGACCCACCTCCCTGCTGCTGGGTTCCGGGCCCATAGGACACTCCTCTACTGCTGGGGTCTGGCACCAGAGGACCTTCCTCTCGGCTGGGATCCGGTACCAGAGGACCCCCCTCATCTGCTGGCATCCGATACTGTAGGAACCCCCTCTGCTGCTGGGGTCCAGCAGCATAGGACCTCCCTCTGCTGCTGGCGTCCGTCAGCAGAACACTAGCTTCTGCTGCTGGTATCCAATAGCAGTGGATCCCCTTCTGATGCTGTGGTCTGGCAGCAGAGGATGCTGCTCTGCTGCTGGGGTCCCACAGTAGAGGACTCTTTTCTGCTGCTGCAACCTTGCAGCAGAGGCCTTCCTTTGCTGCTCGACCACAGCAGAGAGGAAGTTGCAGGGAGCCCTTGTCCCATACTGGACCCTAAAGAAAGGACGTAGCAGAGGACCTAATCTTGTGATGGCGTTTGGCAGCAGAGGACCCTTCTCTCTGCTGGGGTCTGGTACCAGAGGACACTCCTCAGCTGTTGGGATCCAGCAGGAGAGGACTCCCCTTCTTTGCTGGGTTCTGAAACCATAGGATCCCCCTATGCTTCTGCTGTCTGGCAGCAGAGTACCCCCCTCTATTGCTGGGTTCCAGCACCAGAGGATCCCCCTCTGCTGCTATTGTCTGGCAGCAGAGGACACCCACTCTGCTGCTAGGATCCGGAACCAGAGTACCCCTCTCTGCTGCTGTGGTCTGGCAGCAGAGGACCTCTCTCCCTTCTGAGGTCCTGCACCAGAAGACCCTAGTAGGTTGCTCGGGTCGGGCACCAGAGGACCCAACTCTGCTGCTGGGGTCCGGCCACAAAGGTCCTTCCTCCTTGCTATGGTATGGCAGCAGAGGACCCTCCTCCCTGCTCGGATACCGCAGAACAGGACCATCCTCTGCTGCTGGGGTCCGACACCAGAGGACACCCCTCTCTGCTGAGGTCCGAAACCAGAGTACCCTAGTCTTTGCTGGGGTCGAGCAGCAGGGACCCTCCTTACTCCTGGGGTCCAGCAGTAGAGGATGCTGCTCTGCTGCTGGGTTCATACAGCAGAGGACCCCCCTGCCATCTGGGGTCTGACAGCCGATGACCCTCGTTTGCTTCTATTCTGGCATCAGAGGAACCTCCTCCCCTGCTGGGGTCCGGCATCAAAAGACTCCTCTCTGCTGGGGTCTGGCAGCAGAGGCCCCTCCTCCCGGCTGGGGTCAGGCAGCAGAGGACCATCCTCTCTGCTGGGGACTAGTACGAAATACCCTCCTCTCTGCTGTGGTCCTGCAGCAGAGGACCCTCCACTGCTGTTGTGTCCGACAGCACAGCACCCTCCTCTGCTTAGGAACTCCAGCAGAAAGGAAGCAGCAAAGGACCCTACTCTCTGCTTTGGTCCAGCAGCAAAGGACCCTCCTCTCTGCTGTGGCACAGCAGAGAGAAAGCAGAAGAGGAGCCTTTACTCAGCTGGGGTCCCGCAGCAGAGGACCTTCCTCTTCTGCTGTGTTCCAGCAGGAGAGAATCCTCCTCTACTGCTGGACCCCTGCCTCCGAGGATCATCCTCTGCTGCTGGACCACAGCAGAGAGTAAGTTACAGAGGACACTCATCTCCTGCTGGACCCCTAAGAGAGGACAAAGAGGAGGACCCTCCTCTCTGCTGGGTTCCGGCAGTAGAGGAAACTCCTCTGCTGTGGTCTGGCAGCATAGGACCTTCCTCTGCTAAGGGGTGCGGCAGCAGAGACCACCCCCCTTCTGCTGGGGTCTGGCACCAGAAGACCCTCCTAAGCAGCTGGGGTCTGGTACAGAGGTCCTCCTCTGTTGAACCCCAGCAAGGAGGAAGCAGCAGAGGACACTCCTCTCTGTTGGGGTCCGGCACCAGAGGACCCCCGTCTGCTCCTGGGGTTTGGCAGCAGAGGACCCTGCACCCCTGCAGCAGAGGACCCTTCTCCCTGCAGCAGAGGACCCTTCTCCCTGCTGGACCCCAAAGAGAGGACGCAGCAGAGGACATTCCTCTTCTACTGGTGTCCAGAAGCAGAATACCAACCTCTTCTGCTGGCTCCAGCAGCAGAGGACCCTCCTGTCTGCAGTGGTCCAGCACCAGAGGACTATCCTCTGTGCTGTTGTTTGGCAGCAGAGAACCTCCCCCCTCTGCTGGGGTCAGACAGCAGAGGACCCTCCTCTCTCCTGGGGTCCAGTACCTGAGGACCCGCCTATTTATTGGATCTCAGCAGAGAGGAAGCAGCAGAGGACCCTCCTCTTCTACTGAGGTCCGGCAGCAGAGGATCACCTTCTTCTGCAAAGTTCCGGCAGCACAGGACGATCCTCTTTGCTGGGGTCCGGAAGCCTAGGACCCTCCTTTCTGCTGTGGTCCGGCAGCAGAGGAACGTCCCCTGCTGGTGGGGTCCAGTACCAGAGGACTGCCTTCTGCTTCTGGGGTCCAGCAGCAGAGAACCCTCCTCTGCTGCTGAACCCCAGCGGAGAGGTAGCAGCAAAGGACCCTCCTCTGATGGACTCCGTCCTCTGCTGCTGGACTACAGCAGAGGGGAAGTTGCAGAGGGCCCTCGTTGCCTACTGGACCCCAAAGAGAGGACACTGCAGAGGACCCTACTCTTCTACTGGGGTGCTGGACCACAGCACAGAGGAAGTTGAAGAGGACGCTCGTCCCCGACTGGGCCCCAAAGAACAGACCCTGTTCTAATGGCGTTCGGCAGCAGAAGACCCTCCTCTGCTGCTAGCATCCGGCAACAGAAGACCCCCCTTTGTTGCTGGGGTCCAGCACCAGAGGACTCCCCTATGCTCCTGGTGTCCTACAGCAGAGAAACCTCCTTCTGCTGGGTTCCTGCAGCAGAGGACCCCTCTCTGCTGCTGGAGCCCGGAAGCAGAGGTCCTCCCTCTGCTGCTGTTTCTGGCACCAGAGGACCCCTCACTGCTTCTGGGTTCCGGCACCAGAGGAACCCCCCTGCTGGGGACTGGCACCAGAGGAACCACTTGTGCTGCTGTGGTCCGGTACCCGAAGACTCTCCTCTCCTGCTGGGGTCGAGCAGCAGAGGACCCTCCACTCTGCTGGGGTCCAGCACCAGAGGACCGCCTTCTGCTGCTGGGGTGCGGCCCCAGAGAACCCCCTCTGCTCTTGGGGTCCGACACCAAAGGACCCGCCTCTGCTACTGGGTCTGGCAGCAGAGGACCCCCCTCTTGTGCTGGTGTCCCAGAGTGGAGGTCCTCCCTCTGCTGCTGTGGTCGGGCACTAGAGGACCCCCCTGAGCTGTTGGGATCTGGCACCAGATGACCCCCCTCAGCTGTTGGTGTCTGGCACCAGAGGACCTTCCTTCTGCTGTGTTCTGGTAGCAGAGGACCCTCCTCCCTGCAGGGATATGGCAGCAGAGGACCCTCATCTGCTGCTCGGGTGTGGTACCAGATGACCCTCCCCTGCTGCTGGGGTCCGGCAGCAGAGGACCATCGTCCCTGCTGAAGTCCGGAATGAGAGAACCCTCCTCCCTGCTGTGGTCCGGCTGCAGAAGACCCTCGTGTGTTGGTGGGGTCCGGCACCAGAGGACCCCCTCTCTTGCTGGTGTCTGGCACCACATGACCCTCTTCTGCTGCTGCGATCTGGCAGCAGAGGACCCTCCTTCTGCAGTGTTCCGGCAGCAGAGGACCCTCCACTCTGCTGGGTTCCAGCACCAGAGGACCGCCTTATGCTGCTGTGGTCTGGCAGCAGAGGACCCCCTCTGCTCTTGGTGTCGGACACCAAAGGACGCTTCTATGCTACTGGGTCTGGCAACAAAGGACCCTCCTTCTGTTGTTTCTGGCAGCAGAGGACCCCCCTCTTCTGCTGGTGTTTGGGAGTGGAGGTCCTCCCTCCTCACTCCTGTGGTCCGGCACCAGAGGACCCCCCTCAGCTGTTTGGTCAGGCACCAGAGGACCCCCCTCTCTGCTGAGGTCCAGCCAAAGAGAAAACCCTCTGCTGCTTGGGTCGGGCACCAGAGGACACCCCTCTCTGCTGGGGTCCAGCACCAGAGGACCCTCCTCTCTGCTGGGGCCCAGCATTAGAAGACACTCCACTGCTGCTGCGTCCGACAGCAGAGGACCCTACTCTTCTGCTGGACCCCAGCTGAGAGGAAGCAGCAGAGGACCATCCTCTCTGCTGGTGTCTAGCATGAGAGGACCCTTCATTCTGCTGGGGTGTAGCAGAAAGGAAGCAGCAGAGGACGTTCCTCTCAGCTGGAGTCCTGCAGCAGAGGACCCTCCTCTTCTTTCCTGTTCCAGCAGCAGAGGACCCTCCTCTCCTGCTGTCAGATCCCAGCAGTAGAGCAGCGTCATCTCTTGCCTGACACAGCAGAGAGGAGGGTTCTCAGCTGCTGAACCCCAGCCTAGAGGAGTCTCCTCTGCTACAGGACCACAGCAGAGAGGAAGTTGCAGAGGACACTCATCTCCTGCTGGACCCCAAAGAAAGGACAAAGCACAGGACCCTAATCTTCGGCTGGGATCCGACAGATGAGGACCTTGTTTCTGCTGGGTTCCTGCAGCAGAGGACCCTCCTCCCTGCTCGGGTCCATCAGCAGAGGACCCTCTTCTGCTGCTTGGTTCTGGCACCAGCGGACCTCCTCCCTGCTGGGTTCTGGAGGCAAGAGGGCCCTCCTCCCAGGTGGGTTCCGGAAGCAGAGAACCACCCTCTCTGCTGGGTACAGCAGCAGAGCATCCACCACTGCTGCTGTTGTCTGAAACCAGATGACAACACTCTCTGCTGGGGTCTAGCACCAGAGGACCCTCCTCTGCTGCTGGCGTCCGGCATCAGAAGATTCCCCTCTGCTGATGGGATCCAGCACCAGAGGACCTCCGTATGCTCCTGGGGTCTGGCAGCAGAGAACACTCCTTCTGCTGGGTTCCTGCACCAGAGAACTCCCCTCTGCTGCTAGGGTCCGGCACCAGAGGAACACTTTGTCCTGCTGTGGTGCAGTACCCAAGTACTCTCCTCTCCTACTGGGGTCCAGTGGCAGAGGACCCTCCACTCTGCTGGGGTCCAGCACCAGATTACCGCCTTCTGCTGCTGGGGTGCGGCAGCAGAGGACCTGCCTCTGCTGCTGGACCCCAGTGGAGAGGTAGCAGCAAACGACCCTCATCTCCTGCTGGATCCCTGCAGCAGAGGACCCACCTCTGCTGCTGGACCACAGCATAGGGGAAGTTGCAGAGGAACCTTGTTCCCTACTGGACCCCAAAGAGAGGACACACAGAGGATCCTACTCTTCTACTGGCGTCCTGCAGCAGAGGACCCTCCTCTCCTGATGTCCGGCTTCAGAGGAAGTCCTCTCTGCTGGATTCCAGCAACAGAGAGCCCCTTGTGCTGCTGGATTCTTGCAGCAGAGAACCCAATTATGCTGTTTGGGTCTGGCAGCAAAGAACCCCCCTCTGCTGCTGGGTTTTGGTACCAGAGGACCCCCTTGTCCTGCTGGGGTTTGGTAGCAAATGACACTCCTTATGCTGGGTTCTGGCAGCAGACAACACCCATGTTCTGCTGGGGTCCAACAGCAGAATTCATCCCTCTGCTGTTGGTGTCTGGAAGCACAGGACCCCCCTCTGATGCTAGGGTCCGGCCCCAGAGGACCCCCTCTGCTGCTGGAGTCTGGCAGCAGAGGACCCTCCTTCTGCTGGGTTCCTGCAGCTGAGGACCCTCCTCCCTGCCTTGGTACGGCAGCAGAGTCCCTCCTCTCTGCTGGGGTCCGGCACAACAACACTCTACACTCTGCTGGGGTCCAGCAACAGAGAACCCTCCTCTGTTGCTGGGGTCCATCAGCAGAGGACACCATTCTCTGCTGGGGTCCAGCACCAGAGGACCCTCCACTGCTGCTGGGGTCTAGCATCAGAGTACCCCGCTCTGTAGGTTGGTTCCGGCACCAGAGGACCCACCTCTGCTGATGGTGCCGGCAGCAGAGGACCCTACTCCCTGCTGTTTTCCAGCACTGAGCACCCTGCTCTTCTGCTGATGTGGTCTGGAAACAGAGGACCCTCCACTCTGTTGGACCCCAGCAGAGAGGTAGCAGCAAATGAGGCACCTCTCTGATGGTTTCCGGCAGCAGAGGACCCTCCTCTCCTACTGGGGTCCGGCAGCAGAGGACCATCGTCCCTGCTGAGGTCCAGAAGAATGAACCCTCCTCCCTGCTGTGGTCCGGCAGCAGAGGACCACCCTCTGCTGTTCTGGTCCGGCACCAGAGGACCCCCTCTCTGTAGGGGTCTAGCACAAGAGGACCCTCTTCTCTGCAGGGGTCCAGCACCAGAGGAAGCAGCACAGGAACCTCCGCTCTGCTGGGGTCCTGCAGCATATGACACACCACTTCTGCTGGGTTTAAGCAGCAGATTTTTAACTCTCCTGCGGGACACCTGCAGCATAGGACCCTCCTCTGCTGCTGGGACCCAGCAGAGAGGAAGTACAGAGGACAATCAACTCCTGTTCGACCCCAAAGAGAGGATGCGGCAGAGGAACCTCCTCTTCTGCTGGGGTCCGGCAGCAGAGGACCATGCTCTCTGCTGGGGTCTCGCAGCAGAGAACACTCCTCTCTGCTGGGGTCTGGCAACAGAGGACCCTCCTCCCTGCTGGGGTTCAGCAGTGGAGGACCCTCCTCCCTGCTGGGGTTCAGCAGTGGAGGACCTTCCTCTGCTGCTGGGGTCTGGCAACAGAGGAACCTCGTTCCTGCTGTGTTCTGGCAGCAGAGGATTCTTCCTGCTGGATTCGGACAGCAGAGGAACCTCCTCTACTAAAGGAACATAGCAGAGATAAAGCATCAGATGACGCTTTTCTCTTCTGGGGTCCAGCATCAGAGACCCTCCTTTCTGCTGGACCCCAGCAAAGAGGAAGTCGCAGAGGACAATCCTCTCTGCTGAGTTACAACAATAGAGTACCCTCCTCTCTGCTGGGGTCCGGCAACAGAAGACCCTCATCTGCTGCTGATATCAGGCAGCAGATGCCCATCCTCTGCTTTTGGTGTCCAGCAGCATAAGACAATCATCTCCGTTGGACCCCATCAGAGAGGAATCAGCAGAGGACCATCCTCTCTACTGGGGTACAGCAGTAGAGGACCCTCCTCTCTGTTGAGGTCCATCCCCAGAGGATCAGCCTCTCTGCTGGGGTCCAGCAGAGAAGAAGCAGCAGAGGACCCTCCTCTATGCTGCAGTCTGGCAGCAGAGGTCCCTCCTCTCTGCTGGCATCCGGCAGCAGAGGACCATCCTCTTCTGCTGGGGTCCGGCAACACAAGATCCTCCTCTCTGCTGCTGCCTGGCACCATAGGTTCCCCCTCACTGCTGTTTTCCTGCAGAGAGAAAGGAGCAGAGGACAATCCTCTTCTGTTGGACAATAAAGAAGCAAGCAGCAGGGGACCCTCCTTGTCTGCTGGGTCTGGCAACAGGGGACCCTCCTTCCTTCTGTGGTCCGGCAGCAGATGACACTCGTCACTGCGGGGTCCGGCAGCAGAGGACCATCCTCTCTGCTGGGTCCGGCAGCAAAAAACTTCCCTCTTCTGCAGGGATCCGGCACCAGAGAACACCCCTCTGCTGGGGTCGGGTAGCAGAGGGTCCTACTCTACTGCTGGGGTCTGGAAAAATAGGACCCTCCTCTCCGTTGGACCCCAGTGGAGAGGAATCAGCAGAGGACCGTCCTCTCTGCTGGAGTCCAGCAGCAGAGTACTCTCCCTTCTGCTGGGGTCCAGAACCAGAGGACTCTCCTCACTGCGGGTGTCCCGCATAGACGAAGCAACAGAGGACCCTCCTCTCTGCTGGGGTCCAGCAGAAGAAGACCCACTTCTTTACTGGGGCCCGGCAGCAGATTACACTCCTGTATTGCTGGGGTACCGCTGCAGAGGACCCACTTCCCTGCTGGGGTCTGGCAGCAGTGGACACTCCACTTTGCCTTGCTTCCAGCAGCTGAGGACCCTCCTCTCCTGCTGAACCCCTGCAGAAGATGACCCTCCTATGCTGCACGTCCTCAGCAGAAAAGAAGTTCTAAAGGACCCTCGTTTCCTCATGGACTTCAAAGAGAGGCCGCAGCAGAGAACCCTCCTCTTCTGTTGTGGTCTGGGAGCAGAGGACCCTCTTCTTCCGCTGGGGTCCGGCAACAGAGGACCCTTCGCTCTGCTGGGGTCCAGGAGCAGAGGACCCACTCACTGCTGAGGTCCGGAAGCAGTGGACCTCCCCTGCTGGACCCCAGCAGGGAGGAAGCAGCAGAGGACCCTCCTCTCTTCTGTGATGCAGCACCAGAGGACTCTCCTCTCTGCTCTGCCAAAACAAAGAGGAAGCAGCAGAGGACCCACCTCACTGCCTGGGTTCGGCACCATATGACGTTCCTCTCTGCTGGGTCTAGCACGTGAGGACCCTCGTCTGTGCTAGGGTCCAGCGAGTAAAATGCTGCAGAGGACCCTTCTCTCTGCTGGAGTCCAGCAGCCAAGGACCCTCAACTCCTGCTGAACACCACAGAGAGGAAGCAGGAGAGGACCTCTCTGCTGGGGTCAGGCTCCAGAAGACACTCCTTCTAGCTGGGGACAGGCAGCTGAGGACCCTGGTCTCTGCTGGGGTACAGCAGAAGAAGACCCCCCCTCCGCTGCAGGTGTTTGGCATCAGAGTACCCACCCCTCTGCTCGGGTGCGGCTGCAGAGGACCCTGTTCTCTGCTGTGTTCCTGCAGCAAAGCAGCCTTCTCTCTGCTGGGGTCCGACAGTAGTGGAATCTCTCTTTGCTGGGTTCCGGCACTAGAGGATCCTCCTCTGCTGCAGGGGTCCAGTACAACAGGACCATCCTCCCTGCTGTCATCCGGCACCAGAGGACCGTCCTCTGCTCCTAGGGTCCTGCATCAGAGTACCCTCCACTGCTGCTTGGGTCCGGCACCAAAAGACTCCCCTCTCTGCATGGGTCCTGCAGCACAGGACCCTCAACTGCTGCTGGGGCCCAGAACCAGAGGACCCCCCTCTCTAATTGGGTCCAGCAGCAGAGGAACCTCCTCACTGCTGGGGTCCAGCAGCAGAGGACCCTCCCTCTGCTGGTGTCCGGCACCACAGGAACCACCTCCCTGCTGGTGTCTGGTACCAGATTACCCTCCTCTGCTGCTGGGTTCCGGCACCAGAAGACCCCCCTCTCTGCATGGGTCCTGCAGCACAGGACCCTCAACTGCTGCTGGGGCCCGGCACCAGAGGACCCCCCTCTCTGATTGGGTCCAGCAGCAGAGGACCCGCTCTCTAATTGGGTCCAGCAGCAGAGGAACTTCCTCTCTGATGGGGTCTGGCAGAAGAGAACCCTCCTGTCTGCTGTAGTGCAACACCAGAGAAGCCTCGTCTTTGGCTGTGGTCCAGCAGCAGAGGAAACTCCTCTCTGCTGGGGTCCAGAAGCAGAGCACCCTCCTCTCTGCTGAGTTCCAGCACCAGAGGACCTTCTTCTCTGCTGAGTTCCAGCACCAGAAGACCCTCCACTCTATTGGGTCCGACATCCAAGTATCCTCCTCTATGCTGGCGTCTGGCAGTAGAGGACCCTCTTTTCTGCTGGGGTCCGGCAGCAGAGGACCTTCATCCATGCTGGAGAGCCTTGGATGAGCGTCCTGCACTGAGTGCTGGTGGCTACGAGAGGTCACCCAAAGCCGCCGTTCGTTTTTCTTTTATTTTCTTTCTTTTCTTTTTTACACATTTATTTTATTCCAAGGTCAGATATACAGAGAGGAAGGTCTCCCGTCAGATGGGTCACTCCCCAAGTGAGCCACAATGGCTGGTGCACGCCTATCCAAAGCCAGGAACCTGGAGCCTCTTCTAGATCTCCCATGTGGGTGCAAGTTTCCAATGCTTTGGGCCGTCCTCGACTGCTTTCCCAGGCCACAAGCAGGGATCTGGATGGGAAGTGGAGCAGCCGGGATTAGAACCGGCTCCCATATGGGATCCCAGCGTGTTCAAGGCGAGGACTTTTGTTGCTAGGCCACGACGCCGGGCCCCAACCAGCCCTTTCTACCCCTGGTGGGCTCAGGCCTTCTGAGCTCTAGACAGTCCAACCAGAGCCATCCTAGCATCAGGTGGGGGTTCCGGACAGTATTCTGGTACACGTGCTGTTGAAAGATCAGGGCTCCAAGGCCGAACAGCCCACATACCAAAGCCCGGGAGGGAGGAGGACGTTTGGGGCCTAGCATCAGCCCAGGCCTCTGTGATAGGAAGTGTCAGGGTGCCTTTAACAGCAGGGCACTTAAAGAACCCTGGGAGGTGGTGTCCTATGTCAGCATGCCCACAGGCCCTCAGGGAGCTGGAGTCCCATGCCTGCGTCCTCAGAGCCCTCTGAGAGCTGGTGTTAAACACCAGCCCACTGGGGTTGTACTTGGCCAAATGAGGTCCCGGGAAACCTTACTGACACCCACATTCCTCGCAGAGCACCCTGAGATGCAGGCTCCGGGAGTTCTTTGGCAAGTGGAAAAGCTCCTTGATGGGCTGCCAAGATGGCTTCATGGACCTTTTTTTTATTACAAATTCCGAGATACAGAGAGGAGGAGAGACAGAGAGGAAGATCTTCCATCCAATGATTCACTCTCCAAGTGAACCGCAATGGCTGGTGCACGCCAATGCGAAGCTGGGAACTTGGAACCTCTTTCACGTCTTCCATGTGGGTGCAGGGTCCCAAAGGTTTGGGCCGTCCTCGACTGCTTTGCCATGCCACAAGCAGGGAGCTGGATGGGAAGTGGAGCAGCCGGGATTAGAACGGGTGCCCATATGGGATCCTGGTGCGTCCAAGGCAAGGACTTTAGCCACTAGGCCACGCTGATGTGCCCCGGCTTCATGTATTTTTGCATGTGTTGGGTGGTGGTTAGGGTGATACACTACTCGGCCTGCCTTGGCCTAGCTGAGTGGTGTCTGGGCATGTGGGCTCCTAAGCCAGGAGCCATGTGGATGGGCAAGTAGGCACCAGAGGTCACCAGCCATCTGCAATAGGAAGTCCCAGGCTCTAGCTGCTAAAGAAAGCACCCTGCAACATGCAGCCCTGCTGCCCAGCACATAGGATGATGGCTGGTGAGCCACCAAGGCCCGCACAAAGTAGGGCTTTCAGGGCCTGTGCTTCCTGCACACAACAGGGTGCACAAAGCTGCCTTTCCTATCTCTAGCTAGCACTTGAGGGGTCAGCCATCCCTGTCATGTGCTTTGGAGGCAGGAATTTGGCCTCACAGCCTCCAGCCAGATGCTGCTGCCCTCTTGTTCACCAGGGAGTGCTTCACCCTCCTCCATGGATCCTTCTGGATTCAAGACTCTTCCTCCTGCTGGTCAGCTGTGGACCGTCGGCTGCTGCTGATGTGCCATCTTCCACAAGACATCCCAACAGCTGACATCTGTTCTTCACAGAGGTCCTTCTCCCCAGGACAGGTAGAGTAGCAACATGCCTGGATCCCTCGTCTGTACTGGCTGCTCTCACAGCATGGAACGGCATAAGTTGTGCAAGCCAGGTGGACAGGCTCCTTCAGCAGCCTGGTGAAGGAGCTGCTGAAGGGTCCAGCAAGGATTGGTGTGGTGTGGTGTGGTGTGGTGTGGTGCAGGGTATTGTCCCAGTGGGTCAAGCCTCAGCCTGCCAGGTGGATGGCCTGTACGGGTGCTGCTTCAAATCCTGGCTGCTTCCCCTGCAGTCCAGCTCCCTGCTGATCCTCCTGGGAGAGCAGCGGAGGATGCTGCAGGGGCTTGTGCCCCTGTGCCCGTGTGCCCCTGTGCCCTGTGGGAGATCTGGAGGGAGCTTCTGGTTCCTGGGCTTGTCCTGACCCAGCCACAGCTGGCTCTGGTGGTGGTCGTTGGGGATGTGAGCCAACAGATTCAAGAAAGATTCTGTCTCTCCCTCTCTGTTCCTCTGTGCTTCCAAGAAAAGAGGACAGACGGAGGCAGGAGGGAGGAAGGAAAAGACAGAAAGCTGCTGGCCTCCTGCGAGGGAGCATGCTGTGTGCTGTGCTGTGACTCTAGACTGCTTTTAGCTGTCAATGCAGACCCCCAGGGCGTGCATATGGCTTCCGTCATGGGACTTGTGTGCAAGCTGTAAAAAGAGTGTCCTTGAGAGCAAATGCCTCTCTGAGCTGGGGTGCTTCCACTGATTTGGCAGGAGAGCCTTGGATGAACATTCTGCAGTGAGTCCTGGTGGCCACGAGGGTGCCCCATGCTGCCCCACCTTTTTTTTTTTTAAACAGATTTATGTATTTTATTCCAAAGTCAGATATACAGAGAGGAGAAGAGAGAGAGAAAGATCTTCCGTCCGATGATTCACTCTCCAAATGAGCCACAAGAGCCGGTCCCCTGGGACCCAGTCTGCTGGGGCCTCTGTGAGAGGGACCCTTGGCCCCCCCCTCCATCCCCTCCCTATCTGCTGGGGCATCTGCAAGATGGTCCATCTCGTGAGCCCCTCTGCCTGGGTCTCAGCGAGATGGTCCTCGTTGGACCCCCCTCTCTCTCTACTGGGCTTCAGCTAGTGGGACCCCTAGCGACCCCTTCCTCGCTGCTGGGGCCCCAGTGAGAGGGTCCCCTTTGGAATCCCTCAGCAAGAGGGACCCCCGTGCCACCTACACTCTCTGCTGGGGCCTCTGCGAGAGAGAGCCTCAGAGCCCGACCCTCTCTCTGTGTTGGGGACTCAGCCAGAGGATCAGCCTCAAGACCCCGTCTTCTGGGGCCTCAGTGAGAGGGACCCCTGAGACCCACACTCTCTCTGCTGGGTCCTCCATTAGAGGATCACCCTGGGAACCCCCTCTGCTGGGGCCTCAGTGAGAGGGACCCCCTCTGTTGGGGACTCAGTGAGGGGGAACCCTGGCGACCCCGCCCTCTCTGCTGGGACCTCAGCGAGAGGATATGCCTTGGGACCCCCTCTGCTGGGGCCTCAGCGAGGGGGAACCCCGGCGACCCCCTTTGCTTGGGCCTCAGCTAGAGGGACACCCGGAGCCACCTAACCTCTCTGCTGGGGCCTAGGCAAAAAGGGACCACTCGGGACTCTCTGTGCTGGAGCCTCAGCGAGAGTGTCCCCCTCGGGACCCACTCTGTTGGGGCCTCAGGGAGGGGGAACCCTGGTGACCCCTCCATCTCTGCTGGGGCCTAGGCGAGAAGGTACCGCTAGGGTTCCTCTTTGCTGGAGCCTCAGCGAGAGTGTCCCCATCCGACCCCTCCTCTGTCAATGCTGTGGCCTCGGTGAGAGGATTCCACTCGGGACCCTCTCTGCTGGGGCCTCAGCGAGATGGTCCCCCCAGACCCCCCTCTCTCTCTGCATGGGACTCATCAAGAGAGATCATCAGAGCCCGACCCTCTCTCTGTTGGGGACTCAGCCAGAAGGTCCCCCTCAGGACCCCGTCTTCTGGGGCCTCAGTGAGAGGGACCCCTGAGTCCCACTACCTCTCTGCTGGGTCCTCTGCGAGAGGAACCCCAGAGCCCCACTCACTCGATGCCAGGGCCTCAGTGAGATGGACTCACAACCACCCCCTTTCTCTCTCTCTCTCTGATGGGGCCTCAGCGAGAGGGACTCATAACCACCCCCTTTCTCTCTCTATCTGATGGGGCCTCAGCGAGAGGGTCCCCTCGGGATCCCATCTGTAGGGGCCTCATCGAGAGTGATGCCCTTGAGACCCCATCTGCTGGGGTTTCAGCGAGAGGGTCCCCCAGCGCCCCCCTCTGCTGCTGAGGCCTAAGCGAGAAGGACTCCCAAGTACCCCTCCATCTCTGCTGGGGCCACAGCGAGAGGGTCCCCAGCGGGACACCCCTCCCTCTCTGTTGGAACCTCAGCGAGAAGGAACACCTCGGAACCCCCTCTGCTGGGGTCAGCGAGAGGTTCCTTCTCAGGCCCCCCTTTCTCTCTGCTGGGGCCTCAGCGAGAGGGTCACCCTGGTGACCCACTCTGCTGGGGCCTCAGCTAGAGGGACCCCCACAGCCCCCCTCCCTAGCTGCTGGGGCCTCAGCGAGACAGACCTCCGAGCCCTCCTCCATCTCTGCTGGAGCCTCAACAGGAAGGTACCCCTCGGAACCCCCTCGCCTCGGGCCTCAGGAAGAGGGCTCCCCGGAGCTCCCTCCCTCGCTGCTGGGGCCTCAGCGAGAGGGTCTCCATAGGGACCCCCTCTGCTGGGGCCTCAGCGAGAGGGACACTTGGCACCCATCTCTCTCTCTCTTTGCTGGGGCCCCAAGAGAAGTTAGCACTTGGATCCCCACTTCTCTCTGCTGGGGCCTCAGTGAGGGAGTGGGACCCTCGCCCCCCTCTCTCTGCAGGGGCCTCAGTGAGGGACCCCCTAGGAACCCCCTCTGCTGGGGCCTCAGCGAAAGGGACCCCTGGCGACTCCTCCCTCACTGCTGGGGCCTCAGCAAAAGAGACCACTTGGGACCCCCTGTACTGGGGCCTCAGCGAGATTGTCCACCTTGGTACCTCCTCTGCTGGGGCCTCAGCGAGAGGGTCCCCCTCGGACCGCACATCTCTGTGTGCTGGGACTTCCGAGAGGGTGTCCCCCTTGGGACCCGCTCAGCTGGGGCATCAGCAAGAGGGACCCTCACGCTGCTGGTGCCTCAGCGAGAGGGTCCCACTCTGAACCCATTCTGCTGGGGCCTCAGCGAGAGGGTCCCATGTTGCCACCTACCGTCTCTGCTGGGTCCTCAGTGAGAGGATACCCCTCAGGAGCCCCTGTGCTGGGGCCTCAGCGAGATGCACGCCCGGAGCCCCCCTCCTTATCTGCTGGGGCCTCAGGGTGAGGGTCACCTTCGGACCCTCCCTCCCTCACAGCTGGGGCCTCAGCGAGAGGGTCCCACTCGGAACAACCTCTACTGGGGCCACAGCAAGATTGTCCCCCTCGGGACCCCCTCTGTTGGGGCCTCAGTGAGAGGAACCCTTTCTTTGCTGTGGCCTCAGCCAGAGAGACCCTCCCAGCCAGAGCCTCTATCTCTGCTGGGGCCTCTGAGAGAGGGTCCCCCTCGGGACCCCGTCTGCTGCGGCCTAAGCGAGTGGGTCTCCCAGTGCCCCCCTCCCTAGCTGCTGGGGCCTCAGCGAGACGAACCCCCGAGCACCCCTCCATCTCTGGTGGGACCTCAGTGAGAGCGTCCCCCTCGGACACGCCCTCCCTCTCTGCTGAAGCCTCAGCAGGAAGGTAACCCTCGGGACCCCATGTTCTCGGGCCTCAGGAAGGGGGTACCCCTCTCATATAACCTCTCTGTCTCTGCTGGAGCCTCAACAAGAGGGTCACACTCTGGAGCCCCTCTGCTGGGTCTCAGTGAAAGGGACCCAGGCGCTCCCCTCCCTCCCTGCTGGGGCCGCAGAGATAGGGTCCCCCTCGCAACCCCCTCTGCTGGGTCCAGAGTGAGAGGTTTTCCCTCGGGACCATCTCTGCTGGTGCCACAGTAAGATCGTCCACCTTGGGACCTCCTCTGCTGGGGCCTCAGCAAGAGGGTCCCCCTTGAGACCCACTCTGCTGGGGCTTCAGGGAGAAGGTCCCCCTCGGACCCTCCCTTCCTCGTTGCTCGGGCCTCAGCTAGAGGTTTCCCCTCGGGACCCAGTCTGCTGGGGCTTCAGGGAGAAGGACCATCAGCCGCCTCTCTCTCTCTCTCTCTCTCTCTCTCTCTCTCTCTCTCTCTCTCTCTCTCTGCCTGCTGGGGCCTAAGCGAGAAGGTCCTGCTCGGGACCCACTCTGCTGGGGCCTCAGTGAGAGGGACCCTTGGCCCCCCCATCCCCTCCCTATCTGCTGGGGCATCTGCAAGTTGGTCCATCTCGTGAGCCCCTCTGCCTGGGTCTCAGCGAGATGGTCCTCCTCAGACACCCCCTCTCTCTCTACCTGGGCTTCAGCTAGTGGGACCCTCCGCAACCCCTTCCACGCTCTGGGGCCTCAGTGACAGTGTTCCCCATGGAACCCCTCTGCTGGGGCCTCAGCGAGAGAGATCCTCAGAGCCCAAGCCTCTCTGTGTTGGGGACTCAGCCAGAGGGTCCCCCTCAAGACCCCGTCGTATGGGGCCTCAGTGAGAGGGACCTCTGAGTCCCACACTCTCTCTGCTGGGGCCTCCGCAAGAGGGTCCCCCTGGGTAACTCCTCTGCTGGGGCCTCAGCGAGAGAGACCCCCTCGGGACCCCCTCTGATGGGGACTCAATGAGGGGGAACCCTGGCGACCCCTCCCTCTCTGCTGGGGCCTCAGCGAGAGGGTCCCCCTTGGGACCCCCTCTGCTGGGGCCTCAGCGAGAAGGAACCCCAACGAACCCATTTGCTTGGGTCCCAGCTAGACGGACACCCAGAGCCACCTAACTTCTCTGCTGGGCCTAGGCGAGAAGGTACCACTCGGGTCCCACTTTGCTGGGGCCTCAGCGAGAGTGTCCCCCTTGGGACCCCCTCTGCTGGGGCCTCAGCGAGAAGGAACCCCAACGAACCCATTTGCTTGGGTCCCAGCTAGACGGACACCCAGAGCCACCTAACTTCTCTGCTGGGCCTAGGCGAGAAGGTACCACTCGGGTCCCACTTTGCTGGGGCCTCAGCGAGAGTGTCCCCCTCGGACCCTTCCTATCTCAATGCTGTGGCCTCAGCGAGAGGATTCCACTCAGGACCCGCTCTGCTGTGGCCTCAGCGAGAGTGTCCCCCCATACCACCATCTCTCTCTCTGCCTGGGCCTCATCGAGAGTGATCATCAGAGCCCGACTCTCTCTCTATTGGGGACTCAGCGAGATGGTCCCCCTCAGGACTCTGTCTTCTGGGGCCTCAGTGAGAAGAACCCCTGAGTCCCACTACCTCTCTGCTGGGTCCTCTGCGAGAGGGTCCATCTGGGCACCACCTCTCCTGGGGCCTCAGTGAGAGAGGGACCACCTAGGGCCCCTCTCTGCTGGGGCCTCAGCAAGAGGTTCCCCCTCGGACCATCTCCCTCTCTGCTGGGGCCTCAGCAAGAGGGTCCCTCTTGGGACCCCCTCTGCTCTTGCCTCAGCGAGAGTCCCCCTCGGACCTCCCCTCTCTCTGTGCTGTGTCCTCAGTGAGAGGGTCCCACTCAGGAACCCGTCTGCTGGGTCCTCAGCCCGAGGGTCCCCCTCGGAATCCCTCTCCATCTCTGCTGGGGCCTCCGTGAGAGGTTCCCCCTCAGGCAGGTATATTAGGCCTTTATATATTATGTAAGTATGTTAGTATTTGTAAAGCACCCCCTCTTTATCTTGTCTTACTGCTATGAGCACCAGGTTCTGACATTTCCTGCCAGTTTCTATTTTAACCAGACTATCAGACTATCAGACTATCAGACCAGACTATCAGACTATCAGACCCCAGCTGTTGGGGGTCTGGCCCTCCCTTTATAAATAGCATAATCTCTGCCCGTGCTTTTGCTTATCATTCCCCTGTTATTACCACAGGGAAAATACCCACCTTCTCTACGTGGCAGCTTTGTGGGGTTTGGACATGACTGGCAAGCACCCCGTTTTCCCTTCTTTAGGAATGCAATGATTCCTGTGGAATTTATTAGTTCCATCATTCCTCTGAACTTGAGGACTCGCTCACGTGGGTGAACTTCAGCTCCTTGAATTTGAAGCTTGTGTCTGCCTGTGCTATCCCCATGTTTCTCTCTCACATATAGAAAACACCTCTGAAGTGAATGACACCACGTTCCAGTGCACCCTGACAGCGTGCTGGAATGGCAATTGCAATTCTGCTGTTCTTCAGCCCCCGCCCTGAATCCTGCCTGTGTCTGTTGCGACTGACGGAGAGGCCTCTGTTGGCCTGATAAAGAATAAAAGAGACTGGCCTAATGGCGACCACCATAGCCAGTACATCAGCAGCCGCCACCACCAGTTACCTTGGTGACAATGAACAAGGTTGCGGTACAGAGTGCCAGAATTATGGAACAATAGGACTTTACTGATACACATGAGCGGGTGGGCACCCTTGTGTTGTAACTGCGGGTTGATCTGTTGGCAGAGGAACAGCAGAGGCTGTGAGATTGGGTCTAGGCCTCTTGTACCCCATCGTATGCCTTTTTGTGTGCAACACCTATGCAAGTGCAAAATGCTTCCCAAGCCCGGGAACTGCTGTCTGCTCGTTGCTACCGAGCTAAAGATACTCCTATGGTCAGGGCCTCTTGTTCCCCATCATATGCTTTATGTATGTTTCACCTGTGTAGTGCTATGTTTTGCCAAGCCCGGGAACTGCTGTCTGCTCATTGCTACCGAGCTAAAAACACTCCTAGCCATGGAACAGTGTTACCAGCCTCCCTGAGTATGGGTTGTGCATCTGCAGCAGGCAATGCTTGAATTGCAGCCAGTGACAGGTAAGATGGGCCAGGCACTGAACAACCTAAGACAGGGGCTCTGTCATGCTACAGAGATTCCCGATGAAGGGTAAAGCTGATAACCTGAGAGTCTACAACCTAAGACAGACACATTCAAGTCAGCTTTAAAACAAAAAATGTGGTCCTGTTGTGGGCTAAGATGATTAGCACTCGTTAAGCTGAGCACTAGGGGAACGGGCTTGGGGCTAAAAGCACCTGGTTTAATTGGGCTCAGCTGCACGCAATGTTCTGTACATGAGGGTGTGGGGGAAAGAGCAAAATGGGGAGACTTGAGAGACTTCCACCATCTCTGTTCTCCGTGTCGGAGACTCATGCACAGACCTTCGCCGTGTCCACGAACTGGTTCTGCTAGAGGGAACACATTTTCCCTTCTTCAGGGCATCATAGTAAACATTTGTGAGATGAGGCATCTCGGTGGTGTGCATTGGAGGCAGGAATTTGGCCCCACAGCCTCCTACCACCAGCCACTGCCCTCTCGTTCACCAAGGAATGCTTCACCCTCCTCTAGGACCATCCTGGATCCAAGACGCTTTCTGCTGCGGACCACTTGTGGACCATCAGCTGCCACTGATGTGCCACCTGAACCAAGAAACCCCAACAGCTGACGTGTCTTTCCCACACAGGCTTTCTCACCAGGCGAGGTAGAGTAGCAGCATGCCTGGATGCCTTGTTGGTGCCCGCTGCTCTCTCAGCACGGAACAGGCAGAGTTGTGCCAGCAAGGGGGACAGGTACTTTCACCGGCCTGTTGAAGGAGGTGCTGAAGAAACTGGTAAGGGATGGAGTCGGGTGGTGCGGGTTTCTGTGGTTGGGGAGGGGTCCTAAGTGTCAAGCCTCAGCCTGCGAGGCTTGTGTGCAGTTCAGTCGTATGGGTGCTGCTTCAAAACCTGACAGCATCCTCTGCAGTCCAGCTCCCTGCCGATGGTGCTGGGAGAGCAACAGAGGATGGCGCAGGGGCTTGTGCCCCTGTGGCTCTGTGCCCCTGTGGGACATGTGGAGGAAGCTCCTGGTTCCCGGGCTTGTCCTGGCCCAGCCACATCTAGCTCTGGTGTTGGTCCCTGGGGAAGAGAGGCAGCAGATGCAAGAAAGATTGCTCGCTCTCTCACTCTCTGTTCCTGTGTGCTCCAAGCAAACAGGACAGATTCAGGCAGGCAGGCAAGAAGGCAGGAAGAGAGAGATTGCTATTGGCCTCTTGGCAGGGAGTGTGCTGTGTGCTGTGTGCTGTGCTGTGACTGAAGACTGCTTTTGTCTGCCAATGCAGACCCCAAGGCTATGCGTAGGGCTACTGTCCTGGGACTCCTGTGCAAGATCTCCAAAGTGTGTTCTTGAGAGTGAATGTCTCTCAGGCGGGTTTGTTTCTCTTGTGCAGGAGAGCCTGGAGGAGCGTCCTGCAGTGAGTCCTGCTGTCCATGAGAGGGCGCATAAGCTGCCCTCTCTCCCCCTGGTTGGGCTCATTCCTTTTGAACACTAGACAGCCAAGCCCCAGCCATCCTAGTGTCAGGTGGGGGTCCTGGAGAGTGTTCCTGAATACTTGTCCCTTGAAGTTTGGGTAAGGCTGAAAAGCCTGCAAACGAAGGTCCAGGAGGGCGTTGAGGATGATTGTGGTCTTGCATCAGCCTGGACCTCTGTGCTAGGAAGTGGCTGTTTGCCTTCACCATTAAGATACCACATAGGACATGGGGAGAGTGCTGGGAGCTGGAGTTCCACATTAGGGCACCCAGAGGCCCTGTGGTAGATGGAGTCCCATGTCAGCGTGCCCAGAGTCCCTATGGGATCTGGAGACTCACATTAGCGTGCTCATGGGCCTCTGAGAGCAGGAGACCCATGTCAGTGTGCACATGGGCCCTCTGGAATACTGAGTCCTAGTTCAGCGAGAGGGTGCCACCTGTACCCCACCTCTCTCTGCTGGGGCCTCAGCGAGAGGGACTCACAACCACCCCCTTTCTCTCTCTCTCTGATGGGGCCTCAGCGAGAGGGTCCCCTCGGGATCCCATCTGCTGGGGCCTCATCGAGAGGGACTCCCTTGAGTCCCCCTCTGCTGGGGTTTCAGCGAGAGGGTCCCCCAGTGCCCCCTCCCTGACTGCTGGGGCCAAAGTGAGAGTTTCCCTTCGAGCCAGAGCCTCAATCTCTGCTGGGGCATCTGAGATAGGGTCCACCTCGGGACCCCGTCTGCTGGGGCCTAAGCAAAATGGACCCCCAGAGCCACCCTCCCTCACTGCTAGTGCCTCAGCGTACGGACACCCGAGCACCCCTCCATCTCTGCTGGGGCCTCACGAAGAGGGTCCCCCTCGGATATCCCCTCCATCTCTGCTGCGGCCTCTTTGAGAGGAACCGCTGGCGACTCCCTCCCTCGCTGCTGCTGCCTCAGCAAGAGGGTCCCCTCGGAACCCCCTCTGCCAGGGACAGAGCGAGAGGTTTTCCCTCGGGACCCCCTCTGCTGGGGTCTCAGCGAGAGAATCCCCCTCGGACAACCCCTCTCTCTCTGCTGAGGCCTCAGCAAGAGAGTTCCCCTGGACCCCCTCTGCTGGGGCCTCAGCGAGATAGTCCACCTTGGGACCTCCTCTGCTGGGGCCTCAGTGAGATTGTCCCCCTCGGATCCCTCCCTCTGTCTCTGCTGGGGCCTCAGCGAGAGGGTCCCCTTCGGGACCCCATCTGCTGGGGCTTCACCTAGAAGGACCCCCGACAACCCCTCCCACGCTGCCAGGGCCTCAGCGAGAGGGTCTCCCATGGGATCCCCTCTGCTGAGGTCTCAACGAGAGGGACCTGCGGAGCCAGCTACCCTCTCTGCTGTGGCCTAAGCGAGAGGGACACCCGGAGCCCCTCTTCCTATCTGCTGTGGCCTTAGCAAGAGGGTCGCCCTCGGACCCCCCCTCTGTCTCTGCTGTGGCCTCAGTGAGAGGTTCCCCCTTGGACCCCATCTCTCTGCTTGGGGCTCAGCAAGAGGGTCCCATCGAGACTCCTTCTGCTGGGGCCACAGCGAGAGGGAACCACGGAGCACCCCTCCCTCTCTGCTGGGACCTCAGCGAGACGGTCCCCCTTGGGACCCACACCCTCTTTTTCTCCTCTGGGGCCTCAGCGGGAGGGTCACCCTTGGAGCCCCTCTACTGCGGCCTCAACGGGAGGGACTTCTTCAAGACGCCCCTCTGCTGGGGCCTCAGCGAGAGGGTCGCCCTTGGAACCCTCTGTGCTGGGGCCAGAGCGAGAGGTTTCCTTCGGGACCCCCTCTGCAGTGGGCTCGGCGAGATCATCCACCTTGGGAACTGTTCTGCAGGGGCCTCAGCGAGAGGGTCACCCTCGGGACCCACTCTGCTTGGGCCTCAGTGAGAGGGACCTTTGCCCCCACTTCCCTCCCTATCTCAGGGGTATCTGCGAGAAGGTCCATCTCGGGAGCCCCTCTGCTGGGGCCTCAGCAAGAGGAACCCCCGGCGAACCCCTCCCTGGCTGCTGGGGCCTCAGCTAGAGGGACACCTGGAGCCATCTAACCTTTCTGCTGGGGTCCTAGGAGAGAAGGTACCACTCGGGACCCACTCTGCTGTGGCCTCAGCGAGATGGACCCCCGAACCCCCTTCCCTCTCTGTGGATGCCTCAGGGGGAGGGTACCACTCGGGACCCCCTCTGCTGGAGCCTCAGCGAGAGTGTCCCTCTCTGACACCTCCTTTCTCTCTACTGTCGCCTCAATGAGAGGATCCTACTCGGTACCCACTCTACTGGGGCCTCATTGAGAGGGTCCCCCTTGGAACCCCTCTGCTGGAGCCTCATCGAGAGAGATCCTCATAGCCTGACCCTCTCTCTCTGTTGCGGACTCAGCGAGAGGGTCCACCTCAGGAACCCCGTCTTTTGGGGCCTCAGTGTGGTGTCCAAGGGTGTCAAGCCTCAGCCTGCCAGGCAGATGGCCTGTATAGGTGCTGCTTCAAGTCCTGGTTGTTTCCCCTGCAATCAGGCTCCCTGCTGATGATACTGGGAGAGCAGTGGAGGATGGTGCAGGGGTTGTGCCCCTGTTCCCCGTGAACCTTTATGACATGTGAATGGAGCTCCTGGTTCCTGGGCTTGTCCTGGCCCTGCCACAGCTGGCTCTGGTGGTGGTTCTTGAGGAAGTGAGCCAGCAGATGCAAGAAAGTTTGCTCTGTCTCACTCTCTGTTCCTCTGTGCTTCAAAGCAAACAGGACAGAGGGATACAGGCAGGCAGGAAGGAAGAGAAAAAAAACTGCTGGCTTCCTGGGAGGGAGTGTGCTGTGTGCTGTGTACTGTGCTGTGGCTCTAGACCGCTTTTGTCTGCCAACGAGGACCCCAAGGACATGTGTGGTGTTTCAGTCCTGGGACTCCTGTGCAACCTCTCCGAAGAATGTCCTTGAGAGTGAATCTCTCTCAAGCCAGGTTTGTTTCCCTTGTTTGTGCAGTAGAGACTGGAGGAGCGTCATGCAATGAGTCCTGCTGACCACGAGAGGGTGCGCAAAGCTGCCCTTTCTACCCCTGGTTGTCCTCAGGCCTTTTGAGCACAAGAAGGCCCAGCCAGAGCCATCCTAGTGTTAGGTGGGGGTCCATTACAGTGTTCCTGGATATGTGTCGCTGGAAAATTGGGGTCCAAGGCAGAACAGCCCTCATACCAAGGTCCAGGATGGTTTGGAGGACACTTGTAGCTTTGCATCAGGCTGAGGCTCTGTGCTAGGAAGTGGCTGTGTGCCTTCACCAGCAAGGTACAACCTAGGGCACGGGGAGAAACCTGGGAGCTAGAGTCCCACATCAGCGTGCCCACAGGCCCTCTGAGAGCTGGAGTCCCACATCAGCGTGCCAACAGACCCTCTGGGACCTGGAGTTGCACACAGGCTGACAAGCCCTGATTTTTCACAGATGTGGTCCCCAGAAACATTTACACCACCTCCTTTCCTAGCTGAGCAACCCTAGGTAGGCCCTTGACTTTCTTTACCAAGTGGAGCAGCTCCCTGATGGGCTGCAAAGAGGCCTTCATGTGTTTTTGCATGTGTGGAGTGGCAGTTGTGGTGATACAACACGCGGCGTTCCTCTGCCTAGCTCGGTGGGTGTGTGCTGTGTGCTGTGTCCTGTGTTTCTAGACTGCTTTTGTCTGCCAATGCAGACCCCAAGGGCATACGTAGGTCTTCCGTCCTGGCACTCCTGTGAAACCTCTTCAAAAAGTGTCCTTGATAGTGAATTTCTCTCAGGCCAGGTTTGATTCCCATGTCTGGGCAGGAGAGACAGGAAGAGCGTCCTGCCGTGAGTTCAACTATACACGAGAGAGCGTGCAAAGTTGCCTTTCTACCCCTTGTGGGCTCAGGCCTTTTGAGCACAAGACGGCCTGGCCCAAGGCATCCTAGCGTCAAGTGGTGCTCCCGGACAGTGTTCCTGGACACAGAATGCTGGAATATTGGGGTCCAAGGCAGAACAGCCCGCATACCAAGGTCCAGGAGTGTGTATAGAATGCCTGTGTCCTTGCATCAGCCCAGGCCTCTGTGCTAGGAGGTGGCTGTGTGCCTTCACCAGCAAGGAACATCAGAGGGCACTGGGGAAACCTGCGAGCTGGAGTTCCACGTCAGGGCACCCAGAGGCCCTGTGGGAGCTGGAGTCCCACATCAGTCTCTCCAAGGGCCCTCTGAAACATGGAGACTCACATCAGTTTGTCCATGGTCCCTCTGAGAGTTGAAATCCTAGGTCATTGTGCCCACGCACCCTCTGTGTGCTAGTGTCCCACGTCAGTGTGCCCATGGACCCTCTGGGACCTGGAGTTACTCAACAGCTGACTAGCACTGGTCTTTTGCAGATGAGATCCTTGGAAACATTTACACCACTCTCTTTCCTCACAGAGCACCATTAGGGGCAGGAACTAGGTGTTCTTTAGCAAGTGGTGAAGCTTCCCGATGGGCTGCATAGAGGCCTTTGTGCATTTTTGCATTTGTGGAGTGGCAGTTAGTGTGATACACCACTCGGACTTCTTCTGCTTAGCTGGGTGGAATCTGGGCATGTGGGCTCCTAAGCCAGGAGCAGGTGGATGGGTAAGTAAGCACCAGAGGTCACCAGTCATCTGGAATAGGAAGTCCCAGGCCTTAGCTGCTGCAAGAGCACCCTGGACATGCATTCTCACTATCTAGCAGAGATGGTGGATGGGGAGCCACCAAACCTGCAAAAGGGAGGGCCTCCATGCCATCTTCAAGAATGGGATCACAGGAACCATATTCCATTCTACAAGGCATCCTATTAAACATGTGTCGTGCGCATTGGAGGCAGGAATTTGGTCCCAGAGTGCCCTGTCAAATGCAATTGCCCTCTTGTTCACCAGGGAATGCTTCACCCTCCTCCAGGACCATACTGGATTCAAGATACTTTCTCCTGCAGGTCACCTGTGAACCATCAGCTGCCACTGATGTGCCATCTGAACCAAGAAACCCCAACAGCTGACGTGTCTTTCCCACACAGGCTTTCTCACCAGGAGAGGTAGAGTAGCAGCATGCCTGGATGCCTTGTTGGTGCCTGCTGCTCGCTCAGCACGGAACAGCCAAAGTTATGCCAGCAAGGGGGACAGGTACTTTCACCGGCCTGTTGAAGGAGCTGTTGAAGAAACTGGTAAGGGATGTTGTCGGGTGGTGCGGGTTTTGGTGGTTGGGGAGGGGTCCTAAAGTGTCAAGCCTCAGCCTGCGAGGCTTGTGTGCAGTTCAGCTGTATGGGTCCTGCTTCAAGACCTGACAGCATCCTCTGCAGTCCAGCTCCCTGCCGATGGTGCTGGGAGAGCAACAGAGGATGGCGCAGGGGCTTGTGCCCCTGTGCCTCTGTGCCCCTGTGGGACATGTGGAGGAAGCTCCTGGTTCCTGGGTTTGTCCTGGCCCAGCCACATCTAGCTCTGGTGGTTGTACCTGGGGAAGAGAGGCAGCAGATGCAAGAAAGATTGCTCTCTCTCTCCCTCTCTGTTCCTGTGTGCTCCAAGCAAACAGGACAGATTCAGGCAGGCAGGCAAGAAGGCAGGAAGAGAGAGATTGCTATTGGCCTCCTGGCAGGGAGTGTGCTGTGTGCTGTGTGCTGTATGCTGTGCTGTGACTGAAGACTGCTTTTGTCTGCCAATGCAGACCCCAAGGGTGTGCGTAGGGCTTCTGCCCTGAGACTCCTGTGCAAGATCTCCTAAGTGTGTTCTTGAGAGTGAATATCTCTCAGGCCGAGTTTGTTTCTCTTGTACAGGAGAGCCTGGAGGAGCGTCCTGCAGTGAGTCCTGCTGTCCATGAGAGGGCGCATAAGCTGCCCTTTCTCCCCCTGGTTGGTCTCATTCCTTTTGAACACTAGACAGCCAAGCCCCAGCCATCTTAGTGCCAGGTGGGGGTCCTGGAGAATGTTCCTGAATACTTGTCCCTTGAAGTTTGGAGTAAGGCTGAAAAGCCTGCAAACGAAGGTCCAGGAGGGGGTTGAGGATGATTGTGGTCTTGCATCATCCTGGACCTCTGTGCTAGGAAGTGGCTGTGTGCCTTCACCATTAAGATACCACATAGGACATGGGGAGAGTGCTGGGAGCTGGAGTTCCACATTAGGGCACCCAGAGGCCCTGTGGTAGATGGAGTCCCATGTCAGCGTGCCCAGAGTCCCTATGGGAGCTGGAGACTCACATTAGCGTGCTCATGGGCCTCTGAGAGCAGGAGACCCATGTCAGTGTGCACATGGGCCCTCTGGGATACTGAGTCCTAGTTCAGCGTGCCCATGTGTCCTGTTGGGAATTGGGGTCTCATGTCACTGTGCCCATGGGTCTTGTAGGAGCTTGATACAAACGTCAGTGTGCCCACAGGCACTCTGGGTGTTGGAGTCCCACGTCAGTGTGCAGAAGGACCCTCTGGTGCCTGGAGTTACTCACTGACTGGCTAGCATTGATCTTTCGCAGATGAGCTCACAGGAAACCTTGCCACTACCCCCTTTCATCACAAAGCACCCTTGGGTACAGGGCCTGGGCTTTCTTTAGCAAGTGCAACTGCTCCCCGATGGGCTGCAGAGAGGCCTTCGTGTATTATTGCATGTGTGGGGTGGCAGTTAGGGTGATACAGCACTCGGCCTTCCTCTGCCTAGCTGGGTGGTGTCTGGGCTTGTGGGATCCAAAGGATGGAACAGTGGAAGGACAAGTAAGCACCAAAGACACCAGTCATCTGGAATAGGAAGTCCCAGGCGTTAGCTTCTGCGAGAGCACCCTGGGACATGCAGTCCCGCTTTCCAGCAGGTAGGACGGTGGCCTGGGAGCAACCAAGGCCTGCACAAAATAGGCCCTCCCATGCCATGGGCAGGCATGGGCTCACGAGGACCATTTTGCCTTCTTCAGGGTATCCTAGGAAACACTTGGGGGAGGGGGGTTGTCAGGCATGGCCATCGTGTGCATTGGAGGCAGGAATTTGGCCCCACAACCTCCTACCAAATGCCATTGGCCTTTCGTTCACCAGGGAATGCTACACCATCCTCCAGGAGCATCCTGGATTCAAGACTCTTTCTCTTGCAGGCCACCTGGGGACCATCAGCTGCCACTGATGTGCCACCTGAACCAAGAAACCCCAAGAGCTGACGTGTACTCTCCACAGAGGTCCATCTCATTAGACAGGTAGAGTAGCAGCATGCCTGGATGCCATATTGGTGCCCTCTGCTCTCTCAGCACGCAACAGCAAAAGTTATGCAAGCCTGGAGGACAAGTGCATTCACGGGCCTGGTGAAGGAGCTGCTGAAGAATGCAGCTAGGGGTGGAATCGTTGGAGCGGCTTGGGGTGGTGCTACGTGGTGTCCGAGGGCCTCAAGCCTCAGGCTGCCAGGCAGATGGCCTGTATGGGTGCTGCTTCAAGTCCTGACTGCTTCCCCTGCAGTCTAGCTCCCTGCCGATGGTGCTGGGAGAGCAGTAGAGGATGGCGCAGTGGCTTGTGCCCGTGTGCCCCTGTGCCCCTGTGGGACATGTGGAAAAAGTTGCTGGTGTCCGGGCTTGTCCTGGCCCAGCCACATCTGGCTGTGGTGGCGGTCCTTGGGAAGTGAGCCAGCAGATGCAAGAAAGATTGCTCTCTCTCCCTGTCTGTTCCTTTGTGCTTCAAACAAAACAGGACAGATCCAGACAGGCATGCAGGAGGGAAGGAAGTGAAAGAAAGCTGCTGTCCTGGGTGGTAGGGAGTGTGCTGTGACTGAAGACTGCTTTTGTCTGCCAATGCAGACCCCAAGGGTGTGCATAGGGCTTCTGTCCTGTGACTTCTGTGCAAGATCTCCAAAGTGTGTCCTTGAGAGTGAATTTCTCTTAGGCTGGGATTGTTTCCCTTGCTTGTGCAGGAGAGCCTGGAGGAGCGTCCTGCAGTGAGTCCTGCTGGCCATGAGAGGGGGCCTAATCTGCCTTTCTACCCCTGGTTGGCTGAGGCATTTTGAGCAGTAGAGGTCCAGCCCCAGCCATCCTAGACTCAGGTGGGAATCCTGGACAGAATTCCTTTATATGTGTCCCTTGAAGATTGGGCTCCAAGGCCAAACAGCCCGCATATGAAGGATCAGGAGGGGGTGGAGGACGCTTGTGGCCTTGCATCAGGCCAGGCCTCTGTGCTAGGAAGTGGCTGTCTGTCTTCACCAGCAAGGTACAACCTAGGGCACAAGGAGAACTAGAAGCTGGTGTTGCACGTCACGGTCCCCAGAGGCCCTGAGGGATGTGGAATCCCAGTCAGTAAGCCCACGAGCCCTATTGGAGCTGGAATCCCATGTGAGTGTGCACACGGACCCTCTGGGAGCTGGAATCCCACATCAGTGTGCCCATGGGCCCCGTGAGACCTCGGGTGCATGTCTGTGTACCCACGAGCCCTCTTGGACCTTGATCCTAATTCAGCATTCCCCAATCCCAGTGGAATCTGGGGTCCCACGTCAGCATGTCCATGGACCCTCTGAGACTGGAATTACACACCAGCTGACTAGCACTGATGGTTCGCAGATGAGGTACCCAGAAAACTTTCCGGAATCCGGAAGCAGAGGAACCTCCTCCCTGCTGGGGTTCAGCAGCAGAGGACCATCCTGCCTGCTGGGGACCAGCAGCAGAGGACCCTCCACCCTGCTTGGGTGTGGCAGCAGAGGACCCTAATCCCTGCAAGGTCCAGCAACAGAGGACCCTCATCCCTGCTGCTGGACGCCAGGAGAGAGGAAGCATCAGAGGTCCTTCCTCTCTGCTGTGGTCCAGCACCAAAGGACCATCCTCTCTGCTGGACCGCAGCAGAGAGGAAGCCGCAGAGGACCCTCCTCTCTGCTGCTGGGGTCCAGCAGCCACAGAGGACCCTCCTCTGCAGCTGGTGTTCGGAACCACAGGACCTACTCTGCTTCTGGGGTCCGGTAGAAAAAGACCCTCCTTGCTGCTGGGTTCTGGCACCAGAGGACCCTCCTCTGCTGGTGGGGTCCATCAGCAGATCACCATCCTATGCTGCTTTGGTGCGGAACACAAGGACCCTCCTCTGCTGTTGGAGTCTGGCAACAATGGAGCCTCCTCAGCTGCTTTGGTCCATCAGCAGAGGACCCTTTTTTCTGCTGGGGTCTAGCACGACAGGACACTCGTCTCTGCTAGTTTCCAGCAGAGAGGAAGCAATAGAGGACCCTGCCCTCTGCAGGAGTCTGGCAGCAGAGGACCCTCCTCTCCTTCTGGATTTCAGCAGCAGAGGACTTTCATCTGCTGATGGAACCCAGCAGAGAGGAACAGCAGAGGACCCTCTTCTCTTGCTGGACAGCAAAGAGAGGAAGCAGCAGAGGAACCTCCTGTTCTGCTGGGGTCTGGCAGCAGAGGACCCTCCTCTCTGCTGGGGTCCAGAAGCAGAGGACTCTCCAAGCTGTTGTTCTTTGGCAGCAGAGGAACTTCCACAGTGCTGGGGTGGAGCAGAGAGGAAGTAGCATAGATACCTCCTCCATGTTGTGGTCCAGCCACAGAGGACCCTCCTCTGCAGCTGGACCTCAGCAGAGAGGAAGATGCAAAGTATACTTGTCTCCTGCTGGACCCCAAAGAGAGGATGAAGCCGAGAATCCCTGCTCTCTGCTGGGGTCCGGCAGCAGAGGACTCCTCCCTGCTGGGTTCAGGCAGCAGAGGACCCTCTTCCCTGCTGGGATCCGACAGCAGAGGACCCTCCTCTCAACTGGGTTCCGGCAACAGAGGACCCTCCTCCATGCTGGGTTCTGGAAGCAGAGGACAGTCCTCTGCTGCTGGGGTCCAGCACAAGTGGAACCCCCTCAGATGCTGGGTTCTGGTAGCAACGAATCCTCCTCTCTGCTGGGTTCCGGCAGCAGAGGACCCTCCTCCATGCTGGGGTCTGGAAGCAGAGGACACTCCTCTGCTCCTGGGATCTGGCACCAGAGGATCCTCTGCTGCTGAGGGGGGCAGCAGAGGATTTTCCTCCCTGCTGGGGTATGGCAGCCGGGGAAACTCCTGCCTTCCGGGGTCCAACAGCAGACCACCCTCCTCTTCTGCGCGACCCCTGCAGTGAGGTGCTTCTCTGCTCTAGACCACAGCAGAGAAGAAGTTGCAGAGGACCCTCCCCTCATGCTGCACCCCAGGGAGAGGACGCAGGAGAATACACTCCTCTTCTGCTGTGGTCCGGCACCAGTGGACTCTCCTCTCTGCTGTACCCCAGCAGAGAGGAAGCTGCAGAGGACACTCCTCTCTGGGTGGGCATCAAACGGAGGAAGCAGTAGAGGACACTCCTGTTCTGCTGGGGTCTGGCAGCAGAGGACCCTCCTCAGTGTTAGCGTCAGGGAGCATAGGAGCCTCCTTTCCTACTGGGGTCCAGCACCAGAGGACACTCTTCCCTGATGTACTTGGGTCTAGCAGCAGGGTCCCTCCTGTCTGCTGGAGTCCGGCAACAAATGACCCTATTCTCTGCTGGGATACAGCAGCAGAGGACCCTACTCTCTGCTGATGTTCGGCAGCAGAGCACCCTCTTCTTTGCTGAGGTCTGGGAGCAAAGGACCCTCCTCTCTGCTGGGGTCCGGCAGTGGTGGACCCTCCACTCTTCTGTGGTCCTGCACCAGAGGATCTTCTTCCACTCCTGGGGTTCCACACCAGAGGACCCACCTATCTGCTGCTGGTGTCCGGGCCAAGAGGACACTCCTCTACTGCTGGGGTCTGGCACCAGAGGACCTTCCTCTCTGCTGGTGTCCGGTACCAGAGGACCCCCCTCATCTGCTGGCATCCGGTACTGTAGGAACATAATCTTGTGATGGCGTCCGGCAGCATAGGACCTCCCTCTGCTGCTGGCGTCCGTCAGCAGAACACTAGCTTCTGCTGCTGGTATCCGACAGCAGCGGATCCCCTTCTGATGCTGTGGTCTGGCAGCAGAGGATGCTGCTCTGCTGCTGGGGTCCCACAGCAGAGGACTCTTTTCTGCTGCTGCAACCTTGCAGCAGAGGCCTTCCTTTGCTGCTCGACCACAGCAGAGAGGAAGTTGCAGGGAGCCCTCGTCCCATACTGGACCCTAAAGAAAGGACACAGCAGAGGACCTAATCTTGTGATGGTGTCTGGCAGCAGAGGACCCTTCTCTCTGCTGGGGTCTGGTACCAGAGGACACTCCTCAGCTGTTGGGATCCAGCAGGAGAGGACTCCCCTTCTTTGCTGGGTTCTGGAACTGTAGGATCTCCCTATGTTTCTGTTGTCTGGCAGCAGAGTACCCCCCTCTATTGCTGGGTTCCAGCACCAGAGGATCCCCCTCTGCTGCTATTGTCTGGCAGCAGAGGACACCCACTCTGCTGCTAGGATCCGGAACCAGAGTACCCCTCTCTGCTGCTGTGGTCTGGCAGCAGAGGACCTTTCTCCCTTCTGAGGTCCTGCACCAGAAGACCCTACTAGGTTGCTGGTGTCGGGCACCAGAGGACCCAACTCTGCTGCTGGGGTCCGGCCACAAAGGTCCTTCCTCCTTGCTATGGTATGGCAGCAGAGGACCCTCCTCCCTGCTCGGGTACCACAGAACAGGACCATCCTCTGCTGCTGGAGTCCGACACCAGAAGACACCAATCTCTGCTGAGGTCTGAAACCAGAGTACCCTAGTCTCTGCTGGGGTCGAGCTGCAGGGACCCTCCTTACTCCTGGGGTCCAGCAGCAGAGGACGCTGCTCTGCTGTTGGGTTCATACAGCAGAGGACCCTCCTGCCATCTGGGGTCTGACAGCCGATGACCCTCGTTTGCTTCTATTCTGGCATCAGAGGAACCTCCTCTGCTGCTCGGGTCCGGCATCAGAAGACTCCTCTCTGCTGGGGTCTGGCAGCAGAGGCCCCTCCTCCCGGCTGGGGTCAGGCAGCAGAGGACCATCCTCTCTGCTGGGGACTAGTACGAAAGACCCTCCTCCCAGCTGTGGTCCTGCAGCAGAGGACCCTCCACTGCTGTTGTGTCCGATAGCACAGCACCCTCCTCTGCTTAGGAACCCCAGCAGAAAGGAAGCAGCAAAGGACACTACTCTCTGCTTTGGTCCAGCAGCAAAGGACCCTCCTCTCTGCTGTGGCACAGCAGAGAGAAAGCAGAAGAGGAGCCTTTACTCAGCTGGGGTCCCGCAGCAGAGGACCTTCCTCTTCTGCTGTGTTCCAGCAGGAGAGAATCCTCCTCTACTGCTGGACCCCTGCCTCCGAGGATCATCCTCTGCTGCTGGACCACAGCAGAGAGTAAGTTACAGAGGACACTCGTCTCCTGCTGGACCCCTAAGAGAGGACAAAGAGGAGGACCCTCCTCTCTGCTGGGTTCCGGCAGTAGAGGAAACTCCTCTGCTGTGGTCTGGCAGCATAGGTCCCTCCTCTGCTAAGGGGTGCTGCAGCAGAGAACACTCCTCTCTGTTGCGGTCCGGCACCAGAGGACACCCCTCTCTGCTGATGTCCGAAACCAGAGTACACTAGTCTCTGCTGGGGTCGAGCAGCAGGGACCCTCATAAGCAGCTGGGGTCCAGCAGTAGAGGACACTACTCAGCTGCTGGATTCATACAGCAGAGGATCCTCCTCTACTGCTGGACCCCTGCCTCCGAGTATCATCCTCTGCTGCTGGACCACAGAGGAGAGTAAGTTACAGAGTCACTCGTCTCCTGCTGGACCCCTTAGAGAGGACAAAGAGGAGGACCATCCTCTCTGCTGGGTTCTGGCAGTAGAGGAAACTCTTCTGCTGTGGTCTGGCAGCATAGTCCCTTCCTCTGCTAAGGGGTGCGGCAGCAGAGAACACCCCCCTTCTGCTGGGGTCCGGCACCAGAAGACCCTCCTAAGCAGCTGGGATCCAGTAGCAGAGGTCCTACTCTGTTGAACCTCAGCAGAGAGGAAGCAGGATAGGACACTCCTCTCTGTTGGAGTCCGGCACCAGAGGACCCCCTCTGCTCCTGGGGTTTGGCAGCAGAGGACCCTGCACCCCTGCAGCAGAGGACCCTTCTCCCTGCTGGACCCCAAAGAGAGGACGCAGCAGAGGACATTCCTCTTCTACTGGTGTCCTACAGCAGAGTACCCACCTCTCTCTGCTGGCTCCAGCAGCAGAGGACCGTCCTCTCTGCAGTGGTCCGGTACCAGAGGAATATCTTCTGTGCTGTTGTTTGGCAGCAGAGAAACTCCCCCCTCTGCTGGGGTCAGACAGCAGAGGACCCTCCTCTCTCCTGGGGTCCAGTACCTGAGGACCCGCCTATTTATTGGATCCCAGCAGAGAGGAAGCAGCAGAGGATCCTCCTCTTCTACTGGCGTCCGGCAGTAGAGGACCACCTTCTTCTGCAAAGTTTCGGCAGCAGAGAATGATCCTCTCTGCTGGGGTCCGGAAGCCTAGGACCCTCCTTTCTGCTGTGGTCCCGCTGCAGAGGAACGTCCCCTGCTCGTGGGGTCCAGTACCAGAGGACTGCCTTCTGCTTCTGGGGTCCAGCAGCAGAGGACCCTCCTCTGCTGGACTCTGTCCTCTGCTGCTGGACGACAGCAGAGGGAAAGTTGCAGAGGACTCTCGTTGCGTACTGGACCCCAAAGAGAGGACACTGCAGAGGACCCTACGCTTCTGCTGGGGTCCAGCACCAGAGGACCGTCCTCTGCTGCTGGACCACAGCACAGAGGAAGTTGAAGAAGACCCTCGTCCCCGACTGGGCCCCAAAGAGTGGAAACAGCAGGTGACCCTCTTCTAATGGCGTTCGGCAGAGGAAGACCCTCCTCTGCTGCTGGGATCCAGCATCAGAGAACTTCTCAATGCTCCTGGGGTCCTACAGCAGAGAACCCTCTTTCTGCTGGGTTCCTGCAGCACAGGACCCTCCTCTCTGCTGGGGTGGAGCAGCAGAATACCCTCCTCTCTGCTGGCGCCCGGCATTAGAAGACCCTCCACTGCTGCTGCGTCCGACAGCAGAGGACCCTACTCTTCTGCTGGACCCCAACTGAGAGGAAGCAGCAGAGGACCATCCTCTCTGCTGGTGTCTAGCATGAGAGGACCCTTCTCTCTGCTGGAGTGAAGCAGAAAAGAAGCAACAGAGGACGTTCCTCTCAGCTGGAGTCCTGCAGTAGAGGACCCTCCTCTTCTTTCCTGTTCCAGCAGCAGAGGACCCTCCTCTCCTGCTGTCAGATCCCAGCAGCAGAGCAGCATCATCTCCTGCCTGACACAGCAGAGAGGAGGGTTCTCAGCTGCTGAACTCCAGCCTAGAGGAGTCTCCTCTGCTATGGGACCACAGCAGAGAGGAAGTTGCAGAGGACACTCATCTCCTGCTGGACCCCAAAGAGAGGACAAAGCACAGGACCCTAATCTTCAGCTGGGATCCGACAGATGAGGACCCTGTTTCTGCTGGGTTCCTGCAACAGAGGACCTTCCCCCCTGCTGGGGTCCATCAGCAGAGGAACCTCTTCTGCTGCTGGGGTCCGGCACCAGAAGACCCTCCTCCCTGCTGGGTTCTGGAGGCAAGAGGGCCCTCCTCCCTGCTGGGGTCTGGTGGCAGAGGACCACCCTCTCTGCTGGGTACAGCAGCAAAGCATCCACCACTGCTGCTGTTGTCTGAAACCAGATGACAACAATCTCTGCTGGGGTCTAGCACCAGAGGACCCTCCTCTGCTGCTGGAGCCCGGCACCAGAAGATCCCCCTCTGCTGATGGGGTCCAGCAGCAGAGAACCTCTATATGCTCCTGGAGTCTGGCAGCAGAGAACTCCCCTCTGCTCCTAGGGTCCGGCATCAGAGGAATACCTTGTTCTGCTGTGGTGCAGTACCCAAGTACTCTCCACTCCTACTGGGGTCGAGCAGCAGAGGACACTCCACTCTGCTGGGGTCCAGCACCAGATTACCGCCTTCTGCTGCTCTGGTGAGGCAGCAGAGAACCCACCTCTGTTGCCTGACCCCAGTGGAGAGGTAGTTGCAAATTACCCTCCTCTCCTGCTGGTCCCCTGCAGCATAGGACCCGCCTCTGCTGCTGGACCACAGCATAGGGGAAGTTGCAGAGGAACCTTGCTCCCTACTGGACCCCAAAGAGAGGACACACAGAGGATCCTACTCTTCTACTGGCGTCCTGCAGCAGAGGACCCTCATCTTCTGCTGGGTTCCAGCAGCAGAGGACCTTCCTCTCTGCTGTGGTCCTGCAGCAGAGGACCCTCCTCTCTCCTGATGTCCAGCAGCAGAGAGGCTCTTGTGCTGCTGGATTCCGGGAGCAGAGAAGCCCCTTATGCTCCTGGGTTCCAGCAGCAAAGAACCCCCCTCTGCTGCTGGGTTTTGGTACCAGAAGTCCCCCTTGTCCTGCTGGGGTTTGGTAGCAAATGACACTCCTTATGCAGGTTTCTGGCTGCAAACAACATCCATGTTCTGCTGGGGTCCAACAGCAGAATTCATCCCTGTGCTGTTGGTGTCTGGAAGCACAGGACTCCCCTCTGATGCTAGGGTCCGGCACCAGAGGACCCACTCTGCTACTGGGGTCTGGCAGCAGAGGACCCTCCTTCTGCTGGATTCCTGCAGCTGAGGACCCTCCTCCCTTCCTTGGTACGGCAGCAGAGTCCCTCCTCTCTGCTGGGGTCCGGCACAACAACACCCTACACTCTGCTGGCGTCCAACAACAGAGAACCCTCCTCTGTTGCTGGGGTCCATCAATAGAGGACACCATTCTCTGCTGGGGTCCAGCACCAGAGGACCCTCCTCTCAGCTTGCTCGAGCAGCAGAGGACCTTCATCTCTGCTGGGGCCCGGCAGCAGAGGACAATCCTCTACTGCTCAGGTCAGACAGCAGAGGACACTCCTCCCTGCTGTGGTCTGGCAGCAGAGGACCCTCCTCTGCTTTTGGGGTCTGGCACCAGAGGACCTCCCTCTCTGCTGGGGTCCAGCAACAGAGGATCTTTCTCTGTGCTGGGGTGTTTCACCAGATGACAAACCTCTCTGCTGGGGTCCAGCACAGGACGACCCTCCTATGTGCTGGATTCCCCCCGCAGAGCACCCTCCTCTCCTGGGGTCTAGCACGAGAGGACCCTCCTTCTCTTCTGGGGTCCTGCAGTGCAGGACTCTGCTCTCTGCTGGGGTCTGGCAGCAGAGTACCCTACTCTGTGCTGTGGTCCCGCACCAGTGACCCCTCCCTTCTGCTGCTGGTGTCCGGCACCAGAAGACCCTGCTCTGCTGCTGGGACTGGCAGCAGAGAACCATTCTCCCTGCTGTTTTACGGCAGAAGAGGATGCTCTACTGCTGCTGGGGTCTGGTAGCAGAGGAACCCCCTCTGTAGCTTGGTTCCGGCACCAGAGGACCCACCTCTGCTGATGGTGCCGGCAGCAGAGGACCCTACTCCCTGCTGTTTTCCAGCACCAGAGCACCCTGCTCTGCTACTGGGGTCTGGAAACAGAAGACCCTCTACTCTGTTGGACCCCAGCAGAGAGGTAGCAGCAAATGAGGCGCCTCTCTGATGGTTTTAGGCAGCAGAGGATCCTCCTCTGTACTGGGGTCCAGCAGCAGAGGACCATCATCCCTGCTGAGGTCCAGAAGAATGAACCCTCCTCCCTGCTGTGGTCCAGCAGCAGAGAACCACCCTCTGCTGTTCTGGTCCGGCACCAGAGGACCCCCTATCTGGATGGGTCTAGCACAAGAGGACCCTCTTCTCTGCTGGGGTCCAGCACCAGAGGAAGCAGCACAGGAACCTCCACTCTGCTGGGGTGCTGCAGCATATGACACACCACTTCTGCTGGGTTTAAGCAGCAGAGTTCCTACTCTCTTGCAGGACACCTGCAGCATAGGACCCTTCTCTGCTGCTGGACCCCAGCAGAGAGAAAGTACAGAGGACACTCAACTCCTGTTCGACCCCAAAGAGAGGATGTGGCAGAGGAACCTCCTCTTCTGCTGGAGTCTGGCAGCAGAGGACCATGCTCTCTGCTGGGGTCTCGCAGCAGAGAACACTCCTCTCTGCTTGGGTCTGGCAACAGAGCACCCTACTCCCTGCTGGGGCCTGGCAGCCGAGGACTCTCCTCCCTGCTGGGGTTCAGCAGTGGAGGACCCTCCTCTGCTGCTGGGGTCCGGCAAAGGAGGAACCTCGTTCCTGCTGTGTTCCGGCAGCAGAGGATTCTCCTTCCTGCTGGATTCGGACAGCAGAGGAACCTCCTCTGCTGAAGGAACATAGCAGAGATAAAGCATCAGATGACCCTCTTCTCTTCTGGGGTCCAGCATCAGAGACCCTCCTTTCTGCTGGACCCCAGCACAGAGGAAGCCGCAGAGGACAATACTCTCTGCTGAGGTACAACAATAGAGTACCCTCCTCTCTGCTGGCGTCCGGCAGCAGAGGACCATCCTCTTCTGCTGGGTTCCGGCAGCACAAGTTCCTCCTCTCTGCTGCTGCCTGGCACCATAGGTTCCCCCTCACTGCTGTTTTCCTGCAGAGAGAAAGGAGCAGAGGACAATCCTCTTCTGTTGGACAATAAAGAAGGAAGCAGCAGGGGACCCTCCTGTTCTGCTGGGTCTGGCAACAGGGGACCCTCCTTCCTTCTGTGGTCCGGCAGCAGATGACACTCGTCCCTGCGGGGTCCGGCAGCAGAGGACCATCCTCTCTGCTGGGTCCGGCAGCAAAAAACTTCCCTCTTCTGCAGGGATCCGGCACCAGAGAACACCCCTCTGCTGGGGTCGGGCAGCAGAGGGTCCTACTCTACTGCTGGGGTCCGGAAAAATAGGACCCTCCTCTCCGTTGGACCCCAGTGGAGAGGAATCAGCAGAGGACCGTCCTCTCTGCTGGAGTCCAGCAGTAGAGTACTCTCCCTTCTGCTGGGGTCCAGAACCAGAGGACTCTCCTCACTGCGGGTGTCCCGCATAGACGAAGCAACAGAGGACCCTCCTCTCTGCTGGGGTCCAGCAGAAGAAGACCCACTTCTTTACTGGGGCCCGGCAGCAGATTACACTCCTGTATTGCTGGGGTACCGCTGCAGAGGTCCCACTTCCCTGCTGGGGTCTGGCAGCAGTGGACACTCCACTTTGCCTTGCTTCCAGCAGCTGAGGACCCTCCTCTCCTGCTGAACCCCTGCAGAAGATGACCCTCCTATGCTGCACGTCCTCAGCAGAAAAGAAGTTCTAAAGGACCCTCGTTTCCTCATGGACTTCAAAGAGAGGCCGCAGCAGAGAACCCTCCTCTTCTGTTGTGGTCGGGGAGCAGAGGACCCTCTTCTCCTGCTGGGGTCCAGCAACAGAGGACCCTTCGCTCTGCTGGGGTCCAGGAGCAGAGGACCCACTCACTGCTGGGGTCCGGAAGCAGTGGACCTCCTCTGCTGGACCCCAGCAGGGAGGAAGCAGCAGAGGACCCTCCTCTCTTCTGTGATCCAGCACCAGAGGACACTCCTCTCTGCTCTGCCAAAACAAAGAGGAAGCAGCAGAGGATCCACCTCTCTGCCTGGGTTTGGCACCATATGACGTTCCTCTCTGCTGGGTCTAGCACGTGAGGACCCTCGTCTGTGCTAGGGTCCAGCGAGTAAAATGCTGCAGAGGACCCTTCTTTCTGCTGGAGTCCAGTAGCCAAGGACCCTCCTATCCTGCTGAACACCAAAGAGAGGAAGCAGGAGAGGACCTCTCTGCTGGGGTCAGGCTCCAGAAGACACTCCTTCCTGCTGGGGACAGGCAGCTGAGGACCCTGGTCTCTGCTGGGGTACAGCAGAAGAAGACCCCCCTCCGCTGCAGGTGTTCGGCATCAGAGTACCCTCCCCTTTGCTGGGGTGCGGCTGTAGAGGACCCTGTTCTCTGCCGTGTTCCTGCAGCAAAGGAGCCTCCTCTCTGCTGGGTCCGACAGTAGTGGAATCTCTCTCTGCTGGGTTCTGGCACCAGAGGATCCTCCTCTGCTGCTGGGGTCCAGTACAACAGGACCATCCTCCCTGCTGTCGTCCGGCACCAGAGGACCGTCCTCTGCTGCTTGGGTCCTGCATCAGAGTACCCTCCTCTGCTGCTTGGGTCTGACACCAAAAGACTCCCCTCTCTGCATGGGTCCTGCAGCACAGGACCCTCAACTGCTGCTGGGGTCCGACAGTAGAGGAATCTCTCTCTGCTGGGTTCCGGCACCAGAGGATCCTCCTCTGCTGCTGGGGTCCGGTATAACAGGACCATCCTCCCTGCTGTCGTCCGGCACCAGAGGACCGTCCTCTTCTCCTAGGGTCCAGCAGCAGAGTACCCTCCTCTGCTGCTTGGGTCTGGCACAAAAAGACTCCCCTCTCTGCATGGGTCCTGCAGCACAGGATCCTCAACTGCTGCTGGGCCCCGGCACCAGAGGACCTTCCTCTCTGCTGGGGTCTGGCAGCAGAAGACCCTCCTGTCTGCTGTAGTGCAACACCAGAGAAGCCTCGTCTTTGGCTGTGGTCGAGCAGCAGAGGAAACTCCTTTCTGCTGGTGTCCAGAAGCAGAGCACCCTCCTCTCTGCTGAGTTCCAGCACCAGAGGACCTTCTTCTCTGCTAGAATCCAGCACCAAAAGACCCTCCTCTCTGTTGGGTCCGACATCCGAGAATTCTCCTCTATGCAGTCGTCCGGCAGTAGAGGACCCTCTTTTCTGCTGGGGTCCTGCAGCAGAGGAGCTTCATCCATGCTGGAGAGCCTTGGATGAGCGTCCTGCACTGAGTGCTGGTGGCCACGAGAGGTCGCCCAAAGCCGCTGTTCTTTCTTTCTTTTTTTTTTTTTTACACATTTATTTACTTTATTCCAAGGTCAGATATACAGAGAGGAGGAGAGACAGAGAGGAAGATCTTCCGTCAGATGAGTCACTCCCCAAGTGAGCCACAATGGCTGGTGCACGCCTATCCAAAGCCGGGAACCTGGAGCCTCTTCTAGAACTCCCATGTGGGTGCAAGTTTCCAAAGCTTTGTGCCGTCTCTACTGCTTTCCCAGGCCACAAGCAGGGATCTGGTTGGGAAGTGGAGCAGCCGGGATTAGAACCAGTGCCCATATGGGATCCCAACTCGTCCAAGGCGAGGACTTTAGTTGCTAGGCTAGGGCGCCCGGCCCCAAGCTGCCCTTTTTACACCTGGTGGGCTCAGGCCTTCTCACCTCTAGACAGTCCAACCAGAGCAATCCTAGCATCAGGTGGGTGTCCCGGATAGTATTCTGGTACACGTGCTGTTGAAAGATCAGGGCTCCAAGGCCGTACAGTCCACATACCAAAGCCTGGGAGGGAGGAGGTTTGGGGCCTAGCATCAGTTCGGGCCTCTGTGATAGGAAGTGTCAGGGTGGCTTTAAGAGCAAGGCACTTAAAGAACCCTGGGAGATGGACTCCCACATCAGCATGCCCACAGGCCCTCAGGGAGCTGGAGTCCCATGCCTGCGTCCTCAGAGCCCTCTGAGAGCTGGTGTTAAACACCAGCCCACTGGGGTTGTTCTTGGCCAGATGAGGTCCCAGGAAACCTTACCGCCACCCACATTCCTTACAGAGCACCCTGAGATGCAGGCTCCGGGGATTCTTTGGCAAGTGGAGCAGTTCCTTGATGGACTGCCAAGAGGGCTTCATGGACCTTTTTTTTTATTACAAAGTCCGAGATACAGAGAGGAGGAGAGACAGAGAGGAAGATCTTCCGTCCAATGATTCACTCTCCAAGTGAGCCGCAATGGCTGGTGTACGGCAATCCGAAGCTGGGAACTTGCAACCTCTTTCAGGTCTTCCATGTGGGTGCAGGGTCCCAAAGCTTTGGGCCGTCCTCGACTGCTTTGCCATGCCACAAGCAGGGAGCTGGATGGGAAGTGGAGCAGCCGGGATTAGAACGGGTGCCCATATGGGATCCCGGCGCGTTCAAGGCAAGGACTTTGGCCACTAGGCCACGCTGATGTGCCCCGGCTTCATGTATTTTTGCATGTGTTGGGTGGTGGTTAGGGTGATGCACTACTCGGCCTTCCTCGGCCTAGCTGAGTGGTGTCTGGGCATGTGGGCTCCTAAGCCAGGAGCCAGGTGGATGGGCAAGTAGGCACCAGAGGTAACCAGCCATCTGCAATAGGAAGTCCCAGGCGCTAGCTGCTAAAGAAAGCACCCTGCAACATGCAGCCCTGCTGCCCAGCACATAAGATGATGGCCGGGGAGCCACCAAGGCCTGCACAAGGGAAGGCTTTCAGGGCCTGTGCTTCCTGCACACAACAGGGTGCACAGAGTTGCCTTTCCTATCTCTAGCTAGCACTTGAGGGGTCAGCCATCCCTATCATGTGCTTTGGAGGCAGGAATTTGGCCTCACAGCCTCCAACCAGATGCTGCTGCCCTCTTGTTCACCAGGGAGTGCTTCACCCTCCTCCATGGATCCTTCTGGATTCAAGACTCTTTCTCCTGCTGGTCAGCTGTGGACCGTCGGCTGCTGCAGATGTGCCATCTTCCACAAGACATCCCAACAGCTGACATCTGTTCTTCACAGAGGTCTTTCTCCCCAGGACACGTACAGTAGCAACATGCCTGGATCCCTCGTCTGTACTGGCTGCTCTCACAGCATGGAACGGCATAAGTTGTGCAAGCTAGGGGGACAGGCTCCTTCAGCAGCCTGGTGAAGGAGCTGCTGAAGGGTCCAGCAAGGATTGGTGTGGTGTGGTGTGTGTTGTGTGTGGTGTGGTGTGGTGTGGTGTGGTGAGGTGCAGGGTATTGTTCCAGTGGGTCAAGCCTCAGCCTGCCAGGTGGATGGCCTGTACGGGTGCTGCTTCAAATCCTGCCTGCTTCCCCTGCAGTCCAGCTCTCTGCCGATCCTCCTGGGAGAGCAGCGGAGGATGCTGCAGGGGCTTGTGCCCCTGTGCCCGTGTGCCCCTGTGCCCCTTTGGGAAATCTGGAGGGAGCTCCTGGTTCCTGGGCTTGTCCTGACCCAGCCACAGCTGGCTCTAGTGGTGGTCCTTGGGGATGTGAGCCAGCAGATGCAAGAAAGATTCTGTCTCTCCCTCTCTGTTCCTCTGTGCTTCCAAGAAAAGATTACAGAGGGAGGCAGGAGGGAGGAAGGAACAGACAGAAAGCTGCTGGCCTCCTGCGAGGGAGCATGCTGTGTGCTGTGCTGTGACTCTAGACTGCTTTTAGCTGTCAATGCAGATCCCCAGGGCATGCATATGGCTTCCGTCATGGGACTTGTGTGCAAGCTCTAAAAATTGTCCTTGAGAACAAATGCCTCTCTGAGCTGGGGTGCTTCCATTGATTTGGCAGGAGAGCCTTGGATGAGCATCCTGCAGTGAGTCCTGGTGGCCACGAGGGTGCCCCATGCTGCCCTACCATTTTTTTTTTTAAACAGATTTATGTATTTTATTCCAAAGTCGGATATACAGAGAGGAGAAGAGACAGAGAGAAAGATCTTCCGTCCGATGATTCACTCTCCAAATGAGCCACAAGAGCCGGTCCCCTGGGGACCCACTCTGCTGGGGCCTCAGTGAGAGGGACTCTTGGCTCCCCCCTCCATCCCCTCCCTATCTGCTGGGGCATCTGCAAGATGGTCCATCTCGTGAGCCCCTCTGCCTGGGTCTCAGCGAGATGGTCCTCGTCGGACCCCCCTCTCTCTCTACCTGGGCTTCATCTAGTGGGACCCCTAGCGACCCCTTCCTCGCTGCTGGGACCCAGTGAGAGGGTCCCGTCTGGAATCCCTCTGCTGGGGCCTCAGCAAGAGGGACCCCCGGTGCCAACTAAACTCTCTGCTGGGGCCTCAGCAAAAGAGATCCTCAGAGCATGACCCTCTCTCTGTTTTGGGGACTCAGAGGGTCCCCCTCAAGACCCCGTCTTCTGGGGCCTCAGTGAGAGGGACCCCTGAGTCCCACACTCTCTCTGCTGATTCCTCTGCGAGAGGGTCCTCCTGGGAACCACCTCTCCTGGGGCCTCATCGAATGGACCCCCTCGGGACCCCCTCTGTTGGGGACTCAGCTAGGGGGAACCCTGGCGACCCCTCCTTCTCTGCTGGGGCCTCAGCGAGAGGGTCCCCCTTGGAACCCCCTCTGCTGGGGCCTCAGTGAGGGGGAACCCCAGCGACGCCCTTTGCTGGGGCTCAGCTAGAGGGACACCCAGGGCCACCTAACCTCTCTGCTGGGGCCTGGGCGAGAAGGGACCACTCGGAACCCCTCTGCTGGGGCCTCAGCGAGAGTGTCCCCCTCGGGACCCCCTCTGTTGGGGCCTCAGCGAGAGGGAACCCTGGCAATCCCTCCCTCTCTGCTGGGGCCTCAGCGAGAGGGTCCCCCTTGGAACCCCCTCTGCTGGGGCCTCAGCGAGAAGGAACCCCGGTGACCCCCTTTTCTTGGGCCCCAGCTAGAGGGACACCTGGAGCTACCTAACCTCTCTGCTGGGGCCTAGGCGAGAAGGTACCACTCGGGACCCCCTTTGCTGGGGCCTCAGCGAGATTGATTCCCGGAGCCCCCTTCCCTCTCTGTTGATGCCTCAGCAGAAGGGTCCCCCTCTTGACCCCCTCTGCTGGAGCCTCAGCGAGAGTGTCCCCCTTGGACCACTCCTATCTCAATTCTGTGGCCTCAGTGAGAGGATTCCACTCGGGACCCTCTCTGCTGGGGCCTCAGTGAGATGGTCCCTCTAGACTCCCCCTCACTCTGCCTGGGACTCATCGAGAGAGATCATCAGAGCCCGACCCTCTCTCTGTTGGGGACTCAGCCAGAGGGTCCCCCTCAGGACCCCATCTTCTGGGCCCTCAGTGAGAGGGACCCCTGAGTCCCACCACCTCTATGCTGGGTCCTCTGCGAGAGGAACCCCAGAGCCCCACTCACTCGATGCCAGGGCCTCAGTGAGAGGGACACTTGGCACCCCTCTCTCTCTCTCTCTCTTTGCTGGGGACCCGAGAGAAGTTAGCACTTGGACCCCCCCTTCTCTCTGCTGGTGCCTCAGGGCGTGGGACCCTGAATCCCCTCTCTCTGCTGGGGCCTCAGTGAGGAACCCCCTAGGGACCACCTCTGCTGGGACCTCAGCGAGAGGGACCCCTGGCGACTCCTCCCTCACTGCTGGGGCCTCAGCAAAAGAGACCACTCGGGACCCCCTGTACTGGGGCCTCAGCGAGATTGTCTATCTTGCTACCTCCTCTGCTGGGGCCTCAGTGAGAGGGTCCCCCTCGGACCGCACATCTCTGCTGGGACCTCAGCGAGGGTGTCCCCCTTGGGATCCCCTCAGCTGGGGCATCAGCAAGAGGGACCCTCACTCTGCTGGTGCCTCAGCGAGAGTGTCCCACTCCGAACCCATTCTGCTGGGGCCTCAGCGAGAGGGACCCTCGTCTTCCTCTCTCTCTCTGTTTCTGCTGGGGCCTCAGCAAGAGGGTCCCCCTCGGGACTCCACTGCTGGGGACTCAGCAAGAGGGACCACCACAGCCCCCCTACCTAGCTGCTGGGGCCTCAGCAAGAGGGTCCCCCTCGGGACTCCACTGCTGGGGACTCAGCAAGAGGGACCACCACAGCCCCCCTACCTAGCTGCTGGGGCCTCAGTGAGAGGGTCACCGTGGGGAGCTCCTCTGCTGGGGCCTCTGTGAGAGCATGTTCCTCGGACCCTCCCTCTCTCTGCTGGGGCCCATGTGAGAGGGTCCAACTCGGGACAACCTCTGCTGGGGCCTCAGCAAGAGGGTCCCCCTCGGTACCCCGTCTGCTGCGGCCTAAGCGAGTGGGACTCCCAGAGCCCCCCTCCCTAGCTGCTGGGGCCTCAGCGAGACGAACCCCCTAGCAGCCCTCCATCTCTGCTGGGAACTCAGTGAAAGCGTCCCCCTCGGACACGCTCTCCCACTCTGCTGGAGCCTCAGCAGGAAGGTAACCCTCGGGACCCCATGTTCTCTGGCCTCAGGAAGAGGGTACCCCTCTCATATAACCCCTCTGTCTCTGCTGGAGCCTCAACAAGAGGGTCACACTCTGGAGCCCCTCTGCTGGGCCTCAACGAAAGGGACCCCGGCACTCCCCTCCCTCCCTGCTGGGGCCGCAGAGAGAGGGTCCCCCTCGCAAACCCCCTCTACTGGGTCCAGAGCGAGAGGTTTTCCCTCGGGACCACCTCTGCTGGTGCCACAGTAATATCATCCACCTTGGGACCTCCTCTGCTGGGGCCTCAGCAAGAGGGTCCCCGTTGAGACCCACTCTCTTGGGGCTTCAGGGAGAAGGTCCCCCTCAGACCCTCCCTTCCTCGCTGCTCGGGCCTCAGCGAGAGGGTCCCCCTCGGGACCCAGTCTGCTGGGGCTTCAGGGAGAAGGACCATCAGCCGCCTCTCTCTCTCTCTCACTCTCTCTCTATTTCTTTCTCTCTCTCTCTCTCTCTCTCTCTCTCTCTCTCTCTCTCTGCCTGCATCCTGGGTCTCAGCGAGAAGGTCCCGCTCGGGACCCACTCTGCTGGGGCCTCAGTGAGAAGGACCCTTGGCCCCCCCATCCCCTCCCTATCTGCTGGGGCATCTGCAAGATGGTCCATCTCATGAGCCCCTCTGCCTGGGTCTCAGCGAGATGGTCCTCCTCAGACCACCCTCTCTCTCTACCTGGGCTTCAGCTAGTGGGACCCCCGGCAACCCCTTCCTCGCTGCTGGGGCCTCAGCGAGAGAGACCCCCTCGGGTGCCCCTGTGCTGGTGCCTGAGCGAGGGGGAACCCTGGCAACCCCTCCCTCTCTGCTGGGGCTTCAGCGAGAGGGTCCCCCTTGGGACCCCCTCTGCTGGGGCCTCAGCAAGGGGGAACCCCGGCGACCCCCTTTGCTTGGGCCCCAGCTAGAGGGACACCCGGAGCTACCTAACCTCTCTGCTGGGGCCTAGGCGAGAAGGTACCACTCGGGACCCACTTTGCTGGGGCCTCAGCGAGATGGACCCCCGGAGCCCCCTTCCCTCTCTGTTGAAGCCTCAGCAGGAGGATCCCACACGGGACCCCCTCTGCTGGAGCCTCTGTGAGAGTGTCCCCACCGGACCCTTCCTCTCTCAATGCTGTGGCCTCAGCGAAAAGATTCTACTCAGGACCCTCTCTGCTGCGGCCTCAGCGAGAGTGTCCCCCCAGACACTCCTCTCTCTCTCTGCCTGGGACTCATCGAGAGAGATCATCAGAGCCCGATCCTCTCTCTGTTGGGAACTCAGCCAGAGGGTCCCCCTCAGGACCCCGTCTTCTGGGGCCTCAGTGAGAGGAACCCATGAGTCCCACTACCTCTCTGCTGGGTCCTCTGTGAGAGGTTCCCCCTGGGCACCACCTCTCCTGGGGCCTCAGTGAGAGAGGGACCACCTCGGGACCCCCTCTGCTGGGGCATCAGCAAGAGGTTTCCCCTCGGACCACCCTCCCTATCTGCTGGGGCCTCAGCAAGAGGGTCCCTCTTGGGACCCCCTCTGCTCTTGCCTCAGCGAGAGTCCCCCTCGGACCTCCCCTCTCTCTGTGCTGTGTCCAGAGAGAGGGTCCCACTCAGGAACCCCTCTGCTGGGTCCTCAGCTCAAGGGTCCCCTTCAGAATCCCTCTCCATCTCTGCTTTGGCCTCCGTTAGAGGTTCCCCCTCAGGCAGGTATATTAGGCCTTTATATATTATGTAAGTATGTTAGTATTTGTGAAGCACCCCCTCTTTATCTTGTCTTCCTGCTATGAGCACCAGTTTCTGACATTTCCTGCCAGTTTCTATTTTAACCAGACTATCAGACTGTCTGGTGTGTGACCCCAGCTGTTGGGGGTCTGGCCCTCCCTTTATAAATAGCATAATCTCTGCCCGTGCTTTTGCTTATCATTCCCCTGTTATTACCACAGGGAAAATACCCACCTTCTCTACGTGGCAGCTTTGTGGGGTTTGGACATGACTGGCAAGCACCCCGTTTTCCCTTCTTTAGGAATGCAATGATTCCTGTGGAATCTCTTAGTTCCATCATTCCTCTGAACTTGAGGACTCGCTCACATGGGTGAACTTCAGCTCCTTGAATTTGAAGCTTGTGTCTGCCTGTGTTATCCCCATGTTTCTCTCTCACATACAGAAAACACCTCTGAAGTAAATGACACCACGTTCCAGTGCACCCTGACAGCGTGCTGGAATGGCAATTGCAATTCTGCTGTTCTTCAGCCTCTGCGCTGAATCCTGCCTGTGCCTGTTGGGACTGACGGAGAGGCCTCTGTTGGCCTGATAAAGAATAAAAGAGACTGGCATAGTGGCGACCACCATAGCCAGTACATCAGCGGCTGCCACCACCAGTTACCTTGGTGACAATGAGCAAGGTTGCGGTACAGACTGCCAGAGTTATGGAACAATAGGACTTTACTGATGCACATGAGCGGGTGGGCACCCTTGTGTTGTAACTGTGGGTTGATCTGTTGGCAGAGGAACAGCAGAGGCTGTGAGATTGGGTCTAGGCCTCTTGTACCCCATCGTATGCCTTTTTGTGTGCAACACCTATGCAAGTGCAAAATGCTTCCCAAGCCCGGGAACTGCTGTCTGCTCGTTGCTACCGAGCTAAAGATACTCCTATGGTCAGGGCCTCTTGTTCCCCATCATATGCTTTATGTATGTTTCACCTGTGTAGTGCTATGTTTTCCCAAGCTCAGGAACTGTTGTCTGTTATTTTACAATGCTGTCATTTTTATTTAAAGTAACAAAATGGTTTTCCAGTGATTTGAAGAAATAACTGGCATTAAAAAAACGTGTAGACAGTTACTCTGGAGAAACCTCAGACTACCTCTGCTCATTGTCTTTCTTTCTGGAAATCCTAGAACTCGGATTAAACAGGTTGGGATTCATTTTCAACTGTCATGTCAGGAGTTCTGTTTGTCTCTTGACATGTTTTGCACCTCCATGCTCTACAACGTGTTTGATCTCAGTTTACTAATGGTGGGAAATGCAGCCTCCTGGTGGTGTTGTAGGGCTCAGGAGACCTGGAGGTAGTTGGAGAGGCTCAGGTCCCGCCCCCCCCACCGGAGCGCCCCCGCACCCGCCCGCCCCAGCTAGACTTAAACTGCAGGCTTTTGTCATTCTACAAGTAAGAACACAAAGGAGAGACAGGTGAGCAGTAGGACAAAAGGACAGTCCTCACTCAGATATGTGTGCAGGCAATCTCAAAAGGGACAATTTCCCCACCTGGCTGGGGTTACATTTTCCTTCTAGCATAAGGAGTGTAGCTATAGTATGTGTGGTGAGCTCCTTATGGTGGTTAATGACACCTGGTACCTGATGCAAAGTGAGGCTTAGCTGCAGGATGCAGAGCAGGTGTGCTGAGGTTTTGGCCATGTGGAAACAGCCTGGAGGAGATGGCAGTGTGGATGGCTAGGGTGTTGGCAGTATTCAGCTTCCTGTCCCTCACTGCCTGCCTGCTTTGTCCATGTCAAGTATGTCTAATTGACTAAATCTATTGACTTGGTAATACTTTGTGTATAAAATTTCATTTCCAGAAGTTCTAGTAGATCATTTTCAAGTCCATGTCTTTTGCTTCTGCTTCTAAATCTGCTTGTATTTTATTGCTTTAAAGACAATGTTGATCACATTTCCCATGGTTACTGTTTCTCAATGTGCAATTCGTGGATCTACTTCTGCTTTTCCTCACTCTTGATATCCTATTTCCTGGTGTACCTAATCTTTCATACAGATTATTTTGCAAGTTTGTATATAGCAATAAATGTGGAGGTCTCAGAAAACTAACCTCTCTGGAGAGGATTTACCTCTTCCCTACCCACCTGCGACCCCCTCATTCATGCTCAGGACTTGAAATTAATTCCCTTAAACTATGATCCCGAGGACCCAGCACAGTGGCCTAGTGGCTAAATCCTTGCCTGGAAGTCACCAGGATCCCATATGGGTGCCACTGCGTGTCTGCTGCTCCACTGCCCATCCAGCTCCCTGTTTGCAGCCTGGGAAAGCACTATAGGATGGCCCAAAGCCTGGGGACACAGAAAAAGCTCCTAACTCCTGGCTTCGCATCAACTCTGCTCCGGCCATTGTCACTTTATCAGCAGATGGAGGATTTCCTATTTTTCCTTCTCTGTATAGATCTGCCTTTACAAAGAAAAATCTTTAAAAATACAGCTATATAATCTCGGGCTGGAAGGGTATATGAGGACTCTACTGTGTCTCATTTATTCTAACTGATGTCCAGTGGAAACTTTTGGGAGTGTGTCTGCTAGTAGCTTCTCAACTTCCAGCAGACACAGGGCTCTGATGTCTGACCCTCTCCTAAATGTCACTTCCAAATGTGTTCAGGTCACAGAGCCCACAAAAGCAGCTCTCAGGTTTTATCGCATGAGGTTCTTTTTTGTCCTGTCAGTTTTTGCCAGATACTGTTTTGCCAGCTTTTCAGTTGCTAAGAAAGATGCTTTAAATTTAGCTTTACTGCTGATCAGTGAGAGTAGATCCAAATAATTAAGCCTGACTTGACTAGAAATGAGATGTCACAGCTCAATATCTTAAAGCAATAGAAAAAGTAATGGTGATTTTGAGTATCATAGTAATGTTGCTATGAAGTTAGAAAATCAGGTGGAAGTAAGTACTGTGTACCCTTGGATTTTCTTCCACTGAGATTCAGTTGAAGAAAAATCCATGGAGATGGTTTGCTTTGATGGATTTGAGATCATCTGCAAGAGTGGGTAAAAAGTTCTGGCAAAGTGCAATTGAAATAGAAGTTTGGTGCAAAAGAAAAAGCCCTAAAATCCATGAACCCAGTGGTCTTCAAGTTTTTGAAAAAAATTACAAAAAACTGCAGAGATTTCAAGTGTTTTTTTGCACTTGCGCTTAATTTCCATTTTTTCCCATTGGTGTCTTGAAGTGCACTCACACAAACATTGTTGTAGACTCTTCCCCTGCCATCCTATCAAAACTGTTGGGAAAAAAATAAGGTTTTTGGTTTAAAAGTACATTGACTTAGAGTGTTCCTTTTTATCTTTAATTTTTTTAAAAAAGATTTATTCATTTTATTACAGCCCAAGGTCCTGAATTCATTCCAAAGGGCAAACTGCAAGCATGCGCCTCCCTTTTGCATGGCTGGTAAGTCTAGAGCTGCTTCTTGGCTTCTGTTTTATTTTATTATTTTTTTAAAGATTTATTTATTTTTATTGCAAAGTCAGATATACAGAGAGGAGGAGAGGCAGGGAGGAAGATCTTCCATCCAATGATTCACTCCCCAAGTGAGCCACAATGGGCGGTGCGCGCCAATCCGAAGCCGGGAACCAGGAACCTCTTCCAGGTCTCCCATGCGGGTGCAGGGTCCCAAAGCATTGGACCATCCTCAACTTATTTCCCGGGCCACAAGCAGGGAGCTGGATGGGAAGTGGAGCTGCCGGGATTAGAACCGGTGCCCATATGGGATCCCGGGGCTTTCAAGGCGAGGACTTTAGCCGCTAGGCCACACCACCGGGCCCTTTATCCTTAATTTGTCTTTGTTATTGCCATGAGAAAAGGTTTGGCCGAGTCATAAACAATGCCTACTCGTGCAATAAAAGAACTGATCAAACTTGCAGCGATAGTTTGTACATAAGGAGACTGCTGATCTTTGGCTTCATGGTAATAGAGCTATGGTGAGTCACTGGCTTAGAGAAGCCTTCGGACAAGGCCAGCAGTCATGCATCACAGCATGTGGCCGGATATGGGGGAGAGAGTTGGAGAAGGATTTATTAAGTAATTGTCTACTATTTGAGCAGTTTAGGTCCATAAAGAGTGACTCGTCCAGTCTGGGGTGCCTAGATTTAAATTAGAGAAAAATAAAGAGGAGCATGTTGAGAAATGCCGGCTCTGTTACCCTCTTGTTGTGTCACTTTGCTGGCAAGGACAAAAGGAACTATTCAGCTATTTTCCCATAACAATGTTAACATTGTATAAAGAATATATGTGGAAAAGAAATATTTGTGAACCTGTACTTTTCATACTGTCTATATGAGCACTTGATGCTGTTTGAGGATTTGATTAGTCATTTCTGAGCCTGGGTTATCAGTGTGTCTTTTTGTACAATATTACATATTGATATGTACATTCTATGTGCGTAGGTCAAACCAGCAGCATAGCGGTCCCTAAACTAAGGGACCTACAGATAAGCCATCCTATTCTTAGATTTCAAATTTGAGAAATATTCACGTAATATGTAGGGAATCCAATTTCTGATTAATACTTTGCAAGTGGATCCACAGATGGCAACAACAATGCTACGTTCTGCATGCCAAGTGTTACACCAAGCACACTATCACTGACTTTCAGAAGGTAGGAATCAGTGATCCTATTCAACAAATGAGAAACAAAGGCGCAGAGAAGTTTCTTGACAAATACATGAAGTGCTCATAACTCATTTTGGCTCATGGAAAAGCTGTAACTTTAATCCTACTTCACATAGCAGAAACACCAAAACTAGGGAACCCAAGGTAAAGCGCCAGGGCAGGGGAGGTCGTGGGGAGGGATGTTGGGTGGCAAAGTCCAGGCTTCACATTTTGTTTTCCTACTTGCTAAAGGCATGTGATTAAGTTAGTTCCTGCTACTATTATGGTTAAACTGTTTAAAATATCATCCCTAGGCAAATGTTGGCAGAGATTAAGATGATGCTGGAGGACTCCTGTAGCCCATATCATGGGGTCTGGATTCCAATGCCGCTTCAACTGCGGGCTCTAAACTTCATCTTTTTTTTTGCTTTTGTTTTGTTTTTGTTTTTTTTTTTTATTAAATTTATTCATTAATTACATTGTGTTGTAATTTCATAGGAACTGGGATTCTCCCCACACTTCCCCACATCCTCCTCCCATGGTGGGTTCCTCCACCTTGTTGCGTAACCATAGTTCAAGTTCAGTTGAGATTCCCTCTTAGCAAGCATATGCCAAGTATACTAACTTCATCTTAATGAACCCTGGAAGTAACCAAGTGATAATCTGAACAGCTAGGTTCCTGCCATCCGCATACACCTGGGGATGGATATCTGACAGCTGCCTTTGGTATGACCTAGCCCATGCTGTGGCAGGCATTTTGAGATTAAATTGGTTAATAGAAAATCTTTCTCTATTCTCTTACTCTCCTCTCTTTTTTGTAAAGTTTTTTTAACTGGAATACATTCCTTGTATTTTACTTAAAGTTAAGAGCATAATGAGATTTCCCAACCTGTCTAGCCTTCTGCCACACTCTCGCCCTTTCTCCTCCTTCCTATATAATTTTTGTTTAACTTTTCACTGCAGCATACTTTGAGTTTATAACCACAAGTTTAATCCTCCATTAAAGAATTCCACAAGTAGTAAGTAGAAAAACCACTATTTCTCAAGAGTACAGATGAAGGTTATATACATTAATCAAATCTTAAGGTGTCAGTTTCAGCCATATTCCACTTTTGTACTCTGTATTAGCTAACAAACAGGAAGGAAACCATTTGTCTTTGGGGGACTGGTTTATTTCAGTCAGTATAAGAGGCAAGTGTCTACTTGCCTCCATTCTTTCAAATAAATAATAAAATTTAAAACAGCCATCCTTCTTGATCAGTCATCCCTTCCCATGGGAGAAATATACTATGACTTCTTGTATGTGTGTGTGAGAGAGAGACAGAGAGAGAGAGAGAGAGAGAGAGAAGATCCTCTTAAAATATCTATTTCCATCTCATCAGAAACCAGGGTGTTGGAATAAATGAGGCACTTGGAATGCTGACGGGAAGGTACTGAGGGGAGCTAAGTAACTTGGGAGTGATGTATAGGAGGAAAGCATTTGCCAGCATCCTCTCCAACGTCTTGCAGGACTGAAAATTATTCAATAGCGTAAAACTATCCATAAGTGCTGACTATAAATTTTGGTTTGTGGAAAGAGCCAGAGACTGAAATCACATTGTCTAACCTCAAAGAACTCCAAAAACATGACTGTAATTCTCAGTTGCAGTCTACTGAGAGTTGGGTAGGAGAAGCGAGGCCAGTTCCCTGAAGCCTTGGAAAGATTGACTGTGTGATGCCATGTTTTCTATTGCAGAAAACAATGCACAAGTCCCCTACCAATGCCAAACGGACATCAACAAATCAAATATTCTGAATGTATGTTTTTGCTTAGTTCCCTGGTAATCTTACCTTAAGAACAAGGTCTACTGCAGTCACTGGGCAGCTTTTTCTTTTTTTCAGCCAAGCAAAATGAAGGAATTGTTGGAATATCATGCTTTGCTGCCAGAAACTCTCAATAAGATGAACAGTTCCAGTGAAATACATTGCCAGAGGGATTGTGTCTGCTATCGTTTGAACAACTGTTGAACTAATTACCTGCAGATGTGCAGGAAATCATGTGCAAAACCATGCTGTACTCACTTGCTACTATTTTACATGTAAACGCATTCTATGGCTTATCAGGATCTTTAACCGTAAACATTTGAGTGACAAATCTCCAACAGGAGCAGTAGCCTACTGATTAAAGTCGACACCTTTGCAAGTGCCAGGATCCCACAGGGCTGCTCGCTCACTTGTATCCCGGCTGCTCCACTTCCCATCCAGCTTCTTGCTTGTGACCTGGGGAAGCAGTCAGGCCAGCCCAAAGCCTTGCGACCCTGTACTGGCATGGGAGACCTAGAAGCTCCTGGCTCAGCTCCAACTCTTGCAATCACTTGGAGTGGCTCAGCAAATGAAAGATTTTTCTGTCTCCTCATCCTCTGTGTAAATCTGACTTTACAGTAAGAATATTTTTTTAAAGATTTATTTATTTATTGGGGGAAGCCAGACATGTAGAAAGGAGAGAGGACAATCTTCTGTCCAATGATTCCCTCCGCCAAGTGGCCACAACAGCTGGAGCTGAGCCGATCTGAAGCCAGGAGCCCAGGTCCTCCTCCAGGTCTCCCACGTGGGTGCAGGGTCCCAAGGCTTTGGGCCATCTTCAACTGCTTTCCCAGGCCACAAGTAGCGAGCCAGATGGGAACCGGGACTGCTAGGACTAGACGCAGTGCCCATATGGGATTCCTGCACATTCAAGGCGAGGACTTTAACTGCTAGGCCACCTCACCAGCTCCAAAATCTTAACTCTCCTACTAAAATACTGAAGGCCAGTACATTGTGAGCTGAACATATCCCATGTTGGTAGCCCATTCCTAAACCAATGCTGGCCTTTTTTTCAAGGATAACTAGGCTGTCAGAATTACTCCATATGCACGGGGCTGAAACTTCCTAAACACACACACAAGCAAGAATTGTAAAGAAAGATGGCTTGTGTGAGCATGAACTTCACCCCATTAAGGTTCTTCAATAGTTATCTGCTTTTAGCTCATTTCCTACTAAAAATTCAAATGTCTCAATTTTCCATTAGGCTGTTACAGCTTCGTCTGTTAAGCATAGCCCCGCGTTCCCTAGCATCACCTAGTAGATCATTCTTGATCTCGGAGCTTCTGATGAGCTGTGTGGATTCCAAGTGAGATTTGCCTTACTGGAATTATGCATACATGTCAGTAAGGATTGTTTTCCATCATTTAGGGACCAAGTGATTTCTAGAAAAGGTATAATGTTGAGAGTACTTCTGAAGTTATTTACTGTTACGGCATGGTAGAGAAACTGACACGTGCGTTGGACTAGACGTTAATTTGTCAGCATTGGCCAGCAAAATTCCTCGTGTAGACAAACGTGGAAGTAATGCTCAAACGCTCAATACCGAGATAGGAGAAGATCAGACAAGGATGAAAGTCTGGCGCTTCTCTGCGTCGTGGAGGTGTTTGAGGAAGTAGGAAGTGGAATGCTTCACAAAGTCCGTAAAAATGGAGTCAAAAGAGAAGTTTCCATGCAGACTTGAAATCCATATGTTGGCTTTCATGATCATTCTCCACAATCATTTTAAAGACTGGTTGAAAGAGACAGTGTATGTGAGTTCTATAGCTCACCAATGTTAGGAAAAGTACACCTGTTACAGGCTAAGTACCCAACTTGTGAGAATTCCATAATTTTTAGCTTGTATTTTCTGCCTTCTGGCTAGATGTGTTTTGGATTTTTATTCTTTGGACAGCTGTGGGTAAAAAGTGGGAAATTGATGATGATCAAATTAGACAATGGACCTACTTATTAGCTCTAGAGGAAGTCTAACTGCAATGAAAATTAGACTTGTGGATTATTTGAGTTACAATTCCCAGTTGGAAAGACTGAAAAAATGGCCGACTGCAGAGAGCTGGTGTAGGGTGGAGTAGGGAAGGAGGGGAGCCGATCCAGCAGAGAAACAGGCCAGGAGGCATGAAACTGTAGGGAGAAGAGCGAGAAGGTCACTGGAGTTCACTAAAGCAAGAAGATCTACACAGCGTGAAGGAACAGCAGCAAAAAGTAGGAAAGAAAATACAGCACGCCGTGAGAAACCTGGTGAGTCACGATCCCAGGCAGGGGGAAGGCGGCAGAGGCTCAACCGCCCCAGGGAAAACAGAGGCGGCTGGAAGGATAGGCGCCCACACCGACAGGGGCACCAGTCCCCTGGAAGGCAGGAGCCCCCAGAGGAGGCTACTGGACTGATCATTGGGTGCATTATCCCTGCAGAAGTGGAGGAAAAGCTGGGGAGATTTCCCAGAGGCTTGCCTACCCGCTGCTCAGCGGCTCTGGGAGAGTGCAGAGGGAACAGGAGCAGCGCTGTGGGACTGGGGCTCAGAGATCCCCATATCGGCTCCGAGCTGTGGACTGGCTGCGGGAGAGTCAGTGGATCCTGTTGCTGGACTCGCCCTGAGTCCCAGAGGCTGGGCAACGCTCGACAGGGCCTCACGTCCTGGGCAGAGGAGCAGACTAGTGGGGGCACGTCTCACCTAAAGGGCTCTGTGCCTCTCAGAGATCCGCTTCCATCCTTGAGAGAGTGCAGCTGAGGAAGTGGCTTCTTCAGGGCGGAGTCCCCAGCTGGGCTCAGCTAGAGAGGCCAGACAGGAGCGGACTCAGCTGAACTGGCCGGACAGGTTTTCCCAGCAGGAGCCCGCTCTGAAAGACCTGCCTGTGGTGTTGCAGCCCTCAGTGGAGCAGCGCTTCCGAGTTTGGCACTGGGGCCGCGGAGATTTCCAACCCAGCACAGGCCGGGGTTGGGGATTTTAGGCTCCGAGCAGCAGGAGCCCTTGCTGTGCTAACCTCAAGCCCTGAAGGAGAGTCTCGGCTCAGCACTGAGGCAGAGACCCCCGCTGTATTAGCCTTGCGACCCAAAGCCCAGGCGCGGCTCGGCAGAGTGAATCTGTAGGGCACTGCCTTTGAGAGGGAGCCACAGGGGAAGGGGCCTGGCACTAGGGCTGGCCCACAAAGCCTCCTGACCCAACCCGGGGCTGTGATCTACAGACCCTGAAAGCAGCTGGTGACTCAGGCAGTAAGCCCTGCTGGGCTCAGCCGGAGACCCCAAACCAGAGCCGGCTCAGCTGAATCACCGCTAAAATCTCAAAACAACAAGAAGTAAAAACACAATGAGGAGAAGTATCAGAAAAAGCAATGACCCAGAGGAAAGATCAAGCACTCCCTCCCAATACAACCAAAAACTAATCCCAATATCTGAGATGCAAGATGAAGACATAGAGGAACTATCAGATAAGGACTTTAAGAAGCTAATGATGAAATTCGTCAGAGAGAGTGAAAAGCGCTGGGAAGAGTCTAAGGCATTCGAAAACCATATCACTGCAGAAATAAATCAAGTCAAAAAGGGAATCCTTGATATAGAGAACAAAATTGAAAGCCTAACCAACAGAATGAACACAGCAGAAGACAGAATATCAGAATTGGAAGACAATCAGAATGAAAGGCAGCAGCTCATCAAACAGTTGGAGACAAATCTAGAGAAAGCCAATAGGTCCATACAGGAAATGAAAGACAACCTCAAAAAATCAAATATTAGAATAATAGGCCTTCCCGAAGGAGTGGAAAAGGAGACAGGCTTGCAACGAGTGCTCAATGAGATAATACAGGAGAACTTCCAGAATACTGGAAATATAAATCTAGCACAAATCCAGGAAGGACAAAGAACCCCCAGTAGATACGACCCAAACAAATCGTCTCCCAGACATGTGGTCCTCAAGCTACCTTCAAGTGAATACAAGGAAACCATTCTAAGACAAGTAAGAAAAAAGGATAAGATTACTTTCAGGGGAAGGGAAATCAGGATCACAGCCGACCTATCAGAAGAAACGCTCCAAGCAAGGAGAGAATGGGGTAAAACCTATCAAATCCTGAAACATAACAACTGCCAACCAAGAATAATGTACCCAGCAAAGCTCTCATTTATATTTGAGAATGAAATCAAATACTTCAACAGTAAAGAGAAACTCGAAGAATACATCAACACGAAACCAGCTCTGGAAAATCTCCTCAGGAAGGTGCTAAACCCAGAAAGAAAAAATACAAACCAAAATCAAAGATGGCAAATGGGAAGACCTCCCCACTAAAATCCATACAAGAAAAGTCAACCAATCAAAAACTCTAATAGTCGCAAATACACACTTGCACACTTACACTCATGGCAGCCCAAAACCAATTCCTCTCAATATTATCTCTAAACACAAATGGCTTAAACTCACCAATCAAAAGGCATAGATTAACGGAATGGATCATCAAACAGCACCCAACTATATGTTGCCTACAAGAGACACATCTAACCAGAAAATCCTGTGAGAAATTTAAAGTGAAAGGATGGAAAAAGACATTTCATGCCAATGGACGAGAAAAAAAGGCTGGCGTAGCTGTTCTAATCTCAGATGACCTAGACTTCAAGCTGACAGACATCAAAAAGGACAGGGAAGGACATTATATATTGGTGAAGGGACTGATCCATCAAGAAGTAATTACAATCGTGAACATATATGCACCTAATTCCAATGTGCCTAGCTTCGTGAAGCAACTACTTACAGACTTAAGGGGAGACATAGATACACACACAATAATAGTGGGCGATCTTAACACCCCGCTAACAACTATAGACAGATCAACAAAACAAAAACTCAACAAAGAAACAACAGAGCTCGTACAAACATTAGAACAACTGGACTTGGTAGACATTTATAGAATTTTTTATCCTAAGACCACAGATTATACATTTTTTTCAGCAGTACATGGCACCTTCTCCAGGATCGACCACATGATAGGACACAAAGCAAACCTAAATAACTTCAAAAAAATAGAAATCATACCATGTACCCTCTCAGACCACCACGGAATGAAACTGGAAATCAGCAATTCAAAATGCCCAAGGAAATATAGAAACTCTTGGAGGTTGAACAATATGCTATTGAACGAACAATGGGTCAGGGAAGAAATTAAAGATGAGATCAAAAAATTTATGGAAACCAATGAAAACTCTGATACAACATTCCAAAACTTGTGGGACACTGCCAAAGCAGTGCTACGGGGTAAACTCATCGCAATTGGAGCTCATGTCAAGGCCCAAGAGAGGCGCCAAATACAGGAACTAACCACACACCTCCAGGAATTGGAAAAGCAGCAGCAGATGAGCCCCACACACAATAGGAAACAAGAAATCATCAAAACAAGGGAGGAAATCAACCAGATAGAAATAAAAAAAAAACCATACACAAAATCAACAAATCAAAAAGCTGGTTTTTTGAAAAGATAAACAAAATAGACACCCCGCTGGCCCGACTGACAAAGAAAAAACAAGAGAAAGCAAGAATTAACAGCATCAAAGATGAAAAAGGCAACATAACAACAGACATTACAACCATTAAGAACATAATCAGAAATTACTACAAAGCACTGTACTCCAACAAATCAGAAGACCACCAAGAAATGGAAAAGTTCTTAGACTCACACAACCTGCCAAAACTTAGCCCAGAGGCAACAATCAACCTGAACAAACCCATAACTGAAGCAGAGATTGAATCAGTGATTAAAGACCTCCCAACAAAGAAAAGCCCAGGCCCAGATGGCTTCACTCCAGAATTCTACAAAACATTCCGAACAGAACTAACCCCAATCCTCTACAAACTCTTCAAAACAATAGAAAAGGAAGCAACCCTTCCAAACTCATTCTATGAAGCCAACATTACCTTAATCCCAAAACCGGGCAGAGATCCTACAGAGAAGGAAAACTACAGACCTATCTCTTTGATGAACATTGATGCTAAGATTCTCAACAAAATCCTAGCCAACAGAATTCAAAAACACATCAGACAGATCGTTCATCCAGATCAAGTAGGATTCATCCCTGGAATGCAGGGATGGTTCAACATTCAGAAATCTATAAATGTGATACACCACATCCAAAAACTGAAAAACAAGAATCACATGATAGTATCAATAGATGCAGAAAAAGCTTTCGACAAAATCCAGCACAACTTCCTGCTAAAGACCATAACCAAGGTAGGCATAGATGGAAAAATCCACAACATAATCAAAGCAATATATGCAAAACCCAATGCCAGCATCATACTGAATGGAGAAAAACTGGAACCCTTCCCACTGAGATCTGGAACAAGACAGGGATGTCCGCTTTCTCCGCTGCTATTCAACATAGTTCTAGAGGTACTCGCTGAGGCCATAAGACAAGAAAAAGAAATCAAAGGAATCCAAATGGGAAATGAAGAAGTCAAGCTTTCACTATATGCAGATGACATGATTCTTTATATGGAAGAGCCAAAAGGCTCAACACAGAGACTACTAGAACTTATACGAGAGTTCGGTAGAGTGGCAGGGTACAAAATTAATGAACAAAAATCAACAGCCATAGTGTATGCTAACAGCCCCAAGTTGGAAAAAGATCTAACCAGCAAGATACCATTCAAAGTAACAAAGGAAAGCATGAAGTATCTGGGAATTAACCTAACCAAAAATGTTGGAGACCTATTTGAGGAAAACTACAAACTACTTAAAAAAGAAATTGAACAAGATCTAGAAAGATGGAGTAACATCCCATGCTCCTGGATAGGTAAAATCAATATCATTAAAATGTCTATACTGCCAAAGGCAATATATACATTCAACGCAATCCCAATCAAATTGCCCAAAACATTCTTCACAGATCTGGAAACAATGATTCAAAGGTTCATCTGGAAACACAAAAAACCACGAATAGCTAGAACCATTCTCAAGAACTGGAAGTTAGCAGGGGGAATCACAGTCCCAGACCTCTGGACATACTATAGGGCAGTGGTTATCAAAACAGCCTGGTACTGGCAAAAAAATAGAGAAGAAGATCAATGGAGCAGAATAGAAACACCAGATGGGAACCCACACAAATACAGCCAAATAATCTTTGACAAAAAGACAAACGACAACCCAGGCAAATGGGAAGGTCTGTTCAATAAATGCTGTTGGGACAACTGGTTGATAGCCTGCAGAAACAAAAAGATAGACCCACATCTCTCACCATATACTAAGATCAAATCCAAATGGATAAAAGATTTAAACCTACATCCAGAAACCTTCAAACGTTTGGAAGAAAATGTTGGAAACACACTGGAACACTTAGGGGTAGGCCCTCACTTCCTAAAAAAGACTCCAAATGCAGTAGAAATCAAGACCAAAATAAACAAGTGGGACCTCATCAAACTAAGAAGCTTCTGTACAGCTAGAGAAACAATCAACAAAGTAAAAAGGCAACCCACAGAATGGGAGAATATCTTCGCACACGACTTAGGTGATAGAGGGCTGATCTCCAGAATATACAAAGAGCTACAAAACAACCAAAATGTCAAAACAAACAAGCCACTCAAGAAATGGGCACGGGAAATGGGCAAACACTTCACAAAGGAACAAACCCAAATGGCAAATAAACATATGAAAAAATGCTCAAGTTCCCTGGCAGTAAGGGAAATTCAAATTAAAACATCAATGAGGTACCACCTAACGCCAGTAAGACTGGCCCACATGAATAAAAGCACCAACAACACTTGTTGGCGAGGTTGCGGGGAAAAGGGAACCCTACTCCACTGCTGGTGGGGCTGCAGGCTGGTACAGCCTCTATGGAAATCAGTATGGAGAACATTCAAACAACTCAAATACAACATACCGTATGACCCAGCAATAGCACTCCTAGGAATATATCCAGAACACTTGTTTTATGAGAAACCAACATGCACTCCTATGTTCATAGCAGCACAATCAGTAATTGCAAAAACATGGAAGCAGCCAAAATGCCCATCAACAGAGGATTGGATAAGAAAGCTATGGTTCATCTACTCCATGGAATACTACTCAGCTATTAAAAGAAACAAAATGCAGTTCTTTGTGGCCAAATGGGCCAAACTGGAAACCATAATGCTAAGGGAAATGAGCCAATCCCAAAAGGTTAAATACCACATGTTTGCCTTAATTTGATATGATGTTATGTATAACAAGTTATGTTATGAATGTTATATGTTGTGTATAAACCAAAATTGAAATGTCAATGAGGTGGTCACAGAAGGTGGATAAGAAATTGCATTTACTTTTACCATATTGGTTACTCATTACTATGTCAATTAATTCCATAATGATGTAAATTTTTGCTGATGGTATGTTGGAGCTTTAAATTGATCGGGATGATACTCTGCTGGCTCTGTCTTCAGACCAGAGAGGGTATACCTAAGAAGCCGTTGAACTTGACTAGACAATAAGATGCTGGACTCTATGTTTGGTATACGCTTGCAATGGGGGAATCTCAACTGAACTTGAACTGTGGTTATGCAACAAGGTGGAGGAATCCACCATGGTGGGAGGGTTTGGGGAGGGGTGGGGAGAATCCCAGTACCTATGAAACTGTGTCACATAATACAATGTAATTAATGAATTTAAAATAAAATTAAAAAAAAAAAAAGAGCTAACCAAACATCACTAAAAATGTAAGCCTAATCTGCTTATCTGGAATACTGAGAGAAAATGAAAGAAAAGATCATTGCACCCAAGCACTCAAAATGCTTCATTGCAGGGGTCATTTAGACTATGAAGTGCCTCAGACATACTTCACGTTCCTTCTTCAAGACCCTGCTCCAAAGTCACCCAATCCTGGTGATTTCTTTGACTCTTCCACACCCGCAACAGCAGAACTAATCACTCTCTGATTTATTTTTCAAGGCATTTAAGAATTGCTTTTGTTATAGCATTGTCTGTGCTATTGTAAGGTCAATCAAAATATTTACAATATAAACTCAAAAGAAAATTTTAGTTGGTGCCAAAAAAAAAAAAACAAAAAAAACCAATTCCCAGTTGGGACCATTTGGCTACAAAACTGCCTTTCATTTTGTTTAAAGCTGAGTAGTATTCCATGGAGTAGATGAGCCATAGCTTTCTTATCCAGTCTTCTGCTGATAAGCATTTCGGTTACTTCCATGGTTGTACAATTGATTGTGCTGCTATGAAAATAGTAGTGCATGTTGGTTTCTCGTGTAATAGTTGTTTTGGATATATTCCTAGGAGTGCTATTGCTGGATCATATGGTATGCAGACTTTCCGTTGTTCGAGTGTTCTCCATACTGATTTCCATAGAGGCTGTACAAGTCTGCAGTCCCACCAGCAGTGGAGTAGGGTTCCCTTTTCCACACATCCTCGCCAGCAAGTGTTGGTGGTGGTTTTTTGTATGTGAGCCATCCTCACTGGCGTTAGGTGGTACCTCATTGATGTCTTAATTTGTACTTCCCTTATTGCCAGGGAAAGTTGAGCGTTTTTTCATGTTTGTTTGCCATTTGGGTTTGTTCCTTTGTGAAATGTCTGCCCATTTCTTGAGTGGTTTGTTTTGGTTGTTCTGGAGATCTTTGTATATTCTGGAGATTAGCCCCATGTCACCTATGTAGTGTGCAAAGATCTTCTCCCATTCTGTGGGCTGCTTTTTTACTTTGTTGATTGTTTCCCTTGCTGTGCAGAAGCTTCTTAGTTTGATGTAGATACATTCATTTGTTCGTGCCTTGATTGCTGTTTTTGGTGTCCTTTTCAGGAAGTCGGGACCTACCCCTAGATCTTGCAGAGTATTTCCAACATTTTCTTCCAAATATTTGAAGGTTTCTGGATATAGGTTTAGGTCTTTTATCCGTGTAGATTTGATGTTAGTGTATGGTGAGAGATGTGGGTCTATCTTTTTGTTTCTGCAGGCTATCAACCAGTTGTCCCAACAGCATTTATTGAACAGAACTTTCCATTTGCCTGGATTGTCATTTGTCTTTTTGTCAAAGATTATTTGGCTGTATCTGTGTGGGTTCCCTTCTGGTGTTTCTATTCTGCTCCATTGATCTTCCTCTCTATCTTTGTGCCAGTACCAGGCTGTTTTGATAACCACTGCCTCATAGTATGTCCAGGGGTTCGGAACTGTAATTGGCCCTGCTAACTTCCTGTGCTTCAGGATGGTTCTAGCTATTCGTGGTTTTTGTGTTTCCAAATGAACCTTTGAATCATTGTTTCCAGTTCCATGAAGAATGTTTTGGGTAATGTGATTGGAATTGCATTGAATGTATATATTGCTTTTGGTAGTATAGACATTTTAATGATACTGATTTTACCTATCCAGGAGCATGGGATGTTACTCCATCTTTCTAGATCTTGTTCAATTTCTTTTTTAAGTAGTTTGTAGTTTTCTTCAAATGGGTCTCCTACATTTTTGGTTAGGTTTATTCCCAGATACTTCATAGTTTTCTGTTATTTTGAATGATATCTTGCTGATTAGATCCCTTTCCATCTTGGGGCTGTTTGCATACACTATTGCTGTTTTTCGTTACGTCATTTTGTACTCTGCCACTCTACCAAACTCTCGTATAAGTTCTAGCTGTCTCTGTATTGAGTCTCTTGGCTCTTCTAAAGAAACATAACACATCGCCATGGAGGAAAAAGACACGAGGTGTAGTTAAGCGAGGGAGTGAAAGTGAGGGTTTGTTCTTTGTGGCAGACTGTAAGAACAAAAGGTGAATTGTTGAATATTTTTCACCATGGCAAAGAATCTTGCTGGTAAAATAATGCACCAGTCAAAACCTGATAGTTCCAATTGTTTGCATGTAATAGTTAGCAGACGCATGTCTCCATAATTTTCTCATTAAATCAGTCTCAATGTTCCACAACAATTAAAATCCTCATGTTTTAAGTTTCTGGTTACTTGAATATATAAGGTGGTCATAATTTTAAGTGCAACTTTTTACATTTTTAAGATCAATTGACACAAATATGCATCCACGGGGACTCTGTAAGGTTTTGCTGCATGTAAAGCAAACATTGGGTACTGATGAAATGGGGGTGAATAGATCTAGTTATGTAGTTCCTTGGATAATTTCTATGTGGTGAAACACTCAAATTCCTTCCATCTAGCTTTATATGTGTTAACTGTATGTTATATATAATGTGTAGACGTGTCCACATATGTATGTACACACAGCATGTTATTGGTAACTCTCATCACCTTGTCATACTATAGAACACCAGAACTTAGTACTTCTACCCAGCCATTACTTTCAACTTGTCCGTCAGACTTCTCCCATTTTTCTATCCCTCTCCTTTCCTCCCCCCAATCTGTGATATTATTCTAAATTCACATGAGATCAACTTTAAATTCCAAACAATGTTTCAAAAAGTTTGTAGAAGACAGAATTAAAGATCTGTTTATCTTGATGAAAAAGGTCTTAAAATTTGTGTTTTTCGTAAAATGAACACCATGAATGCAAATACAGGTCTCCACAATAGTCCCTAGTGACCTTTCACCTTCCTCTAGTGTTGGTTAGATTTCGTTTCTCAGCTCTCCTCTAATTTCTTTTCTCTGTTTTTAACATTTATTTTATTTTCATTACAAAGTCAGATATACAGAGAGGAGGAGAGACAGAGGAAGATGTCCCATCCGATGATTCATTCCCCAAGTGAGTACAATGGCCCGTGCTGCACCGATCCGAAGCCAGGTGCCTGGAGCTGCTTCCAGGTGTCCCATGTGAGTGCAGGGTACCAAGGCTTTGGGCTGTCTTTGACTGCTTTCCCAAGCCACAAGCGGGGAGCTGGATGGAAAGTGGAGCTGCTGGGATTAGAACCGGCACCCATACAGGATCCTGGAGCGCTCAAGGCAAAGACCTTAGCTGCTAGGCCACACCGCCGGGCCCAGCTGTTTTGTTTCTAGGTTAGTCTATAAGTTTGCTGGTTTTATTTCTTTTTGAAATAACCTTTGTTTCACTGATCTTTCATGTTTTTCTCTTCATTTGCTCGTTTGATCTTTATTTCTTTACTAACTTTGGGATTTAGTTTATTCTGCCTTCTCTAGATACCCAAATACACCTAACCTGTTTGAAACCTTTCCATTTTTTTATGTAGGCATTTAATGCTTCAACCTTTACTTAGTATTTCTTTAGATGTCTTCTGTAAGTTTTGAAATGCTGTATTTTCATTTCATTCAATTTTTAAGTTTTCTTTTGGATTTCTTCCACATTTCTTCTTTGGATTTCAGGATCATAATATTTGATCTGCAGATGGTTTTGTTTTCAAGATTTATTTGAAAGGCAGATGTTACAAAGAGAAGATTTTCTGTCCACTGGTTCACTCTCCAAATGGCTGCAATGGCCGGAGCTGAACCAATCCCAAGCCAAGAGCCAGGAGCTTCTTTGAGGTCTTCCACACAGGTGCAGGGTCCAAGCACGAGAACTATCCTCCACTGCTTTTGCAGGCCATAAGTTGAGGGCTAGATGGGAAGTGAGGCCGCCGGAACATGAACCAGTGCCCACATGGATGCCGGTGTGCAAGGTGGAAGATTAGCCTCTTGAGCCACAGGGCCGGCCCCTCAATCTATGGCTTCATATTACCAAATTTGTCTGGATTTATATTTTTGTGATTAGAAAAGATATGATGTACTTTTTGTTGTGGTTTAATATGTGGTCTTAGAGGAAGTTTAGTGTATTCAAGTACATATTCTAAAGCTATTGCAATGAATGCTGTGTCAGTGTCTGTATACCCTAGAACTGTGTTTTTTCTTTTTGTTTTTTTTTTTTTTTTGTTGTTGTTGTTGTTGTTGTTTTTTTTTTGGCTTGACTGACATGTTAGTTGATTCCTTAACTCCACTTTTCTTGATCTGGAGCTTGACTCTCCCTTTAGATATGTTTGTGTTTTTTTAAAAGATTTATTTTTTTACAAAATCAGATATACAGAGAGGAGGAGAGACGGAGGAAGATCTTTCATCTGATGTTTACTCCCCAAGTGAGCACAACGGCTGGTACTGCGCGGATCCAACCAGGAACCTCCTCCAGGTATACCACGCAGGTGCAGGGTCCCAAGGCATTGGGCTGTCCTCAACTGTTTTCCCAGAGCGCAAGCAGGGAGCTGGATGGAAAGTGGAGCTGCTGGGATAAGAGCTGGCATCCATATGGGATCCCGGGGCATTCAAGGCGAGGACTTTAACACTAGGCCACACTGCCGGGCCCTCCCTTTAGATATAATAAGGCTTTTTAAGAAAATGACATGCTGTGGCATTGGATATATGGTACCCAATCTGTCCTGTCTTGTTTTTGAATTAATTCCTTGATCACTATCTGATGATCTTTGTATCTTTTTATAGCTTTTGGCTGAAGTGTATTTTGTCTAATGCACTACTCCTGCTTGCTTTAGGTTTCCACTTAGGTAGAACACTTTTTTCCATCTTTTCACCAGTGTGTGTCTTTACTAATGAGTTTCTTAAGGTACATATCCTTGGTTATTTTTTAATCCATTTAGCCAAACTCTATCTTACCTGGGAGTGTGGTCCATTGACTTTCAAAGCTGTTGCTAATAAGTAGTAACAGTAAGTAGCTGTTATTAGTAAGTAATCTATCCACTTAAAAATTAGTTGGTTTCTTCTGAGTATTCTTCATCCAGTTATGGGTGAGCTTCAAAGTTTTCCATTTGGGGCCCAGCACACTAGCGTAGTGGTTAAAGTCCTCGCCTTTAACGTGCCGGGATCACATATGGACACCGGTTCTAATCCCGGTGGCTCTGCTTGCCATCCAGCTCCCTGCTTGTGGCCTGGGAAAGCAGTCAAGGATGACCCACAGCCTTGGGACCCTGCACCCAGATGGGGGGCCCGCGCTCCTGGCTTCGGACTGACTGAGCTCCAGCCATTGCGGCCACTTGGAGTGAGCTGTCGGACGGAAGATCTTCCTCTCTGTCTCTCCTCTCTGTATATCTGACTTTGTAATGAGAATAAATAGAAGTTTTGCATGTTCTCATGATGCTAGCCTGCTACCTTTTATTTGCTTCTGTCTGTACATTTTCCTCAAACAAGTTTTAGGAGGCCAGTTGATTCTGATGAGTTTCCTGACTTTCACTCATTTTGGAGAGTATTTAAGTTATAAAGGATAGTTCTACTCAGCCAAGTATTTTTGGCTGATAGGCTTACTTTTTCTTCACAACTTGAAATAAACCATTCAATTCCCTCTTGGCCTATAAAATTTCTGTTTGACAATGTTGTTCGTTTAGTGGAGGTCCCCTTGAAAACGACAGTGCTTTCCTTTTGAGAATGAACAATTGTTTGTACTTAAAAGAGCTGGACCACAATAGGTCAAGGGAACGTGGATCTTTTCTGATTCTGTCAATTGACATCCTATGGGCCTTCTGTACTTGGAGGTGTACTTATTAAGATCAGGGAAGTTCTGAGCTGTTTCATCGAATATGCGGCATACTCTCTTCCTCTCAGGAATTCCAAGAAAGTGTTCATTTCAGTAAGGTCTCAAAGCTCTCGGGCTGCTTTCATTCCCTTTCTCACATTTTTTTAAAAGCTGGCTAGAAAATATTGAACCTGTCTTCAAGTTCAAATATTTTTTAATTCTGTTGATCCTCATTTATCTTGACTTTCAACTATTTTCATTTTTAATTTTTCTTTAAGAAATACTTGATTTGCAAGGTAGATAAAGAGGGGGAGACAGATTCTCCATCTCAATGGCTGACATCAAGGCCTGGGCCACTGGATAGCCAGGAGCCTGGAGCTCTGTCCCTCTTGTAGATGACAGGGACCCAAGTTCCTCTGCCCTCTTCTGCTGCCTCTGCAGACATATTAGCAGACATCTGGATCCAAGGTAGAATGGCCAAGACTTGAATCGGAGTTCATAGGAGATCAGTACACAGGCAGTAGCTCAGCCAGCTGCTCACAAGAGCCAGTCCACAGTTGATTTTGTAATATCTGTTCAATTCCTCAAGGTGAGTCCTTGCCAAATTTCTCATATCATGCATTGATTTTCTAATTTCATTTTCTGTTGAAGTGTCTTATGTCTTTTTTTTTAGTTCAATATTTTTTTTAATTATTTATTATTTAACTTCATTAATTACATTGTATTATGTGACACAGTTACATAGATACTTGGGTTCTCCCCACCCCTCCCCAAACCCTCCCACCATGGTGGATTCCTCCACCTTGTTGCATAACCACAGCTCAAGTTCAGTTGAGATTACCCCATTGCAAGCGTATACCAAACATAGAGTCCAACATCTTATTGTCCAGTCAAGTTCAACGGCTTCTTAGGTATACCCTCTCTGATCTGAAGACAAAGCCAGCAGAGTATCATCCCAGTCAATTGAAAGCTCCAACATACCATCAGCAAAAATTTACATCATTATGGAATTAATTGACATAGTAATGAGTAACCAATATGTTAAAAGTAAATGCGAGTTCCCAGCCACCTTCTGTGACCACCTCACCTATACTTCAATTTTAGTTTATACACAACATATAACATTCAAAACATAACTTGTTATACATAACATCATATCATCTTAAATTAAGGCAAACATGTGGTATTTAACCTTTTGGGATTGGCTCATTTCCCTTAGCATTATGGTTTCCAGTTTGGCCCATTTGGCCACAAAGAACTGCATTTTTTTTTTTTTTAATAGCTGAGTAGTATTCCATGGAGTAGATGAACCATAGCTTTCTTATCCAATCCTCTGTTGATGGGCATTTTGGTTGCTTCCATGTTTTTGCAATTACTGATTGTGCTGCTATGAGCATAGGTGTGCATGTTGGTTTCTCATAAAACAATTGTTCTGGTTATATTCCTATAGTGCTATTGCTGGATCATACGGTATGTTGAATTTGAGTTGTTTGAATATTCTCCATACTGATTTCCATAGAGGCTGTACCAGCCTGCAGTCCCACCAGCAGTGGAGTAGGGTTCCCTTTTCCCCGCAACCTCGCCAACAAGTGTCGTTGGTGCTTTTATTCATGTGGGCCAGTCTTACTGGTATTAGGTGGTACCTCATTGATGTTTTAATTTGGATTTCCCTTATTGCCAGGGAACTTGAGCATTTTTTCATATGTTTATTTGCCATTTGGGTTTGTTCCTTTGTGAAGTGTTTGCCCATTTCCCGTGCCCATTTCTTGAGTGGCTTGTTTGTTTTGACATTTTGGTTGTTTTGTAGCTCTTTGTATATTCTGGAGATCAGCCCTCTATCACCTATGTCGTGTGCGAAGATCTTCTCCCATTCTGTGGGTTGCCTTTTTACTTTGTTGATTGTTTCTTTAGCTGTACAGAAGCTTCTTAGTTTGATGAGGTCCCAATTGTTTATTTTGGTCTCGATTTCTACTGCATTTGGAGTCTTTTTTAGGAAGTGAGGGCCTACCCCTAAGTGTTCCAGTGTGTTTCCAACATTTTCTTCCAAACGTTTGAAGGTTTCTGGATGTAGGTTTAAATCTGTTATCCATTTAGATCTGATGTTAGTGTATGGTGAGAGATGTGGATCTATTTTTTTGTTTCTGCAGGCTATTAACCAGTTGTCCCAACAGCATTTATTGAACAGACCTTCCCATTTGCCTGGGTTGTCATTTGTCTTTTTGTCAAAGATTATTTGGCTGTATCTGTGTGGGTTTCCTTCTGGTGTTTCTATTCTGCTCCATTGATCTTCCTCTCTATCTTTGTGCCAGTACCAGGCTGTTTTGATAACCACTGCCCCATAGTATGTCCAGAGGTCTGGGACTGTGATTCCCCCTGCTAACTTCCTGTTCTTCAGGATGGTTCTAGCTATCCGTGGTTTTTTTGTGCTTCCACATGAACCTTTGAATCATTGTTTCCAGTTCCATGAGGAATGTTTTGGGGAATTTGATTGGAATTGCATTGAATGTATATATTGCCTTTGGCAGTATAGACATTTTAATGATATTGATTTTACCTATCCAGGAGCATGGGATGTTACTCCATCTTTTGAGGTCTTGTTCAATTTCTTTTTTAAGTAGTTTGTAGTTTTCTTCAAATAAGTCTCCTACATTTTTGGTTAGATTTATTCCCAGATATTTCATACTTTTCTCTGTTATTTTGAATGGTACCTTGCTGGTTAAGTCTTCTTCCATCTTGGGGCTGTTAGCATACACTATGGCTGTTGATTTTTGTTCATTAATTTTGTACCCTGCCACTCTACCAAACTCTCGTACAAGTTCTAGCTGTCTCTGTATTGAGTCTCTTGGCTCTTCTACATAAAGAATCATATCATCTGCATATAGTGAGAGTTTGACTTCTTCGTTTCCCATTTGGATTCCTCTGATTTCTTTTTCTTGTCTTATGGCCTCAGCGAGTACCTCTAGGACTATGTTGAATAGTAGTGGAGAAAGTGGACATCCCTGTCTTGTTCCAGATCTCAGTGGGAAGGGTTCCAGCTTTTCTCCATTCAGTATGATGCTGGCGTTGGGTTTTTCGTATATGGCTTTAATTATGTTGTGGAGTTTTCCATCTATGCCTACCTTGGTTAGGGTTTTTAGTAGGAAGTTTTGTTGGATTTTGTCGAAAGCTTTTTCTGCATCTATTGATACTATCATGTGATTCTTGTTTTTCAGTTTTTGGATGTGGTGTATCACATTTATAGATTTCTGAATGTTGAACCATCCCTGCATTCCAGGGATGAATCCTACTTGATCTGGATGAACGATCTGTCTGATGTGTTTTTGAATTCTGTTGGCTAGGATTTTGTTGAGAATCTTAGCATCAATGTTCATCAAAGAGATAGGTCTGTAGTTTTCCTTCTCTGTAGGATCTCTGCCCGGTTTTGGGATTAAGGTAATGTTGGCTTCATAGAATGAGTCTGGAAGGGTTGCCTCTTTTTCTATTGTTTTGAAGAGTTTGTAGAGGTTTGGGGTCAGTTCTGTTCGGAATGTTTTGTAGAATTCTGGAGTGAAGCCATCTGGGCCTGGGCTTTTCTTTGTTGGGAGGTCTTTAATCACTGATTCAATCTCTACTTCAGTTATGGGTTTGTTCAGGTCGTTTGTTGCCTCTGGGCTAAGTTTTGGCAGGTTGTGTGAGTCTAAGAACTTTTCCATTTCTTGGTGATCTTCTGATTTGTTGGAGTACAGTGCTTTGTAGTAATTTCTAATTATGGCCTTAATGGATGCGGTGTCTGTTGTTATGTTGCCTTTTTCATCTTTGATGCTGTTAATTCTTGCCTTCTCTTGTTTTTTCTTTGTCAGTCGGGCCAGTGGGGTGTCTATCTTGTTTATCTTCTCAAAAAACCAGCTTTTTGATTCATTGATTTTGTGTATGGTTTTTTTATTTCTATCTGGTTGATTTCCTCCCTTGTTTTGATGATTTCTTGTTTCCTATTGTGTGTGGGGCTCATCTGCTGCTGCTTTTCCAATTCCTGGAGGTGTGTGGTTAGTTCCTGTATTTGGCGCCTCTCTTGGGCCTTGACATGAGCTCCAATTGCGATGAGTTTACCCCATAACACTGCTTTGGCAGTGTCCCACAAATTTTGGAATGTTGTGTCAGAGTTTTCATTGGTTTCCATAAATTTTTTGATCTCATCTTCAATTTCTTCTCTGATCCATTGTTCGTTTAATAGCATATTGTTCAGCCTCCAGGAGTTTCTGTATTTCCTTGGGCATTTTGAATTGCTGATTTCCAGCTTCATTCCGTGGTGGTCTGAGAGGGTACATGGTATGATTCCTATCTTTTTGAAGTTATTTAGGTTTGCTTTGTGTCCTATCATGTGGTCGATCCTGGAGAAGGTGCCATGCACTGCTGAAAAAAATGTATAATCTATGGCCTTAGGGTAAAAAATTCTATAAATGTCAACCAAGTCCAGTTGTTCTATTGTTTGTATGAGCTCTGTTGTTTCTTTGTTGAGTTTTTGTTTTGTTGATCTGTCTATTGTTGTTAGTGGGGTGTTAAGATCGCCCACTATTATTGTGTGCATATCTATGTCTCCCCTTAAGTCCGTGAGTAATTGCTTCACGTAGCTAGGTGCGTTTGAATTTGGTGCATATATGTTCACAATGGTAATTACTTCCTGATGGATCAGTCCCTTCACCAATATATAATGTCCTTCCCTGTCCTTTTTGATGTGTGTCAGATTGAAGTCTGTATCATCTGAAATTAAGACAGCTACCCCAGCCTTTTTTTCTCGTCCGTTGGCATGAAATATCTGTTTCCATCCTTTCACTTTCAGCTTCTTCGAATCTCTTCTGGTTAGATGTGTCTCTTGTAGGCAACAGATAGTTGGGTGCTGTTTGATAATCCATTCTGTTAATCTATGCCTTTTGATTGGTGAGTTCAGGCCATTTGTGTTAAGAGTTAAAATTGAGAGGTTGTGATTTTGCCCTGCCATACTTGTTTTTGTGGGTGTTGATATCTGTGTAATTGCCCTTCCTTGTGTGGACTTTAGTGGGGAGATCTTCCTGTTTGCCATCTTTGCTTATGATTCACCTCCTTTTTTTCTGGATTTAGTGCATTTCTAAGGAGATTTTGTAGAGCTGGTTTTGTGCTGGCATATTCTTCTAATTTCTCTTTGCTGTGAAAGTATTTGATTTCGTTCTCAAATACGAATGAGATCTTTGCTGGGTACAATATTCTTGGTTGACAGTTGTTCTGATTCAGGATTTGGAAGATCTTTGTCCATTCTCTTCTTGCTTGTAAAGTCTCTTCAGAGAAGTCAGCAGTGATCCTGATTGGTTTTCCCCGGTATGTGATCTTTTCTCTGCTTCGTACTTGTCTTAGGATTCTTTCTTTGTCTTCGTTGGAGTGGAACTTGAGCAATATATGTCTGGGTGAAGATCGCTTTGGGTCATATCTGCTGGGAGTCCTCTGACCATCCTGTATTTGGGCTGGGTTCATGTTCCAAGTGTTTTGAAAGTTTTCCTGTATAATTTTGTCGAGCACCATTTGCATTCCTGACTCTTTTTCCGCTCCTTCAGGAAGGCCAATAATCCTAATATTCGATTTTCTGAGGTTGTCTTTCATTTCTTGTATGGTCTTATTGGCTTTGTTCAGACTTGTCTCCAGCTGTTTAATGAACTGGGTATGCTCGTTTTGTGTGTCTTCCGTTTCAGAGATCCTCTCTTCTGCTGTATTTGTTCTGTTGGTTAGGCTCTCAATTTTGTGCTCTAAGTCAAGGATTTTACTTTTCATTTGTTGTATTTCTGAGGCTATGTGGTTCTTGAATTCCTTGAAGTCCTCCCAATTCTTCTCATTGTCTCTGACATATTTTAACATTATTTTTTTGAATTCCTGGTCTGGTAGATCTTCTATGTCTTCATCTCGCATCTCCGAAATAGACATTGGCTTTTGATCCTTTATTGGTAGGGTGTTGGCACTCTCATCAGGATCATTACCTTTTCTGGTATTTCTTCCCATTGTGTTAGTGTTTCAGCAGGTCAGGAGCGGAAAGGCGTCTTCCCTGTCCTTTGTTTTGTTTTTCCCTGGTTGCTCTTCCGAGTTGTGTGGATTTTTTTGGTTCCACACTGTCCAGGGAACTTCACGTTCTTCTCCCTGTAGTTCTATGCTGCTCCACTTACGCTTTTGTCGCGTTCTAGCCCTCTCTGTCTGTGAACTCTCTCACAGTCTTCCTCCTATGTCGGCCATCTTGCGAGTCTCCTCCGAAGTGTCTTATGTCTTTTTGAGTGTTCCACATCATTCTTTTTGGATTCTTTATTTTATTGGAAATGCAGGTTTACAGAGAGAAGCAGAGACACAGAAATATCTTCCATCCACTGGCTTATTCACCCAGTGTCCAGAATGGCCAGAGCTGAGCCAATCCAAAGCCAGGGGCTTCTTCCAGATCTCCCTAATGGGTGCACAGTCCCAAGGCTTTAGGCTGTCCTCTACTGATTTCCCAGGCCACAAGCAGGGAGCTGGGTGGGAAGCAAAGCATTCAGTATTAGAACCAGTGTCCAAATGGGATCCCAGCATGGTCGAAGTGAGGACTTTAGCTACTAGGCTACTGCACCAGACCCCTTAACTGCCAAGCTATTGCGCCAGACCTCTTCCCTGTAACTTCTCAAATTTACTAGCATTCCTATGTATGCACCCTTAATTCTAATGTCGGTGTACACTAGGTATTAATGTTAAACACTTCAACAATGTGGGAGTAGTATCTTATAGTATAAACAATTCTATATGTAAAACTTGCAAGGTTCATTTCTCAACATGCTTAAGCCTTTAGTATTTTGTCCGAGCTTTTCCATTCTACGATAGCCATACTTCTGTAGGACAATATTCTACAAGCAATTCTCTTCCTTAATAACCTGCTTATTTGCTCGATTTACATTTTGAAACAATCATGTAAGACTCCAAATTAAGACATTCTATAAATTAAAACATACCACATTTTAAATACTATTGCTTTAAGCAAGTCTTACCCATTTCTCCCAATTTGTAGAAACACGTTTTAACACAAACCTGCCTCAAAACTGGGAATGAGAAGTTTTTCCAATAACCGTCTTGCTGATGAGGGAATTTCCCCTTCTCAAATGGCAGGTGAGAATCACAATGAGGACCTGAAGGAGCCCAAGGTCCTGAATTCATTCCAAAGGGCAGACTGCAAGCATGCGCCTCCCTTTTGCATGTCTGGTAAGTCTGGAGATGCTTCTTGGCTTCTGTTTTATTTTATTACTTTTTAAAAGATTTATTTATTTTTATTGCAAAGTCAGATATACAGAGAGGAGGAGAGACAGGGAGGAAGATCTTCCATCCAATGATTCACTCCCCAACTGAGCCGCAATGGCTGGTGCGCGCCAATCTGAAGCCGGGAACCAGGAACCTCCTCTGGGTCTCCCACGCGGGTGCAGGGTCCCAAAGCTTTGGGCCATCCTCAACTGCTTTCCCGGGCCACAAGCAGGGAGCTGGATGGAAAGTGGAGCTGCCGGGATTAGAACTGGCGTCCATATGGGATCCCAGGGCGTTCAAGGCGAGGACTTTAGCTGCTAGGCCACGCCGCCGGGTCCGCTTCTGTTTTATTGAATTCAAGAGAACCAAAAAATTTCTATTTGGCTGTTGTCTTAACTAATACATTCCTAGATATTCTTTTATTAATAAGATGAAAATCACTTAAAAGGAGATGTTAAAACACTGTTGTTCTTCACAAGGAATCAGACTTCAATTCCATTGTCTTACAGGAAAATTCAGAAATTATACACATCATAACCAATTTCACTGTTTAATTTCAAACTGTTTTTCCTGTAAGGCAAAATCTCACTTCTTTCTAAATAAGAACAAATAATTTAAAATCTGGACCAATTTCATGATTAGGAAACATTTTGACCAGTGAACATAAATACTCATTTACTTTATGCTAAATTTGATGCCTCATATGCTATTTTATAATATTGTGAGATTACAATCAAATTATTTTAAATGACAATTATATTTTCCAAGTTCTGTCTCAAACTTTGAAGGTTCTAGGGATCCTACTAGAACTTTCAAAGTCAGGAGACTTGGTTTCAAACTCTGAAGAATTGAGGTGTAAATTAAAGTACACTTAACATGTGACTGAATATGTGAATGGATACTGAATTTTAGACCTGATCAGTGCCAGGACAACACTGTAAGCTGAAGACTAAGCAGCAAGAAAACGGTATAGGAGCCTTAGCCCAGTAGAGGTGGGGAGTCGGGTCTGACCAAGTCCTGTTAGATGAGTTAGACCTCTCTCAAATTACGTACCAGGAGAGAGAAAGGGGGCCAGTTGTGGTCCGTCCCATCTTGTCTGTCAGTCATACACAGACCCAATTCTGAACAAGAACAACTAAATTCATGACACAGATAGAAGTCTTGTCTGGATAGAAGTAATAGGACTCTAACTGACTAAACAAACATGCACAATCACTACACACGTCAGAACAGACATAAAATTCAACCTTTTGTGACTTCCAACCTCTTCTTTGACATACTTCAACCTGGAAATGTTTCGTATAGCAAGCACATAGGTTCATCTCATGCTTAGTGTTAATTTAACAGTGGATTTGGTCCACTGGTTACTTTTATGTATAACTGCTAGATGAAGTTACAGAACAAGTTTCCATTTTTTTCTTATGAATGTTACATTGCTTATGTCTTACCCTGTCCCTCCCAGCTAGGGATTAGGGCTATGAGGTAGAGCTAGAGAAATTCAGGCCCTAAGGGTGGCCTGGGTGAGGTCAAGAGAAAGTGGAAAAGCAGATAAGGGCAAAGGTGAAAGTGGCTACAATGGAGAGGAAATCTGTGTGCTACCCAGTGAGGAGAGCAAATGGAGATCTTCAGACAGGGGGATGGGCCCGCCCTCGCAGCAAGGCAGGATCATGGGGTGATGGGATTATCATCCAGCCTTACATATGCCTGAGCCAATGCTAGGAGCAAATGTACACCAAAAAAGGCTGTCGGAGATCTCGCAAAAAGAATCCTTTCACCTAAAGGTTTGCTAAAACTACAGCAAATAGTTCCTTCTACTGTGCTGATCGTTGACATGGCTCAAAATAGGTTACATAGACAAGATTGGACAGAAAAACGTCTGCTGCAGCCCCTCTTCCTTCCTCATGGTTTGTTGGTACAAGGGAAGGATTTTCCCAATCCAAGCGATTGAAAGAGGTGACCCACTTCTATGGCCCATAATGGCGGTAAATGGTGCTGAGGTAACCTTGAAGGGAGGCTGCCAGCCTGTTGCTGTTTCTTCGAACCCATTCAAAATCATTCATTCGGGCCCGGCGGCGTGGCCTAGCGGCTAAAGTCCTCGCCTTTAACGTGCCGGGATCCCATATGGACACC